>NW_026068014.1:517303-528551 GCF_014885135.2 Alexandromys fortis | reverse complement strand
ACATGTTTTATTTCACATAAAAATATGATATGCCAGTTTCTAAGTTGTAAAGTATGAAGGGTTAAAACTGAAAGCAAAAATATAAAGTAGATACTTGTGCAGAAATGGGATTCCCATGACTGGATAAAGGATTAAGAAACACAGATACAGGGCTGCCAAGGAATAGAACTTTCCTTTACAAATCTATGTGGCAGGAAGTTTTGAGTGTCAGCTTGGAGTATCTTCTTGAAATGGACCATGTATCCTGGTCAGGAGACAGTATGCTTGACCTGAGATCCAGGGACAGTCGGAAGTTTGTCCTCAGGTGATCTCCCTTAAAGAGTTCCCTAACAAATGACTGTTTAGTCACATGCTATGAATTCTGTTGGGGGCCAGTATTTTTTTTATAGTCTAGGCTATTGGAATTATAATGAGGTATGGATCAGTTCACAGCATGGCATTTCAGAGATGACGACATATTCAGAGACAGACTTTTTATTGATGTGATCAAGTTACTCTTGTGGTATACTGGCAGATTATGTTTATAACTTTTATACAAAATGCAGTAGAATCAACAGATTGGTTTATATGAGACTAAAAAATTCTATGTACAGCAGACAAAACAAAACAAAGAAAAAAAACCTACCAACAGTTTTAAAAAGTTCACAGAATGGGAGAAAATCTTTATTAGCTATACTTCCAGCAGACAAGGGTCCAAAACTCAAATTTTTTAAAAAAATATTTATTTATTATGTATACAATATTCTGTCTGTGTGTATGCCTGCAGGCCAGAAGAGGGCGCCAGACCTCTTTACAGGTGGTTGTGAGCCACCATGTGGTTGCTGGGAATTGAACTCAGGACCTTTGGAAGAGCAGGCAATGCTCTTAACCACTGAGCCATCTCTCCAGCTCCTCGAAACTCAAAATTTATAAATAATATAAATAATTAAATACCAAGGAAGTAAAATGAACAAATGGGCCAATAAAGTAGATAGCTCTCACCAGAAGAAACTGAAATGGCCAAAGACTATTTTAAAAGTGTTCAGTGTTCAAATAAATTAATCTTACTACAGAGTCTCACCTTAATCAGAATGGCTATCCTTAAGAAATCTGTCAATAAATGTGGCAAAGGATAAAGGGAAAGAAAAAGTCTTATTCACTGCTGGCAGGATTGCAAATTAATATAGCTATTATGGAAATTAACTTGGAAACTCTTCACAAAATAAAAGTCTAACTAGTGTAGGCTACATGCCATTCATTGGCATGTAGGGCAATAGTGATATTTCTTACCATGGAGTTGCACATCCATGTTTATTACTGCTACACTCACAACAGAAAGGGAATTGACTAGATTTCAATCAAAAGCTGATGAATAATGAAAATGTCATATGCATACATCTTGGAATATTATCCAAGTGTTAAGAAAAGTGGAGTAATAAAAATTGCAGAAAATGCCTGAGCATCAAAAGTATAATATTAAGTGAGATGACCCAAACTCAGAAGGAAGAATGGGAAAAAAAATCCCACCATTCTCTGTCATATTCTGTCCCAGCCTTTAATGTAAATCCATATATTTGTATATATGTATGTATATATATATATGTGTGTGTGTGTGTGTGTGTGAACGTATGTGTGTGTATGTGTATAAATGGGCATACACATAGGTAAAATTTAAGAATTTAGAAAGGAGACCTAGACAGTATAACGTTAGGTGATAAGAAAGAATGGAATATAGAAAAAAGGCACAAGAATCATAAAAGAGTATGTAAAGATATTTCTAATTTCAGTTCCGTTATAGTCACCACATCATGATGAATGTGTGATTTCAACTTTCTGTGTATTAAAGAAGTAATACTATTTTCCTATTCCAAAGAATCAAACATGAATTTCCTTTGTCACTGTTTTGAGGAAATGATCTTGAAAGTTCATGTTTCTTTTAATTCTACTGATTATTAAGCAATAGGAATTAGACACACTAGTTACTGAGGATATTTGTCACATTGGCCCATTTAGAGTAAGCAATTAAAATATGTTTCAAGGTGAGGTTTTTTTTTTAACTGAAAATTTCCTACTTTTCTTCTGTTCAAAAGCAAATCAAATTGTTCTATTACTATGCTATTTAATATGTAAGTTTTATTGCTAGATGTGAAGTCTGGTTAAAAGTTTCAAGTAATAATTTAACATGTTAGAGTTTACATTCTTTATTGTATTTCAGATGTGTACAAAGAAACTTCTGGTTCTTTCAGTAGAATAAAACAAGACAATGTACAAACTTAAGCCTCTCTTCTATACAACAGAGAGTACTTCAATACATGATAGTGTACACTGTCACTCTTGATAGCAGGAGCCCAAAGTTTCCTCAGTGACAAAAAACACACATTCTTCTTTTTCAATGATGCAGTGCAGAATTTGGTGGTCACAAGTTTTAAGAATATAGAATCCAAATAAAATTTCCAATAATAAAAGTGCATTAGTTATTTTCGATCACTGTAAAAAAAATCCCAGATATAAATGGAAGGAAAGATTTACTTTCTTTCACAGTTTAAAAGATTTTATTATAATCAGCTTCCTCTATTATGTGTAAACTGTGGTGAGGGAGAAAATAATGACAGTGATCATGAGTTGGAGTAAAGCTTTTCATTTCATGTTCATGAAGTGGAGAGAGATAGGAGGGAGCCAGGGACAAAACATTCTTCAAAGGTATGTCCTCAGTGACGTTCTTCTTCAACCGTGCAATCCTTTATGTTACCTCAGTCAATAATAACTCATGACTAGATTAATTCATTGATGTAGTAACCACCATACTTATTTTATCACTTTTTAATATGTTCAAAAGTTGGGGATAAAACTTCCATTGTATGTATTTTTGGAAGATGCCATATGTTCAAATAGCAACCTTCCTCTTCTGGCCTCAACAGATTCATGTGCAGATCAAAATCCAAAGTACATTTAGCCAGACTATAAGAGTTCCGAACGTCTCAATCATCCTGTATATCTTAAAATTCAAGTCCTGAATTTCATTTGAGAACTAAAGAAAGCATCTGATCTGTGATACTCTGTAGAAAATTTTATGCTATGCGCTTTCAGTGTAAGGTGCCATAGGGTGAAAGTTTCATTTTTAAGAGGAGGAATAGAAAATAGTGAAAGCAAAACCAAGGAAAGAACAAGACCCAATAAGAAAACGCCAAATCCTGTGTCTCTACACCTAGCAGTTTGACCACATTGCACTGTGGTGTGAGCTTCCAAATCTTGGGAATTCCCATCTCTGCCACCTCACCAGATACAGCAGACATAAACTAATTTATCCTGGCTCTGTTCATGCCCTGTGCTTTCCTCAACAGATATTCAATATCCATAAATATCTGTAACTCTTAGCTTCATTTTTTAATGTTTCTTGAATAATACATTAGAGGAATTTTGATTCTCCTAGCCTCCCACATCTTCTTGTAAACGTTTGGTTGAAGTTTGTATGACTCAAGTCTCCATCACTATACCTGAAAGACCTCCATTGTCATATGGATGGCAGGAATATCTACTAAAAACTTGAGCAATATGTATTCCTCATTAGTCACTCCTGCAGTAGCCATTGAGAACGAGGAGAACTAAGTGTGGAAATGTGAAGTTTGAGACCGGCAATCTGAAGACAAATTCTTTAAAAGTCAGTGTCTTCCCAATGATTATATGTTTTTACTTAATGTAGCTTGTTGTGGATACAGTCTGACCAATTCCTGAGAAACCTTCATTGCACTTTTACTAAACCTTCAAGGTGAATTTCTTCATTATTTTCTCATGCTGCTAATTTCTTTAGCCACTAGCTTTTTAAGTCCCAGCTTTAAGCTTGTTTCTTTCTTCACCAAACTGAAAGTTTTTGAGTCCTGCTTTGCTTTATGTTTCTGATTTCCATTGTATTGCTGAAAGCAGCCAAAAAAAAAAAAAAAAAAACCCTATAATACCACTTGAGTCCTGAGCTGCTCTGGAATTTTTACTATCATATTAGTTAGCCACTTTTCTACAAATTGAGCCCTCCACAATTTTTCATATATGCCCTCATATGTAAAATGGGGCCCCTGTAGTATGTAAATGTGATTTTCTATTTTTTGAATTTCTGTTTCTTACTGTATGTATTATATATTACCCTAAGTTCTATGGTGCTATTTTTGTTTAGGTCTCCTTCCAGGTTATGAGAAAAAGGTGTTTTTTTTTTTTCTTTTTTTGCCTGTTATCTTGGATTTCTTGGAGGGAATGTGTTCTTTGAAAACTTGTTCTGCCCTTTTGCTTACATTCATGTAACCAGCTGTCCTATATTTCCCTAGGCCTCTCATATTCATCACTTATCTATTGTATGTTTCTGTTATAGTCTATAATTTTGGATTGATTTTAGTTCATCAGAGATGTGTTTGGTTAGTTCAGTATTCTAGATTTAATTTTTTCTGACTGTGGGAGGTACTAATATTGGAAGTTGTTTTGTTATTAATAATATTTTATGTGATTGGGACATCATGATGGCTATTATACTGGTGATAGTATATTAAGTGCCTTCTGAAAATCAACAATTGCATTCATGATTGAGAATTTTAGATATTCTTTCTCTGGATTGGTAAAATGCTCATTATTTTATTTGTTGCTGTTTCTTGGCATAACTTCTGCATAGTCCGGTCTTCAGGCTAATTCAAATAATTTCTTAGTATATGGTAACTCTACATTCCAATTTACTCTGACATTATGTTTGATTTGAAATTTGTGTTTTTTATTATTTATTTTTATTATTTATTAGTAATTGAAGCTTTGTATAATTCTTTTGCTAGGTACTTTTCTCGGAGACTGATATTCTTTGCTGTGTAGGCAGAAAAAAAAGTGTGTGCCTTCCAGGGTCTCCTAAGTTTCAGTTGTTGATATTAATGTTAAAGTTGTGCTGCTTCCCACCACAGAAAATAGGGATAACAGTAGGAAGAATAATCTTACACCATATTTAAATATATTTTTGTATATATCACTGAGCTGATTAACTTGTTTGTGATAAAGTTATATAACTTCAAATATTATGTCAGTGGTCAGTCTATTTATGGCATTCTTTCTTTAATAAATCAAATTCTACAAACTCTACAAATTGCCAGGAGGGAGTTTATTGGCTTAAACAAACATGTTTGTATAAATATTATCACCAATTATTGAATAAAAGATAGGTATTCCTATCTGAGCTTCAGCAACTTTAGTCTCTGTGAACAATTGGGTTGCTTCATAATGTGTACTACAGCAGTCTCAGCTTCTATACCATTCAAACTTAACCATTAATACCAGTAACACTCAGATTTCATATTACACTTTGCATAATAATACATACATGACCTACATCATATGTATATAGTATATAAGTTATAGAATAGCTAAGCACATGTTTAAACAAGTCAAAGAACATAGAGTTGGTACTGAAGTCACATGTAGAGAGCAGTGGCTGGAACACAATATTGATGATTGTCAGAAGGTAAGAGATTAATTTAGCCACAAAGATGCTAAGGCACAAAACAACCAGGCACAGGTTCATGTGACAGGCAATTTTGAGTGTCACCCTGAAACTATGTACCATTGACAGGAGAAACCATGCTTGAGCTGAAGCCTGGAGAAAGCAAGAAGTTTTTCCTCAGGTGATTTTTCTAAAATGTCCCCTGAGAAGTGTCAGAGTGATGGGTTGAATACTACAGCATTATCATCTAGTATTACCACTTCCTTTATAATCTCATGGTATGAAGTTACATTGATTAACACATGTATCTGGTGATTCTGATATCATTTTGAATAATCACAAATGGAGTTTTTAATTACCATGAATTAATATTCAGTCTGTCTATTGATGGGCTGGTAAGTAGACAGTTGCTGATTAGTTGTTTAAACAGGATACAGTGTTGTTCTACTTTGATCATTGTTCTCATAATGGAATAACTAATAAAAAACTATTGCCTCAAAATATAGAAAACTCAGGGTAGTATTTACTCCAAAAGCTGTTATTCTAGTCAGCATTGAACTTTTAAAATAAAAGCACAGCCTGTTCGCTACAATCTACCCCATGACTTTGACACCAGAATTGCAATGGCTATGTGGCCAGAGGAAACACACATTGTTCTTTCTACATGGTGCATTTTATAGAGATAACCGGTGAAAGGTTTTTGGAAGCAAAGTCCAAATAGAATTGCCAAAAATAAGAACAATGTTTTTCCTAGCTGATAATAAATTCTGCTGCTCAGATTAGGGCAACTATTCTTGACCCAGAGCGGAAGAGTCCAACTGCACTGGAAGGCTGCACATGGTATGTGTTCTTTGAAGGACATGCTAGCTTGTTTGAATACAAATTTTATGTTTGTGTCTTTATGTTATTTTTTTTCAGTGCAATTGAATTTGTATTTTATATTATGGCTGCTTGTTTGTTGAAGCCCATAGTCTTATTTGCTTATTTATTGTGGAAGGTATTGGGTGCTGTTTTGGGGGAAATTAAAAGATATTCAGTAATTATTTCACTAGACATGACAATAGTTAAATGTAACTGGTTATCCATATCATTTTACAAAGTAATTAGTTAAGGAAAATATAACATGAACAGTCACATAAGATATAAAATTAAATTTAAAAATTCTATCTCAACAATCTACACATATATCATCATTAAATCAGAAACCTACAATATGATTAAAACTATGTCACAGGGGCTGGAGAGATGGCTCGTCAGTTAGGAGCACTGGCTAATCTTCCAAAGGATCAGGGTTCAGTTTCTAGCACCCACAGAGCAGATCCAGGTGTCCTGACACCGTCACAATACATACATTCAGGCAAGCATCTATATATCAAATAAATAAACAAATCTTACAAAAAACAATGTCACAAACAGACACAGCAATTTTCATTAAAATAATGTTAGGTGCATCATCTGATGCTTGCTTCTCCTCTTTACGATGCTTTGTGTATTTCATTTACTAGCTTGTTCCTCATGAGAATAAGGCCCTTCCTTTCTTTGTGGTATGATTTCCCATCGCATTAAGCATGAAGTTTTGATCTGTGTTAATTCCATCCTGTGGTCATCTATGACAAAGAGGGATGTAATGTTACACTACAATACAAAGCATGCATTGACTTACCAAGGTTAATTTTATTTATTTATTTGTTTATTTATCTTATTTTATTTTGGTTTCTCGGGACAGGGTTTCTCTGTGGTTTTGGAGCCTGTCCTGGAACTAGCTCTTGTAGATCAGGCTGGTCTCAAACTCACAGAGATCCGCCTGCCTCTGCCTCCCGAGTGCTGGGATTAAAGGTGTGCGCCACCACCGCCCGGCTCAGAGTTAATTTTTAGCTTCATTTTAAACAAATGGTTTAATTTGTTTGGAAAAATATATTATTTAGCCACAAAAATGCTAAAGCACAAAACAACCAGGCTCAGGTTCATGTGACAGGCAATTTTGAGTGTCACCCTGAAACTATGTACCATTGACAGGAGAAACCATGTTTGAGCTGAAGCCTGGAGAAAGCAAGAAGTTCTTTCTCAGGTGCTTTCTCCAAAATGTTCCCTGAGAAGTGTCAGAGTAATGGGTGTTTACTTGTTTAAACAGGACATTCTTCTTTGGCACTTAAACTCAAGATTACCTTGTGGCAAACTTCTTCTTATCCAATCAATTCACTCAGGCAAAGCATAGCCTGAATGTTATTATTCTGTCCAACAGAGTGGACCCCAGATCAGGGCAAGGCTTTTCTCCATATATATTTAAAGAGATTCTACAAAACCCAGCTTTGATAGTAAAAAATTACAAATGGACCATGTGGAAGTAGGATTAATAGAAATGTTAGTATCAGTGATACCATTTATATACGTCCTTTAATGTTATAAAAAAGTGGGAAGAAGCTACCAAAACATACCTAAGAAGTCAAATGCAGTTTAACCTTGCAACTTTTATGGTTCCCATTTCTGATAAATATAGCTTAGTGTATATAAAAGTAATAAATAAAATTTTAAGATAATTTGATTTTTATGTATGAGTATGTGCCTGAGTGTATGTGTGTGTATTGTGTATGTTCTGGAGTCCACAATGTTCAGAAAATGGCATTAGATCCCCTGGAACTGGAGTTACAGGTGAATGTGAACTGCCACGAAAGTGCTAGAAACTGAAAGTGGGCCCTCTGCAAGAGTAGCAAACATAAGTTATGTCTCCAAGAAACATGCAAATAAATATTCATGCATTTGACACTTGTAAAGGCATCTTGTCATAAACACAAAAATTAGTAACTGCTGAAAATATTTTTTACACTGAATGTTTATTAAATACAGCAGATATCTTCAGAATACCTTCAAAAGACTTAAAGAAAACTATTTTATAATTCTATTTATGCAATAAATTTAACAGTAAAAGTAAAAAAGACAGTGTCAGTTTTAGACCACTAAGTAACAGAATTTGTCTGAGAATATAGTCACCAAAAATTATAAAGTAAATATTTTGGATTATCAAAGTAATCCTACATAGAATTTCTGAGCTATTAGACATGTACGTAGAAAATAAAGTGGCAAGCATATGGGCTAACCTACACTATTTTCCCTATTTCAAAAGTAAATATGATTAAATTTGAGCATGGTTTAAAAATAAACACACGGACTATAAACTTAGAATATAAGAAACCAAATATAACCCAATATAAGAAGATTGTCTTTGTCAAAATCCCAAGCATTTTCAGACAGGATTTTAAAAATCAATAATGTAGTTGATACAAAAAGAGGCTGTAGCAAAAACTGCCTGTGCAGACGGTGACAAACAACAAAAACATTCAGCAACAACAAAACACTGAATATAACTATGTGAGTTTAGCACAAAATAAATGAGAGGCCAGATTAATGACCATGGTAAATCTTTTATATATCAAAATATGTAACTCTGACTAGAAACTCACCAATTTCAAGATGATTGAATCAATTTTATGTTAAAAAAGTCAAGACCAAGGGAGGGAGAGGAGATTAGGAATATTAAGAAATATACAATCAAATTGGGAGACATTTAAAATACTAACATAAGTAATTATTAAGGACCATTTGGACATGTCTATAAATATACGACCCAACATATTTTCTTTTTTCTTTATAGGGCACTATAAAGAATTATTTTTCATACTCTAACAGATAATTTGTGCTTTTGTGTTTCATATTTTTGCCTTTATGATTGAAAAAGTAGTTGAAGCTATGCTGTGTTTCTTTTTTTCTTTTTATTTTTTTTGTTTATTTTATTTTTTTTAGTTGTTGCAAAAAGAAAAATTTCCGCCTCCTACCCGTTTCCCATTTCCCTCCCCTCCGCGCACATTTTCCTCCCCTTCCCCCACTCCCCTACCCCCTTCCCCTCCCCCCATCCACTACCCCTCCCTCTCAAGATCTTTCCTGTTGAAAAAGTTTGTCATTTTGTTTCAAACTTCTTTCTATTTTTCCCTCTTATTTAGTACCTAAAGCTCTTATGTTTTCATTATTTTTATAATATATTGTTAAATTCTTCCAGCCTATTGCTTATTTTTCAGTATTTATTCTGCTACAAGTTTAGTTGTGTATGGGTTAGTAATTAGGATAGCACCATAGATATTCTAGAGTTATTTTTTCAAACTTTTACTTTGTAAAATTGTTGTTAATGTTAAAATTTGCTATTTAAGCACATGCCACTGTCTGTTCTTACTCCTCATCTTTCATAGACGTTAAATAAAAATAGATATATGTGACTTTACATAACAAAAAATTAAGAAATGCATATTAGATAGATTTATCAAAGTGGAAAGTCATTCTATAATTTTTTTCACACGTGGACTAGAAATATGTCTTAAGTTAGAGTTCTTTGCTAGCAAACCAAAGTTCCAGGTTTATCTTCACAGCTACAATAAAATGGGGTGGGGGTTGATTAATATTGAAAGTTATATTGATTATCTTTTTATTTTAATTTATTTTTTAAATTTCATTTTACATTCCATCCACAGTTCTTTCCCCATCCCTCTTCCCATACTCCTCTGCCCTTCTGCCTCCCTACCTACCCCTGATGCCGATTCCTCCATCCAACCCCCCCCCATCCACTTCTCTCAATGGGTAAGGGCTCCCATGGGAGTTAACAAAGTCCGACACATTAAGTTGGGGCAGGACCAAACTCTCTCCACTGCTTTAAGACTGAGGAAGGCATCCAATCATAGGGAATGGGCTCCAAAAAGCTATCTCATGCATCAGGGATAGATTTTGGTCCTACTGCCAGGTACCTCACAGATACCACCGTCTTCCACATATTGAGGGTCTAGTACAGTTTCATGGAGTCTCCACAGTTGTCAATCTAGAGTTGCTGAGTTTCCATGAGCTTGGTTCAGTTGTCTTTGTAGATTTCTCCATCATGATCTTGACCTCCCTTGCTCATCTATTCCCTCCTTCCATTCTTCGATTGGATTCCTGGAGCTCAGCCTTGTGCTTAGTTGTCGATCTCTGCATCCGGTTCCTTCATTTCCCGGATAAAGGCTCTAAGATTGTAGTTGGGGTATTCACCAATCTGATTACAGGGGAAGTACAGTCTGGCTGTCTCTCCCCTATTGTGTGGAGTATTGCTGGGGCCATTGTTGTAGATTCTTGGGGACTTCCCTATACCAGGTTTCTCCCTAGTAGGACAGTGCCTCTCTCTATAAAGATCTTTCTTTCGTTGTTTTCCCACTCTGTCCCTCTCCCCACTCTACACTCGGTTCTCTCAAGCTTTCATTTCCCATCCCTCCTCTTTAACGCCCCCTCCCCACTGCTAGTTTACCTGGGAGATCTCATCTAATTCCCCTTCCCTGGTTGATTCATGTGTCCCTCCTTGTTACCTAGCTTCTCTGGAGCTGTGGATTGTAGTCTGGTTACTTTTTGCTTTACACCTAATATACACTTATGAATGATTACATACCTTGTTTGTCTTTCTGAGTCTTGGTCACCTCACTGAAGATTTTTTTTCTAGCTCCATCCACTTGCCTACAAATTTCATGATGGCATTGTTTTTCACAACTGAGTAATACTCCATTGCATAAATGTGCCATATTTTCTTTATCCTTTCTTCAGGTGAGGAGCATCTAGGCTATTTCCAGGTTCTGGCTATTAGAAATAATGCTGCTGTGAATATTGATCAAGTGTCCCTGTGGTCTATTTGCATATCCTTTGAGTATATGCCCTGGAGTGGTATTGCTGGGTCTTTTTTTTTTAATATAATTTTTTTATTGAAAAAAAAAAAGATTTCCGCCTCCTCCCCGCCTCCCATTTCCC
>NW_026068014.1:511400-515334 GCF_014885135.2 Alexandromys fortis | reverse complement strand
TGTAGGGTACTTCCCACTTTCTCTTCTATCAGGTTCAGTGTGTTCAGACTGATATTGAGGTCTTTGATCCATTTGGACTTGAGTTTTGTGCATGGTGATAGATATGGGTCTATTTTCATTCTTCTACAGGTTGACATCCAGTTGTGCCAGCACCATTTGTTGAAGATGCTTTCTTTCTTCCATTGTGTAGATTATTCCCATTTAACCATTTGGAAAGTACTGAATTAAATTAGTCCAAAATTTTCTTTCATTGTTAATATTCTACAACACTTGATTTATTTCCCTTTGGCATCATACATCCCATGAGAAATGAATGCTATTTAAATATGTGGATTAAACTGAACACGAACTAAATGTCATTATTAATCACTAGAGAAAATACTATGTTTTAGGGGAAAAAAAACCCCTGAATTCCAGTGACTTACAAATGTCAAATTTGATTTTCATGTTCATCTAAGATCAACAAGGAGATTCTTAGAAGTCTCTTCACCATCAAAAGAAAGAAATGAAATGAAAATGAAAAGTTCATTTTGACATGTGCAGTTTTGGAGGCCTCTATATAAAATGTTCCCATTATGCTCTCATCTTTTTTATTGATTCAATTTGACTCAGTGATAAGCTAATATGATATTTAAAATTATTTCACTAGAATCTTAACCCTTATATTATACATAAATGATTCAGAGGAAAATTTGAGAGTAGGAGGAAAAGTTGCATTTTCAGATAGCAAACTGGTGAGCTATGTTGTAATAGAAGAGGTGGTACAGCTGGTTAAGGACATCAGGGTGGTGTGCCCAGTCCACCATCAGTCACCTTGGAGATTATATCACAATACTGACAGATATCTGCTGTGCACCACGCCCCCGTGTCTGCACTCTGCGCTGGCACCCAGTTCGCGAGCTTCAGGCAAGGGGGTTGGAGGTTAAAATACACAGACACACACAGACAGAGAGACAGCGACACGGGTCATCCTTGAATTCCCCAAGAATGCTCCTTTATTGTGTTCAGGGGCAGATTATATAGCGATAGCCATGCCCCAGCCAAACCCACCAGAAACCACTCTCCTGCCATCAGGAACTCCTGAAGGTCATGCTCAGAGCAGCTGTAGGCACTCAGATCAGGGGAAAACAAGTTGTTTACAAGAAATTCAGGATCTGGGGCTCACTGCTCCCAAAAGACATCATATTTGGAGAATTATATAAGGTTTTAAGAGTGAATGTTAAAAGGATGAGAGTATAGAAAACTATAAAAGTCTTAATTCTAAATCAAAGTTTTTGAAAACCTGTAATTGCTATCCACAATACATAGGCGATTTCATTTCACAAGTCTACCAAATTCCTCTGAGTAATGGTAGGAAATAAAACAGAAGGCTCCACAAGAAGTTATGATGATGTGAAGAACGATTAATAAAATTCAAAGAGAAATCTTCTCTATGATGATGACTGGGTAACATACTGATTTATGCATATGCAGAACATCATTAAGAATCATTTCATTGACTAGTAGTGTTTGGTTATTCCCTAGACCTCTGGGCTGTCTGGTCTCTGGTCATTGGTTACCCAAGCAATGTTGGGTATGGGTTCATTTACTAAAGTGTACCTTAGATCAAATCAGAAACTGGTTGGCTATTCCCACAGTTCTATGCCACGATTGCCCTAGTACACATTGTAGTTAGGGCATGTTGTAGATTAAAGACCTTGTGACTGGTTTAGTGTCCACATTTCTCTTTCGGTAGCCTGTGGAGTACCTTCCCACACTGCAGGGAGTAGGACATAAGGATGAGGGCTCCATGGAGTAACCAGCTCAACCTCTTCATGTTCACTGAATTGTGTGGCATTGTGCTCAGCAATTGGGTCCTGCTGTCAGTTTGTGAAAAAAAGCGTTTTCGTCTTAGTAACAGGCTTGGCTGTTTGGGGATTTACACGGGACCTCTTTGTCCAACATCAACTAAATGCACCCTAGTACAAGGCTGGGGCTCCACATTCTTAGTTACTAGAAGTCCTCATTATGATGACTTTTTTTTTTTTTTTAAAAAAATAGGTTTCAGGAAGTTTCCACTGTCATAAGTTTCCATACCACCTCCTGAGTGCCCATCGTTCCAGCTATCTCTTCCTGCACTCTCTCCTTCAACCCTGTCTCTCCCTACCCCCTGCTCTTGTCTCTGC
Organism: Alexandromys fortis; assembly: GCF_014885135.2. Taxonomy (NCBI): domain Eukaryota; kingdom Metazoa; phylum Chordata; class Mammalia; order Rodentia; family Cricetidae; genus Alexandromys; species Alexandromys fortis. The sequence continues at coordinate 513,169 of NW_026068014.1, read as the reverse complement.
TCTCCTCCAGTCTGCTCATATTTTTGGTTTCCCCTCTCAAGGTTATCCTTGCATTTCCTCCTATACCACTCCTTTTTACATAAGCACTTTGAGTCTATGGGATACAGGTTTGTTATCATTTACTTAATGGCTAATACTTTTTAATAATTGAATACATATTATATTTTTGGGTCCTGGTTACCTCACTCNCGATCTAATGCTAATATATATATTTTAGTTGATTGGGTTGTTTCCAGGTTCTGGCTATGATGAATAAAACTGCAATGAACATAGTTGAGAAAGTGTCCTTGTGGTAGGACAGAGCATTCTTTGGCTATATGACCAAGATGTTGTAACTGGTTCTTGGGATAGATCAATTCCCAATATTCTTTTTTTAAATTATTTATTTATTATGTATACAATATTCTGTCTGCATGTATGACTGAAGGCCAGAAAAGGGCACCAGACCTCATTACAGATGGTTGTGAGCCACCATGTGATTGCTGGGAATTGAACTCAGGACCTTTGAAAGAGCAGGCAATGCTCTTAACCGCTGAGCCATCTCTCCAACCCAATTCCCAACATTCTTAAGAACACTGTTTTGATTTCCATAGTGACTGTACAAATTTACACTCTCACCAGCAATGGAGGAGTTCCCCTTGCTCCACATCCTTGCCCGCATGAGCTATCACTTACATTACTGATCTTAGCCATTCTGACAAATGTAAGATTGAATCTCAAGATGGTTATGATTGCATTTCCTTAGTGGCTAAGGATGTTGAACACTTCTACTTTTTGACTTTTCTTTTATAAAAATGAAAATATATTCTTCTCTCTTACAATACGTCCTGATCATAGCTTCCTCTCCCTCCACCCTTCTCACCAAGATCCACTCCCCCTCTTGTCCCCTTTTCAGAAAAGAACAGGCCTTCTAGAGACAATAACCAAGCAGGACAAAGCAAGATGCAATAGACAAGGCAAAGGCCCTCATATCAAGGTTGGGTGAGGCAACTTCATAGGAAGAAAATTGTCAAGAGCAGGCCAAGGAGTCAGAGATACACCTTCACCCACTAACAGCCATAATAAATAAGCAAAGAACCTGACGCAAACGCATGTAGATTCTGTGCTTACCACTTCAGTGTTCAGTCCCTGTGAGCCCGGCTTAGCTGATTTGGTGCCATGAACATTTCATCAAACATTTCTTAGCAATTTGAGAGTCTTCTGTTAAAAATTCTGTTTAGATCTGCATGACATTTTTTAAAAATTACATTATCTGGTGTTTGTATATTTAGTTTCTTGAGTTCTTCATATAATTTGGCTACTAGATAGATGACTTTATATTGGATGTGGAGTTGCTAAAACTCTTTTTCTAGTCTTGTAGCTGCCAGTTTGTCCAATTGCCAGTTTGTTTTTTTATCTTCAAGAAACTTCAGTTTCCTGAGTTCCCATTTATTAAGTGTTAATCTTAGCGCCTGTTCTATCAAGTTCAGTTCAGAAAATTATCTTCCGTTCCAATGATTTCAAGGCTATTCCTCACTGCTGATGTCTTTAATCCATTTGGACTTGAGTTTTGTGCAGGGTGAAAGATATGGTTCTATTTGCACTCTTCTGCACTCTGACCTCTACTTTGACCAGCCCAATTTGTTAAAAATACTTTCTATTTTCTGACCTATTTATTTATTTATTTATTTATTTTTGGCAGATTTTAAAACTTTTTATTACATTTTTTTTCTTTTTCTTTTTTTTATTGAGAATAAGAAAAAAAAGTTTCCGCCTCCTCCCAGCCTCCC
>NW_026068014.1:462758-510962 GCF_014885135.2 Alexandromys fortis | reverse complement strand
CCCCACTCCTCTCCCCCTCCCTCTCTAATCCAAAGAGCAGTCATGGTTCCCTGCCCTGTGGAAAGTCCAAGGTCCTCCCCCCTCCGTCCATGTCTAGGAAGGTGAACATCCAAACTGGCTAGGCTCCCACCAAGCCGGAACAAAACCGGACTCTCTGATCATGGCGAACAATGAGGACTGATGAGAAGCCAAGGTCAATGGCAAGGGGTTCTGTCCTATTTATAAAAAAAAAATAGTTTCAATGTAGGTTTGGGTTTATGCCTGTGTGTTTAGTTGATTCCATTGATCAGCATGTCTGTTTTCTTCAATACCACATGGGTTTTATTACTATAGCTCTGTAGTACAAAGTTATATCAGTGACAGTGCTACCTCCAGCAGTTCTTTTATTTTTCAAGATAGTTTTTGATATGCTGTGTTTTTTTTTGTTTGTTTGTTTTTTTCTCATGATGTTGAGAATTTGCCTTTAAAGTCTACAAATAACTGTGCTTAAGTTTTGATGGAGATTACACTGAATCTTTAGTTTGCTTTTGTTTTACATTAACAGTAAAAATGGCCATTTTTTTTACTGTGTTAATCCTTCTGAGCCATGAACATGGAGATCTTTCCATCTTCCGATGTATTCTTCAACTTCTTTTTTCAAAGACTTGAAGTTTTTGTTGTACAACTCTTTCACTTGCTTGGTTAGATGTACCACAAGGTATTTTCTACTATTTGAGACTATTGTTAAAGTTGTTTCCCTGATTTTTTTTCTCAGTGTGTTTGTCATTTGTATCTAGGAGGGCTGCTAATTTTTCAGGGTTCATCTTGTTTCCAGTCACTTCACTGAAGGTATTTGTTAGATGTAGGAGTTCCCTGGTAGAATTCTTCAGTCCACTTATTTGAACTCTGATATAATCTTTAAATAATTGTACTTTTACTTTTTCTTTTCCATTTTGTACCTCTTTGATCTCCACCATTTTTCTTACTGCTCTAACTAGAACTTTAACTACTTTATTGAATAGATATTGAGAGGTAGTACGCTGTGTCATGTTCTTGATTTTAATGGACTTACTGTACATTTCTCCCCATTTAGTTAGATTATACAAGTAATTGCTACTACTGGGTATCATATTGTAAAGTAGAACTTCAGAAATTTTGCTGGAATAAAGAATACACTGATTTTTAGTAGATATATTATCAAATTCTTCCATTGTCAATCATTACATAAGCCTAATTTACTTGGTCTCCCTGGTCCTGTGTGTATGTTTTTGTGTGTATTGCAAGGCTTAGAATTGACTATAATATGTATTTTCTGAGACTGTGTTCATTTATTAAAAATGGGAACATAATTCATATCAATATCTGGATAATATCTGGAACTTAGTGTATGTCTGCTATAGCCATTTACTGAGAACAAAAGAGACTTTACTGATCATTTGCTAGGCCTATGAATATTAGATATTAAGTACATATTAATAAAATTTGGCTTAGAATGGTGAATTGTAAATATTAATATACTTATAAAGCAAATCAATCAGTTCAATAACGTAATCTAAAAACTGTCATGCATAAACATTTCCTAATTTTACCTGAGTTATAAATGTTGACTAAAAAATGTTCTTTTAGTTGAATACTTTGGTCATGGGAATAACATAAAATATCATAGAAGCTTGGAATTGTCTGTGAAATATGAAAAAGTCTAGTTTTCTTTAGGAGAGTGTTCATGCAGTTTATTGGGAGAAGGAGCAAAGAGGAGCATCAGTATTGAGAGAGGAATAATTCAATCTGTATCAGTCTTGTTATTCTTCTCAGGTCTGATATGTTCTCCTTTATTCTCGTTAATAATTGATAGTACCTTCAAATACCTAGATGTTTAGCATTTCTCTTTTTCTTGCTATTAGGCAACTGTGGACCATATTGTTTGCAATCCTTTACAGTTTATAAATAACTAGTACTTGAATATTGATTCATGTTAGCTTTTATTTCATTATACTCTTTCCCCTTTTCTTTCTAATTTTTATTTTTCAGGAATAAAGTGGTTGTTAGAAAAAAAACACTAAAAACATCATAGCAACATGAAGTTCTTCCTTCTGCTTTCCTTCATTGGGTTCTGCTGGGCTCAGTATGACCCACACACTCTATATGGACGAAGCTCTATTGTCCACCTGTTCGAGTGGCGCTGGGCTGATATTGCCAAGGAATGTGAGAGATACTTAGCTCCTAATGGATTTGGAGGGGTGCAGGTAATATTGGTTCACAATTTAAATGCAGAGTTCACTGTGCATATATAAAATTGTTTTCTATTATATTTTTGATTATTTTTAGCAATGTTTTACTTCATATATAACTTTCACGAGGAAGAAAAAGGTTTAGGGGATGGTAAGTTTGTATCTTGTTTAGGACACGAGGAGGCCCTCTCCACTGTGCTGTCAATGTTTTTCGTGGTTCTAATGAATAGGTCTATAAGTGCACAACTTAAGAATTGCAGAATCATTCATATTTTTCTAAAGGGTTTATTTATTTATTTAAAGGGTTTATTAAGTAAACTATAATCTGATAATCTTGGTTGTTTTATTTGTAGGTCTCTCCACCCAATGAAAATCTAGTAGTTAACAGTCCTTCAAGACCTTGGTGGGAAAGATACCAACCAATTAGCTATAAAATATGTTCAAGGTCTGGAAATGAAGATGAATTCAAGGATATGGTGACTAGGTGTAACAATGTTGGGGTAAGCGAAGTCATATTTCCTTTGAAGTCATTATTTGAAAAACCAATTTCAATCTTGTATTTCCTTCTTGAGAAAAATGCTTCATACTTTAATTTTTGTTTATATTTTAGTTATAGCTCAGAAGTAACTACTGCTTTATGGTCATAAAAATTTCTTTTATATAAACCATTTATAGAAGAACACTTATAAAGAACAACTTTGTCTATTAATTCTCACAATCACACTCATTTTCTACTATCCCTTTTTCTAGTCAAGAATTAGAAATTTTAGATTTAATATTTACTGCCATTTTATGATAAATAACTATTTCTCCGTTTAATATAGATCAGTATCTACCTTTTCCCCTTCAGATATTAAAATGACTCAAATTAACTCTTTTTAAAATCAATAATGTCCAAATTTTAATACAATTCTAGTTTTTTTAAAACAGTACTTTTCATTTGATTTTTATAGTGATAACAGTTTCTGGCTTTCCACTTATCTGTTCTGTAAATCTTCAACTAAATATTAGAGCTGTTTGTGATCTTCATTTTACATTGGTTTTCTTTCACACATGACTTTTTGTATTGTTTAAGATTAAACTATAATGTATCAATTCTATCTATCTATCTATCTATCTATCTATCTATCTATCTATCTATCATCTATCCATCTATCTATCTATCTATCTATCTATCTATCTATCTATCTATCCATCCATCCATTTTTATCTGTCCATAATCTCTCTCTCATCTATCTATCTATCTATCTATCTATCTATCTATCTATCTATCTATCTATCTATCTATCTATCTATCTTTCTTTCTTTCTATCTATCTATCTATCTATCTATCTATCTATCTATCTATCTATCTATCTATCATCTATCTATCTATCATCTATCTATGCATCTATCTATGCATCTATCTCATGCTTTCTGTAAATTTTAAGTACACACATTTTATGTCTCCAAATTAAACTGAAGCACACACTTTTCTCTTCCAGGTCCGTATTTATGTGGATGCTGTCATAAATCATATGTGTGGAGTAGGGGCCGAAGCAGGAACAAGCAGTACATGTGGAAGTTATTTCAACCCAGGAACCAGGGACTTCCCAGAAGTTCCATACTCTGGTTGGGATTTTAATGATGGCAAATGTACGACTTCAAGTGGAGGTATTGAAAGCTACAATGATGCTTCTCAGGTGAGGAAGATATTCGGAATTAAAAAAAAATCTGCCCTCAGTATGTACATAGATCTTTTAGAATACTATTTGAAACACAGTTTAGAATCCTTAGTAAACATATCACTATAATCTAGAAATGCAAACCAGTCTTTAAAAAGCTTCTCCTAGTTATTTAATGGCTCAAGGAAAGTGCTTTAAATATTAGAATTTCTGGGTTTATTTTACCACATTAAAAGAAAGAAAGAAAGACAAGAGAGAGAAAGAAACAAAGCATTTTCTCAATCAACTAATAATATTAACTACTTTATTTCCCCATAGTTCAGTCTTCATAATGGAAAATCTTCTTAAGGTGTATTCACAGTAGATTGTGAATGTTCCCAGTGTTTCATGAACAGGCTTTATGAAGCTTCCTACAGACATGAATACATGAATAGTCGAAAAGATTCTCAGGTTACAGGTAACATTTGAAACAATAACCATTTTGTCTTGCTTGCTTATTTGTTTGTTTCAATAGGTCAGAGATTGTCGTCTGTCTGGCCTTCTGGATCTTGCACTTGGAAAAGACTATGTTCGTACCACGTTGGCTAACTATTTGAACCATCTCATTGACATTGGTGTGGCAGGGTTCAGACTTGATGCTTCTAAACACATGTGGCCTGGAGATATAAAGGCGATTTTGGACAAACTGAATAACTTAAATACACAATGGTTCTCTGAAGGAAGCAGACCTCTCATTTATCAAGAGGTAAAGTAATCCCTATATGTGCATATGTAAATGACATTTTTGTTAATGAGAAGATGGATGGAAGATTTTATTAAACAATTTCAATAGGTTAATGTCTGAGTGCCTTATGAAGTGTGCAATTTATTTAACACTTTTATTGGGTGATAATAGGTTTATTTCTTTACTAAAATAAGAGTCTAAGGGAGTGTAGAAAATTTGTGTAGCCTGTGATATTATTGGGTCATTTAGTGTATACTCGGAGACAATTATGCAAGACAGAAAATCTTTGTCATTGACTTCAACCAGTCTTTTTAAATTTAACTCTTGTCTAAGGTATTAAGTGTGTACATTTAACTCTTGTCTGAGGTATTAAGTGTGTAAATTTGGGTATGGATTAATATTTCTGTTCACATTTTTCATGTGAAGAGGTTAGAATTGTTTTTTATTTGATTTCATTGGAAAACTAAATAAATTTGTAAGTGTTGAAATTGTTTATCCGACAGAAAGTAATTTGATTGAATTTCTAAATTTTCAATTATATGTTAAATTGAAATATGTCAGCCTTCTTTATTGGACAAGAAATGGCACTGACATTAAGTTTCTTTCAATAGTGATGCATATGTTTTATAAAGAATCAAAGAAAATCAGTTAAATCATCAAAGACATAAGAAATTTATAGGATATTAATATTACTTTACCCAACTCACAGTTTTCCCCCTTTATCTCTACTAGGTGATTGATCTGGGTGGTGAGGCGGTGACAAGTTCAGAGTACTATGGAAATGGCCGTGTGACAGAATTCAAGTATGGAGCAAAACTGGGCAATGTTATCCGCAAGTGGAATGGAGAGAAGATGGCCTATTTAAAGTAAATATACACCATTTCTCAATTAGATTTTGGTAATTATAATCTTCTAAAGTCAGACATTACTTTAAAACCATTTTACTCATAAATAAAGCTATAACGTGGCCATTTTGTTCTACTTATATATTGTAATAATTAATTTAAAATGTTTAACTGTTTATAATATAGAGTGCAATATTCAATCTTATTTTGTTTCTCATTTTACATAATGTGCTATGGAATTTTTACCCTTCTTGAGTTTATCTACAGTACAATGTTACAGAAGCAATGTGAATGAAAAGCAAATAATACAGCACTCGGGAGGCAGAGGCAGGCGGATCTCTTGTGAGTTCGAGACCAGCCTGGTCTACAAGAGCTAGTTCCAGGACAGGCTCCAAAACCACAGAGAAACCCTGTCTCGAAAAACAAAAAAAAAAAGCAAATAATAGCATACATAGAATCATGAAACATGTTGGACAATTATATATGTGTATATGCACATACCTAGAAGAAATTTTTCCGGTGGAATAATCATTTAGCTTGAGAATCAGTAGTTAAATCTAAATAGATTTAGTAGTTAAATCTAAGTAGAAAGAGATACAGATTTAGGGTAACCTAAAGGTGTTGTAAAATAATAATATATTCATATTTTTTTTAAAAAATAGGAACTGGGGCGAAGGTTGGGGTTTCATGCCTTCTGATAGAGCCCTTGTCTTTGTGGACAACCATGATAATCAGAGAGGTCATGGGGCTGGAGGATCATCCATCCTGACATTCTGGGATGCTAGGTAAATAAAACCATTTTTTTGATAATTTGTTACTTGCCCTTTAGTGATTGCAAGATTTTTTATTCTTCTGTTATAATATTATTTTGTAATTTTCAGACTCTATAAAATGGCAGTTGGATTTATGTTGGCTCATCCTTATGGACTCACACGAGTAATGTCAAGTTATTACTGGCCAAGATATTTTGAGAATGGAGACGTAAGTTTGAATACATTTTTTCTAAGAAAAGGGAAGCAGTCGTATTTCAATTTTACATAAATTTTTTTCATAAAATACATGCCATCAAATATTTATTTACTGTAATGTTAGCAATATAAGCTTATTACAGAAGTATCCACTGCTTTGTCACTGTGAAAAAAACCTTGAAAATTATAGAACAAGGTACATAAAGCAAAACACAGGCATCTAATCATACTTACCTTGTCAATTTGATATGGAGATTGTGCATGGTAATACCTTTAAAGAAGGGAAACACGTTTGCTCAATGCTTTACTGGAGTTCTGCTTCATCTCGGGCATTGCACCAGCCAGGGCTAAAAGAGGTAGTTGAAGGACAGCTCATTTATTAGGAGGAAGCAGCTGATAGATATAGCCCAGGAAAAACAGCCAGTTGGAATCATGTGGTGGTATACCTTTGGGGCCAGGGGAAGGAAGCTCATAAGGTCATGTAGAAAAGAGGATATTTTAGTCATCAGATAAATGGCAGCCAGTCCTCATGGCCTTGGAGATGCATGCACTTATCAGTTGCTATATGCACCAGGGCATGATATACCCGGGGATGTCTATCTGCTGAGGTCTGTTGGCGTCTGAGCAAGGCAGGGGATGGGTGTGGAGTTGAAGGAAGAAGTGGCCAAATCTTACCTCTCAGAATGAGAAAATCTAGGTTTCAGGCATGCTTCTTAGCTTCAGGCCAGTCCTGTAGTTTAAAACTTGACCAAGATAAGTATTTGCTATGTACTTTTACATTTTTCAATAAAATGGAAAGAAATCATTCAGTTTAACTGAATTTATCTAAAAAATATGCCTACAAAATTATGTTAAACTAAGCAAACAAATTTGAAGACACATTCAGGAAATCTAAGGATTGCAAAATTTTATGCAATACATTAATCTGAGCAATTTCAAAAAGCAGTAACGGTCTAGGGAGATGACTTAGAGGGTAAGACTCTTGCAGGAGGGACAAGGGTTCAGTTCCTTGACATCTTGCAATGCTGAGAAGTTTGTCTTCTCACCTTTAACACAATTGCCCGATAGGTGGAGATCACAGATTTCTGGACCACCAAAATGGCTAGCTCTAGATTTAGGGGAGAAATGCTTCCTTTATTGACAATGGAGAGAATGCTTGTTTAATTGCTTCAGGAAGATGTGTAAATGTGTTGACAATCATGAAATGCATATTAAAATTTTTGAAAATTTATTACAGAATATCAGGATATATTTATTAGTACTTTTATTTAAAAGATTGTATGGAACATCCACTAATATAAATTTGGAAATTAATTGTACTTGTTAAAGACATCATATTTTTATAACAACAAACTGTTATTTCTATTTTATAAATGATGAAATTTAGGCCTAGAGATCTTACATATGTTTAATGAGTTTTTTAAAATCATTGGTACTAAAACCTTTTCTTTAATCCTTATCTTTCTGGTACAAATGCTCTTACCACTTTTGTGACATTAAAGAAGTAAGAGAGATAATAAGAAGTTATTGCATGAAAAGGCTCTGAGTGAATAAAAATGTGTAATTCTTGAAATATGGTTCTAGAAAAATATGGTATATATACTCAAATAGGAAGAACTCAGTAAAGGTCTGTATAAATGTTGAAAAAGTTAGACACTAAGTGGATACTTTAGAGACTCAAGTAGCAGAATTTTTTTTAGTTTAGTGCAATGGAAATGAGAATATGAATGTTAAAATCCTGAAAATTTTCTCTTTAATTAAGGATGTCAATAATTGGGTTGGACCACCAAATGACAATGGAGTAACCAAAGAAGTGACGATTAATGAAGATAGCACTTGTGGCAATGGCTGGGTCTGTGAACATCGATGGCGCCAGATAAGGTTGGGAGTGTCCCCTACAGATAAGAGAATTGTTTAACTTTTTGTTTTAAATTGTTGAATATAAAGGGTACGAGCATTTTACATGATATTGTGCTTTTAGGAACATGGTTGCCTTCAGAAACATAGTCGGTTTTGAGCCTTTCTCAAACTGGTGGGACAATGGCAGCAATCAAGTAGCCTTTGGCAGAGGAAACAAAGGATTCATTGTCTTTAACAATGATGACTGGTAAGTGGAAATCAATTAAAGTAGGATTGTATATTCTTATATTTTTAGACACTTCCTTTCACTTCCTGTTCATTTGTAGCTGAAAATATTTGCATTGATAGATTTAAATAAGTATAGTGACTTGAAAACTAGAAAAAATGATGTTTGTTCTTAACTTGTTTCTACAGTTTTGTAGATTCCAAGTAGGGTTGTGGTATTGCTTTTTATGTATTCTTACACTGTCATTTGCATATATTCTCACTCATATACTCATCTGTACAAAGCATATACACATTCAATAACAATCTTAAAAATCAGCAACAAACATGGATATTATATACAAAGTACATCCCCATTTCCTAGCTCTGTATCAAAACTATTTCTTTTTCTGCTCCCTTGTTATCTAATCTTAAATTCTCTGCCTTTGTGTGATGAGTAGTTTCAATGCATTTGTATACTTGGTATGGCTGATGGTTTTCCTCAGGAGGCAGTTGAGTTTGGTTCTACAGATTCCAAAGATTGGCCTTCCATTTTTGATCCATGCTTCTTTTTTTTCCTTCTTTAACATTTTCCTATATATACAACTAGACTTAGAGAATCTCAGTGCAAGTAGTTGAAAATCTCAGTTGCAAGGGTTTTTTTTTTTCATTTGGATTATTTTATTAGTTTCTCTTTTGATACTGTGATTGATTAAATAGCATGAACAAGTCAACTTACAGAAGAAAGATTTCATTTGGGCTTGCAAATCCAGGGGTCAGACTTTGTGAAAGTAGGGCATGAAGGCAGGAGCCCTGATGGCTTACACTATGAACCATAGTCGAATACAGAAAGAGCTGATTAGAAAATGGAGGAGTGTTCTTTTTTTCTCAAGGTCTACTTTCAATGACACAATTTCTCCAATTATCTACCTATCTATTTATCTATATCTATCTATCTTGATTCTAAGTTTTATTTTTATAGTACCAAGTTTAGGAAATTATTTAATTTGGAGATAGTCTGTTTTCTTGAAGTTGGCTTTGTTGAAATTGATTTTTTACTTTTACTTTTTCAGGTCTTTGTCAACAACTTTACAAACTGGTCTCCCTGCTGGCACATATTGTGATATCATTTCTGGAGATAAAGTTAATGGCTATTGCACCGGAATTCAAGTCTATGTTTCTGACGATGGCACTGCTCAATTTTCTATTAGTAACTCTGCTGAAGACCCATTTATTGCAATCCATGTGGAATCAAAAATATAAAATTTAAAATAAATACATTCTGAGAGCATCAAAAAATTATTTGTATTTTTTCTTTTGCATAATTTAATTTTTATACTTCAGCCACATTTAGTAAAATCTATTACAACAATAAAACTGAATTGGTAAAAAAGCACATTAAAATTGTATATAAATTTAAGAAAGTTACATACAGGTTTTGAATATATTTTAGAAGATTATCTTTCAATTATTTGTCAAAGGCAATTCCCAGATTTAAGATGATGTCCTGTAAAACATACTGTTTTATCACAAGTACCATTTGTTTCATAGTACCCTAATGTCTCCTCTTTATTGAATATATTTTTCTTCATTTCATATATAAAGTATATACATATAATTATTTTTATCTTATTCACTCACTTATCTTCCATTATTTTCTTCCATTTTCTACCAGATGCCTTCTTCTTCCTGACAAATCACTTACTCCTCCATTTTTTTGTCTTCTCTTTTTAAAGGTCTAATGTGTAAATTTCCAGTCCTCCATACTGCTTATTTTGTTGACTCTGAAGAAATCCTGCCTTAGAGAATTCCTTTTAAGACCTGGAAATTACTTTAGTGACTTTGTCTTTTCAAGCAAATGTGCATTTCCATGCACTGAAGCCTGTGACATGTGGAACAACTTTTTGAGGAAAGCTTCTGTTCCAGTCATTAAGGCTTTTCCTTAAGGATTACAATTGCTTTTCATGAACTGGCCTTATCTGTAGTTTGTGAGCCATTTGTCCTCCAAAACTGAACATTTTAAATATATCTTTCTACTATATTTATTGTTCTTTTCTCTATGGACCTTAATTAGAATGGCAAGAAAAATTATTCTGTAAGCCCCGGTCTCTGGTCTCCATCTTTGGAGGCCCCGACCCTGTGACCACCAAGTCTCAAGATCAATCCCTCCCTGGAGGAGGGTCAAGATGAGCCCACCAAAATCTTGACCATGCCCTCAGTCCATTTAAACTGCCTCCCTGCAAAGTTTTCTCGTGGTCTCTTTTCCTTCCTCTTGATGGTCACATTAGTTCCCCCTTGGGGCCACTGGAGAGTACAGGAATCCCATTAAACCTGAATATTTTAAAATTTGGTTTGTTGTGATTTGTTTTGATTGGGATTTTTGTATTGGCAGAGAGCTCGCATTAGGAAAAATTCCTAACATCCTGGAGGTCCCACTGGGTAGGGCGGCCTTTCCATGTGGCCCTAGGCCACGTGTCAAAAGCCCCTAGTCCACAATCTGAGCTCTCTACACCATGCTAAAACAGGCCCCTGGGCCTACAGCAGCTGCGTCTTGGTGAGTCCCTTTTTCTTGTCTATGCTACAGGGTTTTGCGGGGACCCATTTGTACTTACTTTTGTCAATTATTGGACTCTTGTTGAAGCTGCGAGCTCACGCCAAGGGTTTGAGCTCACTAGCAGCCAGACTGGCAAAACTGGGCTTGACTGAGGTGGGATTTATTTGTTTTGGGACAACAAACATTCAATTTCCACAACCCTGTTGGGCCTGAGAGCTATTTTAGCGGAAGGGCTGTAATAGATTTAGGCCACTTAGTTGGGCACAGACTTTAAAATGGGCACTTGCAGTTCAAAGCCAGATCCACTGTCGCCCCTGGGATGCCTCTCACAAAATCTTTTAAAATTGGGCTTGTCTGACACAATTTGTCCCGAACGGCTAATTGCCCTATGCACTAAGATTTGGCCTCAATATAATCTTGACAATGGGATGTGTTGGTCACCAGAAGGAAGCCTTGAGCTTACCGTCGTCTGGGACCTAGAAAATTTTTGTCACCGTAAGGACAAATGGGCAGATCTTACATATGTCCATGATTTTTGGGCTCTGTGCTCCCACCCTTCCCTTAGTGGCCAGTGTCTCACAGCACCAATCTTCATCGCTAAGTCTGCAATGCCTCCGAATTCCCAGTCATCTGGGAATTGGGACCCCGACAATTCCAGCTGGAATATACAGCCAGAGGCACTGCCCCCTCCCCACTCACTCAAGCCCACACTACCCAACCCCTTCCCGTGGAGCAACTTTCTCTTCATTCCTCTCCTTCCCAGACTAACTTCTCCCATCCTAATCTGGAGGTTCAAGGTCAATTTCCAACTTCCCTCCCACCTTCCCCTTCCCCTTCTACCTCATCTCTCCACCTTTGGACCCCCTCTGCACACTGAGCTAGCCCCACCCAAGCCTCCCCAGTTTCCTCCCATAGCAGATCTCACTGTAGCTCTGCCCTTTTCTGTCCTCTTAGGGAGGTGGCGGGAGTTGATGGCATTATGAAAGCTCATGTTCCCTTTTCTCTTCCAGATCTCTCTGATAGAAAAGTGGCTAGATTCCTTTTCTAATAATCCTTCTGCGTATATCAAGGAGTTTTGTTATTTGTCCCAGACCTACACTCTTACGTGGCATGACTATTACCTCATCCAAGCTTCTACTCTCACTCCTGAGGAGCGAAATAGAATTCAGGTAAGAGCTAGGTAATATGCAGACCAGACTCATTTGCTAGACAATACAGTCCCTGTGGGAGAAGTGGCTGTGCTGGCTGCAGAACCAAACTGGGACTACCAACCTGGCCAAAGTGGCCAACAGAGGTGGGACATGATGGTCCATTGTCTCCTTCAGGGTATGGAAATGGTCTCAGAAAAAGTAGTTAATTTTGACAAATTCCAAGAGATTACACAGTTAACAGATGAAAATCCAGCCATTTTTTAAAATCGGTTACAAGAGACCATGGTCCAATATACCAAGCTGGATCCTGCCTCCCCAGCAGGAGCCACGGTCTTAGCTACCCATTTTATTTCTCAGTCAGCACCAGATATTAGGAAAAAGTTAAGAAAGGTTGAGGAGTGTCCCTAAACCCCTATATGGGAATTGGTGAAAATGGTCTTTAAAATTTTTAATGCCCGAAAAGAAACAGCTGAGTCTTCCCAACAAACAAGACTACAACAGGCAGGTACCTTACAGGCCCAGGCCTTAGCAGCCGCCCTAAGGCCACAGGAAGGGGGACAAAGGAAGCCAACAACAAGGCTCTACCCTGATAGAGCCCAGCATAAGTCAACCTCACAGGCAAGCTGTTTCAAGTGTAGCCTAATGGTCATGTGGCATGATATTGCACTATGCCTCCTTTGAGATTGTGTCCTATCTGCCAGCAACCTGGACACTGGAAATCACAATGCCCCCATGCAGGCTTGTCCTCTATGCCATGCCATGGAGATCCTGGCCTCCCCAACATCAGCAAGTGAAACTGTGCCAGCCTTTTAACTTCTCAGCCTTGCAGAAGATTGATGCTGCCCAGACTTGGTGTATCCCGTAATCCTATCCGAGCCTAGGCTAATGCTACAGGTAGTGAGTGAGTCCATTACTTTCCTATTAGACACGGGAGCTACCTATTCTGTTCTAACTTCTCACTCAGGCTTTACATTCCCCTCACCAGTTTCAGTTATGGGGGTAGACATGACCTCTTCCTCCCCCACTTAAAACTTTGCCACTGCCCTGCATTCTTGCAGGACAATTTTTCCTCTCATTCTTTCTTAATGATACCTGCTTGCCCAGCACATTTACTGGGTCCTTAGCCGCTTCAGGGCTATACTCACTTTGGCCCTCACTCACTCTTCTGAGTCACACTTTCTTCTCACTTTAACAGCCTCTCAGGTTGCTGCCCCAGACTGTTCTGTCCCTACACTCCCTTACCCAGTAGAGCCGCAAGTATGGGACCCTTCTACTCCTGTGATTGCTACTCACCACCAGCCAGTGCTAGTTTGCCTTAGAGACCCTTCATCCTTCCCTTCCAGACCCCAGTCTCCTATCTGAAACCCACCACGGAGGCCTTAAGCCTATTATCACTGTCTCCTACCTCAAGGACTTTTAATTCCTATCGACTCACCTTGCAACACTCCAATTCTTCCTGTGTGGAAGTCCTCTGGCACCCACTGTCTAGTTCAAGACCTCTGCTCATAAATGAGGCACTCATTCCAGTTCACCCAGCGGTTAACAACCCTTACAATCTTCTGTCTAACATCCCTCCTGCCACCCCCTACTTTACAGTTCTAGACCTAAAAATGCCTTTTTCACTTTCCCTTTACACCCTAACTCATACTTCCTCTTTGCCTTCACTTGGGAGGACCCTGACTCCTGGTCCTCCAGACAGCTTATGTGGACTGTTGTCCCTCAAGGTTTTCAAGACAGCCCCCATTTCTTTGGGCAAGCTCTGGTTTGAGATCTCTCAAACTTTGACCCAGGTTCCAGCATGCTCCTCCAGTATGTGGACAACCTACTTCTCTGCAGTCCTATATTGCCTCTGTCCCAACGGGCCACCTCTGTGTTCCTGAAATTCCTCGAATCCCTGGGATATCAAGTTTCACCAAATAAGGCTCAGCTATGCTCTCCTACAGTGGTATATTTGGGTGTTGTCTTGACTAGGGCACTTCAAATTGCCGATATCTCTGTGGGGACCTCCAATTGTTGCGCATCGCACCCCTGTTTCCACGCTCTATGCGCTGGCACCCAGTTCGCGAGCTTCGGGCAAGGGGGCTAGAGGTTAAAATACACAGACACACACAGACAGAGAGAAAGCGACACGGGTCATCCTTGAATTCCCCAAGAATGCTCCTTTATTGTGTTCAGGGGCAGATTATATAGAGATAGCCATGTCCCAGCCAAACCCACCAGAAACCACTCTCCTGCCATCAGGAACTCCTGCAGGTCTCGTGCTCAGAACAGCTGTAGGTACTCAGATCAGGGGATTACAAGAAATTCAGGATCTGGGGTCTCACTGCTCCCAACATCAAATAGCTAAGGGCCAATGGGCTAATATCTACACTGACTCAAAATATGCCTTCTTGATAGCCCACACTCATTCTACACTCTGGAAGGAAAGGGGATTCCTTACTACCAAGGGCACTTCCATAGTTAATGGCCCCCTTATAGCCCACCTTTTGCAGGCCCTCCAACTGCCTGCAGAAGTAGCCATTATTCACTGTCGGGGGACATCAATCCTCTAAGAACCCAGTGGCCTTAGGCAATGCCAAGGCTGACTCAGAGGCCCAGGGGCTGGCCTACAGTTCCTCAGACTCCACAGAATATATTTTGTTCTTAATTCCCTCCTATCAGCCCTGTTACCAACCTAAAGAGGAGGACGAGCTTTAAAAGGGGGGGGGGCAAAAAAACAAAACAAAAACAAAACAAAGGATAGATGGTTCTATTTAAATAACCATCTTCAAGTCTTGAACCGTTTCCCTTACCTGTTTGATTGCTTTTTCTTGTTTCTCTTGTTTTTCTTGGGTATCTTTGAGAGATTTATTCATTTCCTCTACCTTTTTGTTTGTCATTTCTATTTCTTTATGGCAGTTTTTCATCTCCTGTTTAAGGTCCTCTATTATTTTCATATAGTTCTGTTTAAACTCAATTTCTTCTATTTTTTTCTGGAGTAGGGTGTTCAATTCTTCTTGTTTTGGGAATCCCTGGATTCAGGTGATGTCATGTTGCCTTTCAGGTTGTTGGAGGAATTCTTGCATTTGCGCCTGCCCATCTCTTCCTTCAAATGGAGCTAAGAGAGGCCTGGTGTCTTGGTCCAGACTTTGCTGTGACTGACTCTCTGGGTGGATCTCCTCAGTGTAGCAGCAGGAACTGTTCCTGTCTGGATGGAACTCCTCCGCACTGAAACAAGGATGCCTGGTATCCCCCTCTGGGTGGATAGCCCATCAGGATAAAACTTTTCAGCACTGAAAAACTCCAACCTCCCCTAAAAATACAAAAACAAAAAACAAAACAAAACAAAAAAACAAAAAGAAGACAAATTTTGAAAATTGATTCTAATCCCGGTCTCCCATCTTTTTTTTCCCCTAATAGTGAGAAGTTTCAGACATTTAGTTATCTAGTTGGCCATCTGTTACTGAATTTATCTATGGGTGAGGGTGCCTGCAACATGTCAGTAATAGATTCCCAGGCTTTTGTGTGAGATAAATGTAGACGGAGCTAATAATAGATGATAGCTAAGGGCAGCACCTGTTGGAAGGATGCTTGAGATTGGCCAGAACTTTTATCCTGTTTTCATTGCAACCTTTGATGTCTGAAAATATCTCTGCTCATTCTGTGGTTTGGATTCCCTGGAGAAAACATGTGTCTCGCTGTCATCTGGTCTTATATGGGGGAAATGACAATGTGAAGAAAAATACCTTTCCACCTAATCTGAGGAAAAAAGAAGTTTGAAAAGAGTGGCCCTTATGTTGAATAACGTGAAGTCCATGATTAAAGTGGTTGCATCCTAAAGCCAAAGTGGTACTCCTGGAGATATTCACAGGTCACAAATAGAAGTTTAAAACCAATTTATCTATAAAGTGATAGAAAGTAAAAATGACCATTTGGGTGGAAGCATTTATTTTCAACATAAAAATGTTGAAAAGTATGTTTTAAATATTATTTCAAAAGTGCTAAGTTAACGCTTGATAACATTGTCATTTCACAGAATATAAAATCTGTATTTTGTAAATTGTTGTGTACATTGTGATTCTTTTGTACACTGTGAATATGTGTTACTCTCATTAGCTGATAATAATCTGTTTTGGCCCATGGTAAGGCAGGAAAAGTTGGATTTAAGAATCAAAGTAGGAGCTCAAAGGAAGTGGCAGATTTGGAGAAGATGCCACAAGCTATCCAAGAAGGAGGATGCTGAAGGATGAGTAAGCTATAGATCACATGACATACGTAGATGAATAGGAATAAATTAATTTAAATGGACGAGCTAGTCAATAATTTGGGGCTATATTTTATAACCATGTTAATAAAAGCAGCATGATACTGGCAGAAAGACAGATATGTAGATTAGTGGAATAGGGACCCAGATAGGGACCTACAACCTCCTGATATTTTTTGACAGGCTTCAAAAAATAAATAGAGAAAAAGACAGCTTCCATGCCAAATGATACTAAAAATGAGATATTTTATGTAGAAGAATGGAACTGTATCTTTCTCTCACATTGCACAAAAATCAACTGCAAATGAATCAAAGATTTCAGCATAATACCCAAAGCTTTGAAATTGTTAGAGAAAAAAGAAGAGAGTACACTACAAGACAGGAAATGTCTTTAAAAATAGGACTTTAATTGCTCAGGAAATAAGAATAGCAATTTACAAATGGAATGTTGTGAAGTTATAAAATTTCTGTACCAGAATGTAAATTGGCAATCATGTGACGAAGCAATTTATGGAATGAAAAAAAACTCCATGCCAGCTACATATCTGATGGAGGAAAAAAGTATCTAGAAAAGTCAAAGATCTCAAGAAATTAAATACCAAGAAGGCAAACAACCCAATCAAAAATTGGTTCATGGAATTAAACAGAGAATTCTGTCCTCCCCAGATGAAATACAAACATTTCAAAAAGTGTGAAGCATCATGAGGCCACAGATGAACGTGAATTAAAAGTACTTTATGATTTCATCTTTGCCTCAGTCAGAATGGATATAAGAAAATTACAGCAGATTCTGAGAGGTAGTGGGAAAGTAGGATTCTTATTCATCATTGGTAGGAATGGAGACTCATGCCACATCTATGGAAATCAGTGTGGAGGTTTCTTGAAAAGCTAAAAGTGTAACTTCTTTATGGTTCAGCTACATCAAACTTGGGCATGTACCTAAAGGACTTTACAGCCTAATTCATGGATCTATTTACAATATCTTGGTAATATAATCAGACTAGATGTACATCAACTTATGAACAAAACATACATATACATACATACTTGCATGCATAATGTAATACGTAATGTACACTTACATATGGAAGCCTATTCATCCATAAAAGTAAACCTGAACTTTGAATAAAAGTTGATGAAAAGGAAAAATATTCTGAGTGAGGTAGCCAGGCTCAGGAAGAAAATGTTGAATCCAGAGACTTGCTTCAAATGGAGAATTTTGTTTTTAAATTTAAGTGTGCTTACAGAAGCCAATGAGCAAGAATAAAGGCATGTAAGTGGCAAACTAAAGGGGAAATATAAAAACACTAAATTTGAAACTGGGGAGATGTAAAGAGGTTTAAATGCTTGTGGTAGGTTGAATAAGGGGAGAGGAGAAATGAGAGCAGGGGCTAAGAACATCTAAGAACACACACACACACAAAAAAAAACATACAAAACCCCACTGGTTTATAAACACAACATTTAATTACAACTCAAGTAAAAATTAATAAAAACATATTAGAACAGAGGCACCCTTCTCAGACAGATAATATTGTTCACAGAATCATAGACTTTGAAACAAAAATTCTAGTGTCTGATGGGAGCTACCTCCTTATTATTCGTTGGCCAAAGAAGCCCCAGAGAAACCCAACAAAATATAGATTGTAATTCATCACATTTGGCCACCATACCTTGGTGGTAATCCATATTGATGAAAATACCACATTTAGGTTACATGTGCCAGAGTATACAAGACAGAACCTAACTGGTAGCATTCTTCTTGCTACCTAGGGTTCACAGTGTCTGATGATGGCATATGGGATGTTGAGGTTGAAAATGCATCAACTATATTATTCAGTTCAAAATTATTTATGCTACAGTACTGACAAACTAGGCAGGTTATGCTCATCAGTGCAGTAGTGGTGATATGAATATTTTTAGATAAAAACCTCAAAATAACTAATTGATTTTGAGGTATATACCATACTAGAGAATACACACAAGAGGTTATCAACCTGATTTAAAGCCTGTGGCTGGGAGATATAAGTATCCAAGTGGTGAACACACTGCCATTTTTCTCTAAATGAATATGTTATCAAACTGGCTTATAAATATGTATATGCCTACAGCCTTATGAAAGCCTCAGCCTGGGAATAAGATTTTTTTCAGAGAATAATGGTTAATAAATAGACTTACATATGATCCAAGTGCTGAGAATAAGTGACTAATAAGTGTGCAAGATGTGTATATTATCTTCTATTCCTAAGACCTAGGATTTCACAAGAGAGAGGATGGAATAATTTAAGAATCTGAAGATGAATAAGAGTTAAGAAGCACTGATAACCAGATATGACATTGTCATTGCAACCATGAACACTGAGCATGTATGGATACCTGCACAAGAATAGGCCTTCTAGCTTTCTATCACAAACAGAGGAGGTTTTCATGAATGTATTCTTTCTTGAGGACCTAGTGGCTGAGAAAAGTTTTTGGAGAAGGGAGTGTCACTATTTTCTAATGGTGTTGTGACTGGAGAAGTAGGTAGGAAGAATAAGGGAATAAGAAAGGAAGGAAATTGGACATACAGGAGTAATAGAGGAATAAATACACTCACAATATTTTGTATATATGAGAAATCATCAAAAAATTTAAAGAGTCAACACATGCAAAACATGAGAATTAACAAACAAGATTACTCCTTATCCATACAGAGACAGCTCATGCTATATGAAATAGCACTGAAAATGCATGTTCAGGAGGGCAATTTAGCAATCCATTTTTGTTTCTTTTATAGCATGTTAACATAACAATCATGATAAAATAATAGTAGGTTCTCAACAGACTTTAAAAACCTTAAAACTTTTGTGAAACATAAAATCCTATATAACTAGAGTTATAAACCAAATTTTATTTAAAATATATTCAAATAAATATTTAATAACATTTATGAAAGAATTTTAAGACTAATGATTTTCTTGTATCCTGATAATTTCTTTTGTTTTCTCTTATTATTCATTTTGGTTGCTTGAGGAAATTAAATTTCAACAAAAAATATTATTGGTATTTCATGTCATGTCACACAAGAAGTTTTATTTTTAGGTTAATGAAGCTGCAGCTATTAACTATTAAAATAGTCTTTATGGTGCTGGGGATAGTACCTATGACCTCATGCAACGCTATAGGCAACCCTTACTCTAATTGAGCTATGTTCCCAGTCCTGAAACACCTCCTCCTCCTTCTTGTTCTTCTTTTTCTTTAGCTTGACACATACACATAGGAACATTGATGAGGGGCTGAATCTTTTGTTTTGTTTAAAAAATTGAGAATCTCATACAGGATCATTATAATTATGCCATTTCTACCAATCCAACTCCTTTCCTGCCCCCCCCCCCATATTGTTCTCAGATTCATGGTCTCTTATACACACACACACACACACACACACACACACACACACACACACGGTTCATATGAGTAAGTTCCTAGGACTGATCACTTGGTATTGGTTAACATATCAGAAAGCTTTTCACAAGAGTAGACTAATTTCCCTCCTTTCAGTAGCCATTGATTGTTTTTAGCTCTTCATATAAGGTGAAAATTCATAAAAATTTTCCCATTCATGTTAAGCTATTGCAGTAAAACAAAAAAAGATGCCTTTCTAAACTGAGTTCTTTCTTATTGAACATATTCTAATTGTTCTTAATAATAAAGACTCAGAGTCAGCTATCAGGAGGTGAAAGCTGAAGGTTCAGAGAAGCAGAGCAGCTAGCCACTGGAGTTCTTACCTCGACCAAAACTCAGAGCAAAGGGGCCATCCTGTCCTTAGACTGCTCAGATTGCATCCTGCCTCAGGCTGCACTGAGTTCCTGTCTCCTCCTGCCTTATATTCTTCTCTCTGCCCAGTCTTGTCACACTTGTCTCCACCTCCTTAGTGATAGGATTCAATGCATGGGATCCCAAGAGCTAGAATCACCTCTGTGTGAGTTGTTTCTTTTTTAGACTGGATCAATTTCCTGTAGCCCAGGGTGGCCTTGAACTAACAGTGATCTGTCTGTCTCTGTTTTCCAAGTCCTGGGATTAAAGGTGTGTACCACCACTGCCTGGTCTCTAGTGGCTTAGTTCTGCACTCTGACTTCAGGTGAGTGTATTTGCTAAAACAGAAACTAAATATTATACACTATCTAAAATACATGATGGCCATTTACATTTCAACTCTCAAGTGAATTACTCATATCAAGTATAGACTCTGGAGTATTTTAATTTGTTGGACAAATATGATCCTCAGCTCCATTAGAACTTTCTTGCTTAAAGTGTGCTCAAATTAAATTATTTACAGGTACTTATTGCTTTGTGGTCATTCCCTGTTTCAGGGTCCTAGAATAGAGAAACACTAAATGATACATTATTGGTGAAGATGGTACTCTCCTATCACTCTCTGGAACTAGAGGAGTAACATAGCCGATCTCCTATTGATTGCTGAACTGGCATGAAGGAAGAATCCTTGTTTCATCAAATTCTCCAACTAGATCCAAGACTTTAAAAAACTGCAGGCTTATGCTGTGGGTATGACTGCCAATTACTTCTCACCAGGAACATCTGTGTTTTCCCCCATCCACACCTCCAACCCTCTGGGGATTCTCATGAATTGATGGGCTGCTTTGCACTTTGTGCTGAGTTAGACTTCTCTTTCTCTGTGCTTTTCTGGTGTCTTATCATCCTGTCTATGATTCCTGATGCTCTTTCAAAGTATCTCGTTAGCATGCAATCTATATTTGCAATTCTTGAAATAATTCACTGTATGTAGAATATCTTATTCTGCCATCTCCATCCATTCCAACATTGGTTGCAAAAATCAGTAAGAGTTTACATGTTTTATTTCACACAAAAATATGATATGCCAGTTGCCAAACAGCCAAAAAATTGATTGAGGTTGTGAGTATGAAGGGTTAATAATGAAAGCAATAATACAAGGTAGATACTTGTGCAGAAAGGTGATACCCATGTCCAGATAAGGGATTAATGAACACAGATACAGGACTACCAGGGAATAGAACTTTCAAGTACAAATCTACACGGCAGGCAGTTTTGAGTGTCAGTTTGTAATATCATCTTGAAGTGAACCATGTATCCTGGTCAGGAGAAAGTACGCTTGACTTGAGATCCAGGAATAATCAGATGTTAATCCTCAGGTGCTCTTCCTGAAAGAGTTCCCTAACAAATGACTGTGGAATCACGTGCTCTGAAATCTGTTGGGGCCAGTTCTTCTTTTATAGTCTAGGGTGAGGGAATTACACTGGGGTATTGGTCCGTTCACCGTATGACATTTCAGAGATGACTTGAAATGTTCAGAGGCAGAATTTTTCTTGACATTATTGAATTACTCTTGAGGCATACTGGCAGATTTTGTTTATACAAACCAACACCAAACCAAAAGAAAACAAAAACCGAAAATCAAAAACAAAAGCAAAACCAGAAAGGGGTCTAATACTCACAATTTTAAAATAATATAAATAATTAAACACCAAAAAAAACAAAGTAAACAACTGAGGAATAGGATAAATAATTCTCACAGGAAGAAATTCAAATGGCCACTGACTATTTTAAAAGGTTTTCAGCGTTCGAACAAATTAAACTTATTACAAAATACCATTTCACTTTAGTCAGAATGGCTATTATTAAGAAATCTGTCAACAAATGTGGCAGAAGATGAAGAGAAAGAAAAACTCTTATTCACTGCTGGCAGGATTGCAAATTAATGTAGCTATTATGGAAATTAACTAGGAAAGTCTTCACAAAATAAAAACCAAACTAGTATTGGATGGATGTACATATGCCACTCACGGTCAGTTAGTGCAATTGCCACAACCTTACTTATTGTAGTCTTAGAAAACCAGCTGCAAGTCTGCACACAAGTTTGCAGGGAATCTTTATTGTGACTTATGCTATCTAGGGGTTAGTAAAGGAATACACACGTCGTTCTGGTGTAACTCTTTATTTTATCATGTTGCTGACTTCTGTATTTTTTCATGTTGGCTCCAGATTTTCTTTGTTCTTAACACACACACACACACAAACACACACACACACACAAACACACACACACATACACACACTCAAATCTCCAATAGACTCTTTCACGCTGAATATAGGAGTAACATTTTAAGGTCACATTCCAGCAAATGATATGAGACAGAGCCATCCCAATAACATGCAAGCAATAAATTTCAACTTTTAGTTGGCTGTAAAGTGCAGTTGTAGTGGCAAATAATCAGTCATTGTGTTATCTATCTAAAGAGATAATCTTATAAGGTGGTTAAAAAAAAAGTTAGAAAGCTAGACTATTGAGGAGTCTAAGAAAAAGAAGGAATTTGTGCATATATCCTATATTCATGAGTATATTAAACATTTATTTCATTTTTTAAAAGCAATCTTTATTTTTCACATGCCAGTCCTACATACCTCCCTTCTCTCCTCCTGCTCTCCCCATCTTCCCCTATACCATCCTTCATGGGGAGTCAACAAAGTTTGTCAAATCACAATGACTAAGGACAGAGGTCTTCCTTGCTGTATCTAGCTGAGCAAGGTATCCCCCCTCCGAGGAAATGGACTCCAAAAAGCCAGTACAAGCAGTAGGCTTAAACCTGGTTCCAGGGCCAGTGTCCTTAGAGACTGCCCAAGCCACACAACTGCCACCCACATTCAGAGAGCCTAGTTCAGTCATATGCAGGTTCCCCGGCTGTCAATCCGGAGTCAGTGAGCTCCCACCAGCTCAGGTCTGCTGTTTCTGTGAGTTTCCCCATCGTGAACTTGACACCTTTGCTCATATTATTGCTTCTCTGCTAACATTTTGTGATTAGCAGAAATATGGGGCTTTCTCCAGACACTCTGGAGAAAAGCTTTTGTTGGGATCCAGGTGTATATCTTAAATCTCCTAGTATAAGTCCATTAGGCATTTTCTAAGGCACAGCGAAATTAAAAACACAATCAATCTTAAAATACATTTTCCTACACTGCGTGTAACTTTAGACTACAAAAAAGGAAACTTACAACTCTTTATCGGGGCCATGAAGTCAGATTATTCTTTGTAGTCTTGTGCAGAGAGTTAATTTTTGTCCTAAATAATTAGTCAGAAAAAGGGAGAGAAACTGCCATGGTAATTGAGTCGCTTTGTGCCTAACCGTGGTTCAACAAATCAGACAGCTGGCCATTTTGTGTTTGTGGACTAGTCTGCATTTCTGCCTAGTCCCTTAACACCTGTTAGCAGCGAACCTTTCCAGTCTGAACTTACTTTGACCCTCAAAAATCAGCTAATAGTAAGAAAGGCTGTCTTATTAGCCGTAAATGCAATCATTAGCCTATGTCAGCCTGAACTGTGATATAAAGCAGCTGTCGAGGATTATATAATTACTGACTTGTGCAGTGTTTCTTTTTATAGCCTACACATCAAATTTTGTAGCTAACATTTTAGAGCTCAAATAAACAATACAATTTAAGAAGGAGCCATCTTCTAGAAAGTCCACAGATATAAATGCTCTTAAGATTGAGATTGATACATTACAATATGGTAGTGGGGAAATGCCCACACCCTATCCATAATATCAGATACCAAAGATACAGCAGAAGCAAAAGACAGTTTGGAGTCTGTATTCTCATAGGCTTTGCTTGAATCAGACATATCCGTCAGAGAGCTATTTTTCTGGTGAACTGACTCCTGGCATTCAATTGCCATTTGCTGTACCTCTGATATGGCGAATGGCAACCAGCACTTACCACAGAGATAGTTGCACATCCCTGTTTGTTACTGCTCCACTCACAAGAAGGAAATTGTCTCTATGTCAATCAAAAGTTGATGGATAATGAAAATGTGGTATTCATACATCATGGAATATTAAACAAAATTAAAGAAAAACAATTAAATTTCAGAAAAATTCCTTTGAATAGAGATTATAATATTAAGCCAGATGACCCAAACTCAGAAGGAAAGAAAGAAAAAAAAAACACTAAAAATTTAGTAAGGTGTCATAGGTAGCATAATGTTAGGTGATGAGAGAGGATATAATTTAGGCAAAAAACCCCCACAAAAATCATAAAACTATGTAGAGATATTTTCCCCTAATTTAATTTACACTATAGTCACCATACACTGATTGATTTATGATTTCAACTGTCTGTGTATTGAAGAAATACTATTTTCACATTCCAAGGAATCCAACATATATTATTGTTTTCATGAAATGATTGTGAAAGTCCATTTTTCTTTTAGTTCTACTGATCATTAACACAATAGGAATTAGACACTGAGTATGCTTGTCACATGGATTCATTTAGAATAAGATATTTTTAAAAATGCTTTAAAGGTGAGTGTTTTTAACTGAAAATTTCCCACTTTTCTTCTGTTCAAAGTCATATCAAACCATTCTCTTACTATGCTATTTAACATGTAAGCTGTATTGCTATATGTGAACTTTCAAGTAATATTTTAATATGTCCCACTTTACTTTATTTTATTTAAGATGTATACAAAGAAACTTCTGGTTTATGCAATAGAAAATAAAATAAGGCAACATACAAAGTGAAAGCCTTTCGTCTACAGCACAGAGTAATTCAATGCATGATAGTATTCACTGTCACTCTTGATAGCAGGAGACCAAAGCGTCCCCAGTGACAAGCACACGCATATTATTCTTTTCAAGCGATGCGATGCAGAATTTGGTGGCACACATTTTAAGGATATAGAATCCAAATTAAATTTTCAGTAACAAAAGTGCACTAGTAATTTTCCATCACTGTGAAAAAATATTCCAGGAAAAAAAGGCAGGAAGGATTTACTTTGTTTCATAGTTTGAGAGATTTCATTACACATCCACTTCCTTTCTTACATGTAAACTGGTCTGTGAGGCAGAACATCAATACAGGTATCATGAGATGGAACAATGCTTGTCATTTTATGTTCATTAACTGGAGAAAGTCAGGAAGGAGCCAGGGATAAAACATTCCTTCAAAGCTATGCCCTAGGTGACTTTCTTCTTTAACCATGAAATTCCTTTTGCTATCTCTGTCAGTAATAATCATGACTAGTTTAATTCACAGATGTAGTAATCACCCTACTTATTACTTTTTAATATGTTCATAAGTTGGGGATGAAACTTCCAATGTACATGTATTTTGGGAAGATGCTATATGTTACATATATGGTATAGCAACTTTCTTCTTCTGCCCCCCCAGCAAATTCATGTTAATTTCAAAATTCAAATTACATTTAGCCAGACTTCAAGAGTTCCAAAAGTCTCAGTCGTCATGTATATCTTAAAATTCAAGACTGGAATTTCCTTTGAGGACTAAAGAAAGCATCTGTTCTGTGATACTCTGTAGAAAATTTTACTCTATGTGCTTTCAGTGTAAGGAGCCATGGGGTGAAAGATTCATTGTCAAGAGGAGGAATAGAAAATAGTGAGAGTAAAACCAAGGAAAGAATAAGACCCAGTAAGAAAATGTTAAATCCTATGTCTTCACACCCAGCACTCTGACCACATTGCACTGTTGTATGAGCTTATAAATCTTAGGAATTCACATCTCCATCCTCTTGCTGGATACAGCAGACATAATCTCTGTCTTATCCTGGCTCTGTTCATGGTCTTCGCTTTCCTCAATAGATTTTCCACATCCATAATATCTGTAACTTTTACATAACAACTTAGCACTAGCTTTGTTCTTTTTAATGTTTCGTGAATCATATGTTGGAGGTCTACATGCATGAATTTTGATTCATCTAGCCTTTCACATCTTCCTGTAAAAGTATGATCGAAGCTTGCCTGACTCCACAGCTTTCTATCACTACACCTGAAAAAACTCCATCATCATGTGGATGGCATGAATGTCTACTAGTAACTTGAACAATATATTGTATTAAAATAACTCTTTAATCACTGCTGCGGTAGCCATTGAGAACCAGAACTATGTGGGAATGTGATGTTGTTTGAAACAGACAATCTGGAGATACATTTTTTTTTTTAAATCAGTGTCTTCCCAATGATTTTACACCTTTTATTGGTATAGATTGCAGTGGATATGGTCTGACCAATTTCTGAGACACTTTCATTGCACTTTTGCTATACCTTCAAGGTGGCAGGAAGTTATATTGATCAGCACGTATGTCTGGTGTTCCTGATATCATTTGGAAAAATTGAAAATAATTTTTTTTAAGAATTATGAAGAAATGATCAGTCTGTCTTTTGATGTGCTCCTAGGCAGATGATGGCTGTTTACTGATCTAAGGTATTGTAAAGTTATGTATTTTGATAATTGTTTTCATAATGGAAGAGCTACTGCCTCATGAAGTAGATAAATCAGTGTACAACCCAAAATCTGTTATTTTATTCAGTATTGAACTGTTCAGGTCAAAGCACAGACTGTTCTCTACAATCTACCCCATTACTCTGACACTTGAGGTGCAATGGCTCCGTGGCCAGAGGAAACACACATTGTTCTTTCTACATGGTGCATTATGGAGATTACCGGTGAATGTCTTATGAAAGCAGAATCCAAGAAGAACAGCCAAAAATAAGAACAATGTTTTTCCTAGCTGATAATAAATTCTGCTGCTCAGATTAGGGGAACTATTCCTGACCCAGAGCAGAATAGTCCAACTGCACTGGAAGGCTGCACATGGTATGTGTTCTTCAAAGGCTATGCTATTTTGTTTGAGTATAAATTTCATGTTAGTGTCTTAATGTTATTTTGTCAATGCAACTGAGTTTGTGTTTTGTGTTATGGCTGCATGTTTGTTGAAACCCATTGACTTGTTTGCTTATTGCTAGTAGAAGGCATTGGGTGCTATTTTAGTGGAATAAATGATAATCAGTATTTATTCAATTCTACATGAAAATACCCAAACATATGCTCATATATGGGTTTACATACCATTTCACAATATAATTAGTTAGGGAAAATTTAACATGAACAGTCACATAAGACGTAAAATTAAAAAATTTCCCTCAACGATCAACATATATATCGTTGTTAAACCAGAATCCTGCAATATTATTAGAACTATGTCAAAAGGGCTGGAGAGATGGTTCAAGATTTAAGAGCATGGGTTGCTTACCCAAAGGACCGAGGTTCCATTTCAAGCACCCACATGGTATTTCTCAGCTGTCTACAGTTCCATTTCCAGTGACCTGACATCCTCAGACAGACATGCATGCAGGCTAACATCAATGTACATCAAATAAACATTGTCGAGTTCGATGCCCCAACAAACTATTTTCCCCTCTTTTTGGACTGGCGTGGGAACACGGGAATAATTGAGACCCAGTTCACACAGAAATATCAGAAGTGAGTCTCAAGATTCATTCAAATCCTGAAGATCACCTGTGTTTATTATCCAAACACCTTTTATCCCCCAAGGTAAACTAAGGTGGAAGTTCATTAACATTCTGTTTCTGGGGTAGCAGGACTACAGTCTTGTCTGCAGTTCACTCACTAGCTTGGAATTCACACCTCTTCTCAGGTGATCTACATAAATACCAAAGAAAAGGGGCAGCATTTCCTGAGCTTTCGTTAGGGTAGCAACAACCCATCTAGAAGGGTCCATGACTGCTCCAGACATTAACCATGGCCTGAGAACTTGGTTGTCACACCATGTAGAAATATAGGCCTACAATCCACTCTCTCTTATTAATTTTAATAAAACTCATGGTTCTGCAACTGGACAGAATGATTGCACCTGGCTTGGGCAAAGACCTCTTTATTTATTCAAGTTTTCCCATCTTTGGAACAGCCATTTATATATGCAAGCTCCTGTATTAGGTATCTGGGAAGAAGAAGCTTCAAACCCGTCATTGACTGCTGATCTCTGTGAAGAAAAGAGATTAATGGAGAGAGACACTTTTGGGCCTTGTGTCTCAGAGCCATACTTTCTTGTCAGGATAAATTATAATGCTTTATGAATAATTATGCTCCCAAAGGTTATAGTCTCCTATTTAAAGGAGAAGAGAATTGCCTGAGTTGAAAACATTTCTTCCGCTAGTTTAGAGCACTTCTTAAATCTTTTACAGTGTATCAAAATCTAAAATTATTTAACATATGCATTAGTTCCAAATATTTACAGGGTGTGTCAAACTTTTCTCAGCAGTAGACAGGTCAATATCATAATTCTTAGCATTGTTGGTCAATTCCAACTTTTCCAAATATCTTTGTCAGTACCATAACTCTCAGTATTGTTGGTCAATACCAACTCTTCCAAATCTCTTTAGGTCCGTACCATGATTCTCGACATTATTGGTCAATACCAACTTTTCTCAACATCTTTTATGCAGTTACAAATATCAGGTCAAGACCAGTAAGAGTACAATGACATTGCTGTTATCAAATACCCATTTCAGTCTCTGAGCAGCTGTAAAATCCTTAGGCTGCCTCTTAACTGAAGCAGGCTTCAGTCATTTCCTGTTTTGAGTCTTTCTTTCCCTGAGGGGAAAGCTTAGGTCTTAGTTCTCAGGTACCATATTTTACCCAAAATGAGTTCTGTGCCCCAGAAATTAAAACAGTCAATTCTTCAGTCTGCATCTTAGTAAAAGTAAATAGGATTCATACTTCAGCAAGTTGCAGCCATCGTAGTCACTCAGCAGGGTCTCTTTGTCTGGAATGTCTGGAGGCAAGAATGGCACTGTGCAGTGTAGCGTAGTGGTGACAGTGGGTCCTGAATCAGGCATTCCTTTCTGTGGCAGCTGGGAAAGCTGGATCACAGATTCCTCCTCGATCTCCTCTTATTTCGTTCCTCCTCCTGGGCCATTATCAATGACGATGTCATCAGGTATAGCATCCTTCTGTTGAATGCACTCAAGTAGTTGCTCTGGGAACCAGTCATCCTGGGAAAAACACAGACATGCCCTTGACCCCAAATTAATATGGGGGTCTGGCCCTTTCCATATTCCAGTGCAAGGGTCTCTCCACCTTGCTTTAGCAAAGCTTCTCTTTGTACTATTATGCCACAATCTGTCTGCTGATGATCGCTCATGGACATCCATATTTAGAAAACTTAGTGTGAACAGTGCATGATTTAATGCATTATGCGACATCTGAGGTTACAACTTTCCTGCTTTTTTTTTTTTGGACTTGTGTTTTCAAGGAGCTATGCACACATTCCACAGTTCCTTGCCCTTGAGGATTATAAGGAATACTGGTCTTATTATGATATTTCATTGGTTACAAAATCTTTGAAATGTTCTGTTAACGTATCTGGACCCATCATCTGTTTTTATTACTTTCGGGTTTCCCATGCATGAAAAGCATTTCAAGCAATGAGTTATTACATGCTTGGCGGCTTCACCAGTTTGTGCAGTGGCCATCATGAATCCTGAATACATATCAATTGTCACATGCACATATCTCAATTTTCCAAACTCAGTAATGTGAGTTACATCCATTTGCCATATATGATTAGGAAGCAGTCCTTGGGGGATTTACCTCCAAATAAAGCATGGGTAGATATTGTGGGCATCTCTCACATTGCTTAACAATTTGGCGAGCAGCTTCTCTGGTCAGCTTAAATTGTTTTCTTAAACTGTTTTGATGGTGCAAAGCATGCAACTGCTGAGCAAGTTCAGTCTGAGATAGAACAATTATTTT
Source organism: Alexandromys fortis (assembly GCF_014885135.2). NCBI lineage: Eukaryota > Metazoa > Chordata > Mammalia > Rodentia > Cricetidae > Alexandromys > Alexandromys fortis. Next base: position 480,934 of record NW_026068014.1, on the reverse strand, counting down.
TGTAAGTTCATCAGCTAAAGCATTATCTTCAGCTAATGGACCAGGAAGATTTGAATGTGCTCTGATATGTCCCTTAAAACATGGTAACTTTGAATGTTGCATGGCCTCCTGAATCTTCTGAAACAATATCTCAAATTGTTTATTACTAGTCCCTATATAAGGGATGGTTTCCAATATTTGTAAAGCATTATAAATATACTGGCTATCAGTATATAGATTAAAATTTTTTTTGCAAAATTTTTAAACACTAAAGCTACAGCTCACAACTCAACTATTTGAGCTGAAGCTGGTTCTGTCTGCACAACATGTCCTTTACTATTGACCACATAAGCAGCCTTCCCATTAGATGAGCCATCAGTGAAAATTAACAAAGCATCTTTTATGGGATCTTTTGCCATCATTTTATGAAAAATGAATGAATGCAGTTGTATAAACTGCAGTTACTGGTAAGCTGGAAAAAGATTATTTGATCTGACCTTGAAATTGAGCAAATGCAATTGCCCAAGAATCACTATTTTGGAATAACCATTCTATTTGCTGCTTAGTGTATGGAACATTGATCACAGCTGGTTCTTTGCCAAAATATTTCCTAGATTCTATTACTGGTCTTATGTGCTAAGCATGCTACTGCTTCAAAATAAGGATTTAATACTTTAACTGGCAATACAAGAAGGTGCAGTCACAAAAGTGATCCATTTTTGCCATAAAACTGCTGTAGAAGCTTAGTCTTGTAGGTAAAATACATGCCTGCCATGTTTGGCTGTAATAAATATAACATACCTGTTGTTTCTGTATAGCCTGCTCTCTCTGTGAGAGAACCTGTCTGGCAGTTTCTGAAAGCTGTCTGCTGGAATTTGGATCATTATCTCCTCTAAGGATTTCACTAGGCTTGAGGTCTCCTGTAGGAAACCTTAGATAAGGCCTCAGCCATTGTATATTTCCTAACAACCTTTTAAAGTCATTAAGAGTTTTTAAATAATCCTTCCTAATTTCTATCTTCTGAGGCTTAATTTCTTTGGGGTATGATATATGACCTAAATATTGAAAAGATGGTTGCCTCTGTACTTTCTTGGGAGCAATAATTAGTCTGTATGGCTTAGACTCTGTTGTAATAATCCATATGTTTCTAGTAGAATTTCCTCATCTCTATAAGCAAAAAGGATTTCACTCATATAATGGATAATATAAACCTTGGAAATTGATCTCTAACTTTTTGTATAGCCTGAGCTACAAACTTCTAGCATAAGGTGGCATTATTTACCATGTCCTGAGGTAAGACACTCCATTGATATCTCTTCATCGGCTCTCTGAAATTAACTGAGGGAATACTGAAAGCAAATCTTTGGCAATCTTGTGGCACCAAAGGAATGGTATAAAAGCAATCTTCTAAGTCTAAAATAATTTTATGGGTGCCTTTTGGTATTGCTATAGAAGAAGGCAGCCTTAGCTGTAATGCCCCCATTTGCTGAATGGTTGCATTAACCTCCCTGAAGTTCTGAATCAATCTCCACTTTCCTGATTCTTTTTAATAACAAAAATTGGAGAGTTCCATGGTGAATTAGATGGTGAAATTTGCTCATTATCCATCTGTTCCTGCACTAACTGCTGGGCAGCTTGTAATTTTTCTTGCATTAGAGGCTACTGATTTACCCATCCAGGTTCATCACTTTTCCGTACTATTTGGTCTGCATGGAGTGCTAGTCCAATGCTTTCCTCTCTTGTATCTCCTACATAATCCTGATTCTCTTCTAGTACTAGGGCTTTTTCTCCTACCAGAACATCATCTGACCTGATGCCCCAGAAGACTGCAACCAAAACAGCCTCTAGGTATTCCTGTAGTTTGCATTCTCCCTGGGGCTAGGTCTCCTTGCTGGGATAAGACATAATTAATTGTCTTTCTCTGTAAGGCAGCAGCTATGGCCATTCCTTGTGTATATGATTGGCTAATATCCGAGCAAATTTGGATATAATCTGCAATGTTACCCTGCTTTTAAAAAGGTCTTACAGCCACCCTACATACAGCATTGCTGTTCTCAAAGGCTAACTGTTTAATTATTATCTATCCTGCTTCTGAGTCTCCAATCAACCTATTAGATACCTGTGTTATTCTGGAAACGAAGTCCTGAAATAACTCATTTGGTCCATGTCTTATACTAGATAACTCCTCAGTCTGTTCTTTTAACAATGGAAGCTTACTACAGGCCTTCTTGGCTGCTGCACTAACTTGGACATATGCTGCTATATCATATTCTAAGTGTTAATTTGTCCTGTATAAGGTCTCTCACCTACAAGCATCTCATCTGGTGAGTCCTGTTTCTCTCAGCTGTGGCCTGACACTGTTCTGTAAATTCAGTTTTCCACAATAGATAATCTCCTCCTGACAGGCAAGCCTTGGCTATCTGCTTCCAATCTGCTGGTGGCAGAGCTTCTACAGCTATATTTTCCACCAGTAAAGGATGCCGTGGCACCGTATTGAGTGCAAGCAGTTTTTAATTATTTGAGTAACTTAAATGATATAGGAGTATGTATTCTAAGCAGATTTCCTTGCCCATCTCTCTGCTCCATTACTGGGAACAATTGAAATCCTTACATCTCTTCCCCTCTGCTAGTGGCTTCTCTGCTACAATCTTGTAGGGGAGATTCATGGCTATTGTTATGCTTCTGTTTAGCTCTCTGTGCTATTACTGTAGGAAGAGCATTGCTCTTCTGACAAGCGTCTTGTGTCTGCATAGTTTCTAGTCTTTGTAATAGCAAGGTTACAATCCTTCTCAAGCCTTTTCTTTCTTTCTGAACCCTATCATCCTGTCTCTATCTTCTCAGGGCTGCTGTTTGCTAGTGAGGGAGATGAAGACTCCCTTTCAGAGTCTAAATCATTAGTCTCTGGGCTATTGTAACTACCGTGCTCTGTAAGAGTATCTAGCAACTCCTCGGGTGGCACGGATGGAATTATCTCCTGCTGCAGGATGTAAGTCCAACCTTTCCTGTATTAGCATCCAGAAATAAGGCATATCTTCAGGGATGCTTTTTGGTTCATAATTACAATAATGTTGTTGAGTCCTCATTCCCACTTCTTTCCATGCTACAACATTTAAGGTCCTGCATTCGGAAAACAGAGGACATATCTCCTCTATGAATTCTAAAAATTCCTGTATCTGATGCTGCTGTACTCTCTCTCCTCTGTCTTTTAATATGTCTTCTATTAACTGTATAGCCGTTTGATTGTTTTTTTTCTTGTCCCGTATGTCTATATTTACAAATTTTTACTCCTGATATTACTGTCCTGCTTTATTTATTTGAGTGCTCACTACTCACGTATCCATGTGTGGTGAATTTTTTTTCTTGCATGTTTCTCATGTTCTCATCTATACTTCTGGTCCCTTCTCTGGCATTTCTCGGGGTTCAGTGGTCAGTCTCACATTGCAGGTACCACTATGTCAGGGTCCGATGCTCCAACATAAACCATCTTTCCCTCTCTCTGGACCAGTGTGGAGGCACAGGAATAATTGAGACACAGTTCACACAACAATATCGGAAGGGAGCCTCAGGATTCATTCAAATCCTAAAGAACACCCATGTTTATTATCCAACCACCTTTTATCCCCCAAAGTAAACTAAGGTGAAAGTTCATTAGCCTTCTGTTTCAGGGATAGCAGTAGTACAGTCAGGTCCCCAACTAGGTCACTAGCTTGGAATTAACACCCCTTCTCAGGCACCTACATAATTACAAAAGAAAAGGAGCAACAGATCCTGAGCTTTTGTTAGGGTAGCGACAGCCTGTCTGGAAGGGTCCATGACTGCTCCGGGTACCAACCATGGCAGTATCTCCATAGAATGAGTTTGCAGTGATTCATAATTAATAATAAATAAATAAATAAATAAGAAAATATCCTATAAAAAGAATGCTGTATTGATGATAGATTTATCAATGTGGAAATTTGATACTTTTTTGAAACTTGAGCTAGAGATTTGCTTTGTTAGCAAACAAAAAGTCCCAGATTTATCTCCAGGACAACAATAAAAGGAGTTTGATAAAAAAAAATGAAAATTATATTGGTTTTCTATCACAGTGTGGAAATCACAAAATTAAATTATTCTAAATTTTTTTTTCATTGTTAATATTTTGCAACACTTGGATTTGTTACACCTTTGGCATCATACAACCTATGAGAAATTAATGCTATTAGAACATGTTGTGAATTAAATTGATCACTGGAACAAAATGTCTTTGTAAGAAAGTATCATGTTTTAATCAAAAAGAAACCCCTGAAAACTTTCAATGACTTGTAAATGTCAAATTTGATTTTCATGTTCATCTAAGATCAAATGAGGAATTCTTAAAAGTCTCTTTGTCATGAAAGGAAAGAAAAGGAAGTGTTCATTTTTAACAGGTGCAATGTTGGAGGCCTTTAAGTTAGCATCCACATATTCATTCTCAGCTGTGTATATAATAATATAAATGGAAAAGAATTAAATCCTCTCTAGTCAAAACACATTTCTCTAAGATTCAAGTATAAAGTAACAGAGGCAAGTAAACTCATTTATTTTATTTTATTTTTTTAAATTTATTTATTTCTTTATTAATTAATTAAAGATTTCTGTCTCTTCCCCACCGCCGCCTCCCCTTTCCCTCCCCCTCCCCCAACCTAGTCCCCCTCCCTCGTCAGCCCAAAGAGCAATCAGGGTTCCCTGCCCTGTGGGAAGTCCAAGGACCACCCACCTCCATCCAGGTCTAGTAAGGTGAGCATCCAAGCTGCCTAGGCTCCCACAAAGCCAATAGGTGCAGTAGGATCAAAAACCCATTGCCATTGTTCTTGAGGTCTCAGTAGTCCTTATTGTCCGCTATGTTCAGTGAGACTGGTTTTAACCCAGGCTTTTTTCAGACCCAGGCCAGCTGGCCTTGGTGAGTTCCCAATAGAACATAAGAGGAACATGGGATGTACTCACTCATATTTGGTTTCTAGCCAAAAATAAAGGATTTTTGGCTTTATTGAGCCTATAATTCGGGTTCTTAGAGAAGCTAAATAAGAAGGAGAACCCAAAGAAAAACATATAGGCATCCTCCTGAATATTAACCTTCATCAGGCGATGAAAGGAGACAGAGACAGAGACCCACAGTGGAGCACCGGACTGAAATCTCAAGGTATTTTCAACAACAGAAAATTATTTGATTTTATCATAGCAACTAATAAGGGACAAGGTAAGAAGAGAGATCTCCCTCTGGAGTTGGACTGTTTGGCTTAGAATTATGACTGCAATATTTCCCGTTATATAAGTTTGAACCAATCTCACCACCTACTTGATCCATAACTTTCTTTTCTCATTCTAAGTGTTCTGATGATTATAATTCCCCTCTACAGGTGTATGAGGAAACATGTCACTAAACATTAAGTGTTTTTCTTAGAAGTTTTGTCTTTTTTTTTAAAAAAAATCTCATTTAACAATAATTTTATCATTTGAATAATGAGCACATCGTAAATCCTATGAATTTAACATTTTCTTTAAGCATGACATGGTGGGTGACAAATTGAGACCTAACAATAGGCATTTGATCCAGTGAGTTTGTTCCCATTATGGTCTCATCTATTTTATTGATTCGGTTTGGCTCACTAATTAGAGACAAGCTAAGTTAATCATTAAAATTATTTTTCTAGACTCTTAACCCTTATATTTTACATAAGTGATTCAGAAGAAAAATTGAACACAGGAGCAAAAGTGCATATTGAGAAAGCAAACTGGTGAGTTAGGTTGTAATAGAAGAGCTGGTTAAGGACAGCAGGGTGGTGGTGCCCAGTCCACCGTCAGTCACCTTGGAGATCAGATTACAAAGCTGACAGAAATCATATTTATAATTATATAAGGTTTCCAAGAGTGAATGTTGAAAGGATGAGGTTATAGAAAATTATAAAACTCAAAATCTGGTCTTTTTTTTTTTTTCAACTGAAGAGAAACTGAAACCAAAACTTTGAAATTCCACTTGTTTTATAAACTGGCAACCACTGAACAAACGGTAGGTCTGGATGATTTTTATTTATACGAGTTACTGTGGTAATTTTAAAACTACATGCATTTTTTTATTTTACTTTCCACCTGTTTGTACTTAAGTAAACGTTGTTTGTGTTTCATTATTTAATGGTTTCACCGTCCTTTTTAGGTTTTAGGGTTTCATGGTCTTTTATCGGTTTGTTGACAGATCGTGTTCGCTTGCCCCGCAGCACAGAATGTACTGTTTGTGTTGGACACACTCCAGAGCCTTGGCTCAAAACTTATCTTTAATCCTAGGGTACTGGCCTTCGTGTGCAACTTATGCTAAGCAGAAGTTTATATATTTTTCTGTTGGGTGGTATTGGTGGATAAATACTTACTGATTCAAGACAGAATCCAACGTACAATTCAGAGAAATTATGAATTATTTTAAGTAAAGCAGCCATAACTTCAATAATTTTTATGTAATATTATCTTCCTAACATTTTAGAATATTAAAAACTGGAAAAATAAAGCATGGACACTTTCAACACTTAGAGATAGTGTCAATGAGTTATAGATGATAAAATTACATATGAAGATTAAAGAAACTCTAATATTTTAATGACCCTGAAACTAAATTGTTCATTATAAAGGTATTTTACTATGAGACTTCTAGGCTACAAACTACTAATGGCAAGAGTAGGTAAGCTGTCTCTTGTTGGTCATCATTAATTCGTTTTCATAATGTCTTGGTGTGGCATCAATTTCAGGAAGAATCCAATATGAATAATTTTGCAAAGACTTAGCATTTACATATGCAAACTGGAAATATAGAAATATAAATAAAAATTAGAGTTTACTACTTTTTTTAACATTTAGACCAAGTTTCTTCTAATTATATGACTTCTGTATCCCTAAGCAGAGTTTAAGCTAAATGCCTACATTTAAGTTTGATTTATTAAGAGGAATTCTGAATTTATAATAGAGTTCTTCTTCCTTAATATTTATCATGAAATAATAAGACACCCATTTTATAAGATTGATTTAAAAAGGTTTTGATAATATTATGTTTAATTTTCAGTTAGATATTTTATTTTATTTTTTTTAAACAATCTTCCTTTAGTTTACATATCAATCCCAGTTCCCTCTCCCTCCTCTCCTCTCACTCCTCCCATGTATTCCCCCCCTAGCCCCTGTCCACTCCTCAGAGAGGGTGGGTCCTCCTAAGGGAAGTCAACAAAGTCTGTCCCATAACTTGAGGCAGATAAAGGCATGTTCGCTCCCCTGTCTAGGCTAAGCAAGTCATCCTTCCATAGGCAATGGGCTTCAAAAGCTCAGTTTATGTCTAGGAATAAATATTGGCTCCACTGTCAATGTCCCTACAAGCTGCCCAAGCCACACATCAGTTAGATTTCTTAATGTTAGCTAATATTTTTATTTTTTCTTACATATTTTAACTTGCTTTATGCATATTTAAGAAATATTATACTATTCAAATAATTACTAAGCTTGGGTTGTCAGCATTTTTACCTCATATTCTTATTATAAACCTGTAATTGCTGCCTACAATACATAGGTGATTTATATTTCACAATAGCCTATCGAATGCCTTTTGAGTCACTACAGGAAATGAGGCTCCACAAAAGTTATGATGAGGACCAAGAAACATTACATAATCTGTTTTCCTAAGTATGCACTGTGTATGTGTATTGTGATACTACAAAGTATCTATAAATATTGTACATGCTTTCTTGAAAATTTAAGTATCTAAGATTCTTGAGAGAAACTGTTTTCTTGTTTAGATGATATCAAATTTGAATATTCATATATATATGTATATATATATATATTTGAACTCAAAGCCACATATTTACTAGGCAATGGACTATGTCCTTAGCTCTATTTGACATTATTATTACTTAAAATTTCTTATTTATATACAAGGTATTGTGAACAGATTTCCTTCCCTTTTATCTTTTCTAAGTCTTATACCCACAGTTTTAATGTCTTTTGTAACTAGTCCAACTTCTTTTTTTTTTTATTCCTCTGTGCAAGTCATGGGCATATGATCATATTTGCTATGTGTTTACACTTCCAAAATCATGTTTAATCCATAAGGCAAGGCATTACAGTGTTTAACTCTGCCCTCCAGATCTTATATTCTTCTTTTTAATTTTTTATAAAAAAAAACAAACTATATTTTACATACCAACCCCAGTTCCCACTCTCAAGCCTCCTCCCATTCCCTCCATTTCCCTTCTACCCTACCTTCCATCAGAGAGGATAAGAAATATGATTTGGGGAATGTCCAGGGCCTTCCCTACTATATCTTTGCTGAGCAAGATATTCCTCCAGAGAGAATGGGCTCCCAAAAAGCTAGTACAAGCTGTAGGGTTATATCCTGGTGCTACTGCAAGTGGCACCACAGTCTGCCCAGTCATACAACTGTCACCCACATTCAGAGGGTCTGGAGTTGGTAAGCTCCCATTAGCTCACATAAATTGTTGCAGTGAGTGTACTCATCGTGTAAACTGGTTCAGTGGATGAACACCTCATGGTCTTGAGCTCTTTGCTCATGTTCTCACTCCTCTCACTCTTCAACTGCACTTGGGAAGCTTAGATCAGTGCTCTGCTGTGGGTCTGTGCCTTTGTTTCCATCAGTTGCTGGATGAAGGTTCTAATCTGACATTTAAGATATTCATCAATCTGACTACAGGGCAAGGCCAGTTCGGGCACCCTCTCCACTATTGCTTAGAGTCTTAACTGGGGTCATCCTTGTGGATTCCTGAGAATTTCCCTAGTGTAAGTTTTTTTTACTATCCCCATAATGGCTCCCTCAATCAAAATATCTCTTTCATTGCTCTCATCTCTGCCCTTCTTCCACCTCTACTATCCCATTCACTCAAGTTCTCCTACCCCCATCCTTCTCCTCTCTGCTCCTCTTCAGCCTTCCCTTCTCCCCCTACCACTATGATTCATCAGTCAAAGACAACATTAAAACCAACAAATTCTTAGATATTTTTTAAAAAATGAACAATTATTTTATATTTTTGGATGTTTTGCTTGCATGCTTATCTTTGTAACATGTGCATGAAGTACCCTCCGAGGCTAGAAAAGGAAGTTGTATCCTCTAGAACTGGAGTTGCAGAGAGTTGGGAATTACATGTCGGTGCTGAGAATCAAACACAGGTCCTCTGGAAGAGCAGAGGACACTATTAATGCCTGCAACATCAGCCCAGTCCCAAGCTCTTACTGTATTTCCAGACCGTCGTCCATGATGTTTTCTGGAGCCCATTGTGGATAATATAGAGTGGGGGCTGAGCTCAGTCCTTTGAAGTGTTATGAGTCATTGCTTTGACTGTCTCCTATTGCTAAAAAGTTCTTTGTCTAGGGAGAGACATACATCAATCTTTAGTGGTAAACATAAATATGTAGAAAGGAATTCAACTGCATGTGTATTTAACAAAGCATGGGTAATAGCTACTATCATAGGACCCATGATCTCCCAGGCCATAAATAATTGAGCAGGTATACAACACTGTGTTTTATTTTTGAAGAAGAAAAGAAAGTTTTCTTTTGGTAGGATGTTCCTTTTCCTATTTTAATCCTCCTGAGCCATGAGCATGGTGCTCTTTCCATCTTCTGATATCTTCTTCACTTTCCTTTTTTAAGGACTTCAAGTTTTTGTTGTCCAAGTCGTTCACTTGCTTGGCTAGAGTTACCTCCAAGATATTTTGTATTGTTGGAGGCTGTTGTGAAAGTTTTTCTCTGATTTTTTTTTCTCAGTCTGTCATTTGTGAATAGGAGGGCTAGTCATTTTTAAATCTTGTTTCCAGTCACTTCACTGATTATGTTTATCAGATTTAGGAGTTCCTTGCTGGAATTTTTGGGGTCACTTTTATATGCTCTGGTATAATCTGCAAATCTCCATCAGTTTTCTTACTGCACTAGTTAGAACTTAAAATACTGTATTGAATAGATATGGAGAGAGTGTACAACCTTTCATGTTCTTGATTTTAGTGGAGTTGCTGTGAAATTTTCTCCATTTAATTTGATTAAACAAGTAATTACTACTAATAGGTATTGTATTGTAAAGTAAAACAGAAATTTTGCTGAAATAAAAATACACTGACTTTCAGTTAGACATATTATCAAATTCTGCCATTGTCAATTATTATATAAGCCAAATTGACTTAGTTACCCTGGTTCTGTGTATGTTTTTGTGTATAACGGAAGTCTTAGAATTGACTCTACTATATAGTTTCTGGTATAGCGTTCATTTGCGAAAAATGAGGAACTTAGTGTATGTCTATTACAGTCATTTACTGAGAACATAAGAAAATTAACTCATCATTTTCTAGAAGTAGGAATATTATGTCTGATGTAAACCTTTACTACAGTTTGGGTCAGAAAGGGTAATGTGTAAATATTAATATATTTATAATACAAATCAAACAATTCAAGAATATAATCCCGAAGCTTGTCACACATAAAACATTGACTAATTTTACCTGAAAATATAAAAGGAGACTAAAACAAAAATGTTTTTCAGTTGAATGTGTACCATTTTCCTTAGGGGAGTGGGTCATAGGAAGAACATGGATTATCATGGAAGTGTGGAATTGCCTGTGAAATATGAAAAAGTATAGTTTTGTTAAAGGTAGTGTTCATGCAATTTGTTGGGGGAAGGAACAAAGAGGAGCATCAGTATTGACAGAGGAATAATTAAACCTGTATCAGTCTTGTTATTCTTCTCAGGTCTGATACGTTCTCCTTTATTTTCCTTAGTAAGTGATAGTACATTCAAAAACCTAGATGTTTAGCATTTCTCTCTTTCTTGCTCTTAGGCAACTGTGGACCATATTGTTTGCAATCCTTTACAGTTTATAAATAACTAGTACTCAAATATTGATCCACGTTAGCTTTTATTTCATTGTACTGTTTCCCTTTTTTTCCCTAATTTTTATTTTTCAGGAATAAAGTGGTTGTTAGAAAAAAACACTAAAAACAGCATAGCAACATGAAGTTCTTCCTTCTGCTTTCCTTCATTGGGTTCTGCTGGGCTCAGTATGACCCACATACTCTATATGGACGAAGCTCTATTGTCCACCTGTTCGAGTGGCGCTGGGCTGATATTGCCAAGGAATGTGAGAGATACTTAGCTCCTAAAGGATTTGCAGGAGTGCAGGTAATATTGGTTCACAATTTAAATGCAGAGTGCACTGTGGTTATATAAAAGTGTTTTCTGTTACACTTATGATTATTTTTAAGCAATGTTTTACTTCACACACACTATCTTGAGGAAGAAAAAGGTTTAGGGGATGGTAAGTTTGTATCTTGTTTTAGGACACGAGGAGGCCCTCTCCATTGCGCTGTCAATGTTTTTAGTTGTTCTAAAATATAGATCTACAAGTACACAACCTAAGAATTGCAGGATCATTCATAGTTTTTCTTAAAATATTTATTTATTATGTATACAATATTCTGTCTGTGTGTAATACATGCAAGGCCAGAAGAGTGCACCAGACCCCATTACAGATGGTTGTGAGCCACCATGTGGTTGCTGGGAATTGAACTCAGGACCTTTGGAAGAGCAGGCAATGCTCTTAACCACTGAGCCATTTCTCCAGCCCTCATTCATAGTTTTCTACAGGATTTGTTTATGTAAAGTAAACCATAACTAATCTGATAATCTTAATTGTTTTATTTGTAGGTCTCTCCACCCAATGAAAATCTTGTAGTTAACAATCCTTCAAGACCTTGGTGGGAAAGATACCAACCAATTAGCTACAAAATATGTTCAAGGTCTGGAAATGAAGATGAATTCAGAGACATGGTGACTAGGTGTAACAATGTTGGGGTAAGTGAAGTCATATTTCCTTTGAAGTTATTTGAAAAACTTTTTTTCTGTCTTATGTTTTCTTTCTTCTTGAAAAGAAACATTCAGACTTTAATTTTTTTCTTTACATTTTAGCTACAACTCAAAATTAACTTCCTCTTTTATGGTCAATTTTTTAAAAAATTTCTTTAATACGAGCCATTTAAAGAAAAGTTTAGGGGGATGGGAACTTTGTATCTTCTTTAATAACACAAGTAGGCCCTCTGCATTGTACTGACAACATTTGTAGTGGTTTTAACAAACCATACAGCAAAACTTGTACTGTTTATCATTGTAACCACACTCATTTTCTAGCAACCATTTTCTAGTCAAGTAATAGAAATTTCAAGGGCAATACTTACTTTCACTTTTATGGTAAATAGCGATTTCTCCTTTAAATAATGACCAGTATCTACCATTTTTTTCTTTAGCAACTAAAAGTGACTCACATTAACTCCTTTTAAGAAAATTAATGTCCATTTTTCTTAATATAAATATATATATATTTAAAAGTAACATGTTTCATTTGATTTTAATGATAATAGTTTTTGGGTTTTCACTTACGAGCTTTATAAATCCCCATACTAATATTAGGACTGTTCATGATTGTCATTTCACATTGGTTTTCTTTCACACTTGATTTTTTTTGTCTTGTCTAAAATTAAACTATAAAACAGCATATCTATCTATCTATCTATCTATCTATCTATCTATCTATCTATCCATCATCTATCTATCCATTTACCTATATATACATTTTATATTTCTATTTTAATTTGAATAACACACTTTTCTGTTCAGGTCCGTATTTATGTGGATGCTGTCATTAACCACATGTGTGGAGAAGGGGCTCAAGCAGGGACCAGCAGTACATGTGGAAGTTATTTCAACCCACAAACCAGGGACTTCTCTGGAGTTCCATACTCGGGTTGGGATTTTAATGATGGCAAATGTAGAACTGGAAGTGGAGGCATTGAAAACTACAATGATGCTGCTCAGGTGAGGAGAATGATCAGCATAAAAAATTCTCTCCTCAGTATGCACATAGAACTTTTGGAATACTATTTGCAAATGTAGTTTAGATTCCTTAAATAATGCATTACTAGAAATGCAATTATTAGAAATGCAAATAAATCTTCAAAAACATTTTAACATTCTTTTAGTTATTTGATGTCTCAAAGTGTGATTCTTGTCCCACATTAAGAGAAAGATATATAGAATGGAAAAGATAGAGGAACACCAGTGCTTTTGTCAATCAACTATAATATTACCTATGTCATTTCCTCATAGTTAAATCTCCATACTGGAAAATCTTCGTAGGGTGTATTCACAGTAGAACGTGAATGTTCCCACTGCCCCATGAATAGGCTTTATGAAGCTTCCTAATAGACCAATTGGTGGATATATGACTAGTCAAATGGAATGTGAGGTGACAGGTGACATTTAAATCAATCACCAGTTTGTTTGGCTTGTTTATTTGTTTCTTTCAATAGGTCAGAGATTGTCGTCTGGTTGGCCTTCTGGATCTTGCACTTGAGAAAGATTATGTTCGTGGCAAGGTGGCTGACTACATGAACCGTCTCATCAACATGGGTGTAGCAGGGTTCAGACTTGATGCTGCTAAGCACATGTGGCCTGGAGACATAAAGGCGATTTTGGATAAACTGCATAACCTAAATACACAATGGTTCTCTGAAGGAAGCAGGCCTTTCATTTTTCAAGAGGTAAATTAATACACGTGTGTATATATAAATGACATCAGATTTGCTAGCCAGAAGATGGATGGAAGATTTTATTAAACATAATTTCTATAGGTTAATATCTGAATACCTTATTGAATGTGCAATTTCTTTAACTCCCTTTTATTTAAATATAATAGACTTAATGTTTTTCCAGAATAAGGCTTTAAAGGAGTTAGAGAATTTGTGTAGGCTGCCATATTACTGGATTAATTAGTGTATACTCAGGGATGATTACACCAGGCAGAAAATCTTAGTTATTGACTCCAGCCTGTCTTTCTGAATTTGTCTCTTGTCTGAGGTATTATTCAATGTATAAAATTTGGGCAAACAGATTAATATTTATGTACACATTTTTCATGTGAAGAGGTTAGCACAGTTTTGTATTTGATATCTTTGGAAAACTAAATGAATTTTAATTGCTGAACTTATCTTTCGGTAAGTACTTTGAAGGTCTGAATTTCTGAATTTTAAATTATATATTATATTTAAATATTCTTTATTGGACAAAAATGACATTGTCAGCAAATTTCTTTCAATAGTGATGCATATACTTTATAAAGAAATAAGAAGAACCAATTTGAGCATCGAGAGTCTAAAGAATTTAAAAGATACTATTTTGACATTGAACATTTTAATACTACTTTATTAAAATGACGGTTTCCCCTATAACTCTACTAGGTCATTGATCTGGGTGGTGAGGCACTTACAAGCAGTGAGTACTTTGGAAATGGCCGTGTGACAGAATTCAAATATGGAGCAAAACTGGGCACAGTTATCCGCAAGTGGAATGGAGAGAAGATGGCCTATTTAAGGTAAATACATCATGCTTTGTTATTGTGTCTGTCACTTATGTGTTATTACCCCAATACATTATCATATTCTAATTTATTAAATATTTATCAAGAATTAGCTATCAAGAAGGTTCACTGCTGTCTAAATTACAATTAATCATCTGGAATTAATTATTTTCATTCTAATTGTCAATAACAAGAGGGCATCTAGAAACACAAAATATCACCTAGAGATTTTTTTTTTTCTGTCTGAGATATGAGCCAACTAGAGTTTGGTAATTATAATCTGCTAAAGTCAAGATATTACTTTAAAAACCCTTCTACTCACAAATAAAATTATAATGTGAACATACTGTTACACTTATATATTGCAATAAATTAATCTGAAATGTCAAACTATTTATAAAATACAGTGTAATATTCAGTCTTTTTATTTTTTCTCATTTTTTTCATAATGTGATATGGATATTTACCCTCCATGAGTTTATCTACATTACACTCTTACACGAGCAATGTGAATGAAATACAAATAAACTTATCATACCTAGAATCATGGGATCTGTTAGGCAATTACATATGTGTATATACAGATACCTGGAAGAAATTTTTTCCCTGTGGAATAATCTTTTAGTGGTAGAATCAGTAGTTTAATGGAAATAGATTACAAAAAGAGGTACAGATTTAAGGTAACCTGAAGGTATTGTAAAAGAATAATATATGCATATTTTTTATAAATAGGAACTGGGGCGAAGGTTGGGGTTTCATGCCTTCTGATAGAGCCCTTGTCTTTGTGGACAACCATGATAATCAGCGAGGTCACGGAGCTGGAGGAGCATCCATCTTGACCTTCTGGGATGCTAGGTAGGCAAAACCATTTTTCACTGCTTTGTTGTTTGTCCTTTATTGATGATAAATTTTCTATTCTTCTACTATAATATTGTTTTGTAATTTTCAGACTCTATAAAATGGCAGTTGGATTTATGTTGGCTCATCCTTATGGATTCACACGAGTAATGTCAAGTTACCATTGGCCAAGATATTTTGAGAACGGAAAAGTAAGTTTAAATATATATTTTTTTCAATAAAAGGGAAGAGGTTATAATTTCACACAAAATTTGTTGTATAAAACAATGCCACCAAATATTAATATACTGTAATTTTAGTAATGTAAGTATATTATAAAAGTACCATTTATCATTATGAGAAGATCTTGAAAAGTAGAGATCAAGGTACAAAAGGGAAAACATAGGAGTTTAATAGTACTTACCTCATCAATGATATGTAGAGATTGTGCATAGGAACACCTGTAAAGATGATAACCAAGTTCATTTAATGTTGGACTAGAATTATGCCTTATTCCTGGGGAACACTTGCCAGGGCTGAAGGAGTACCAGAAAGAATTACCAGAAAGAACAGCAAAAGACTTTTGGAGGACAGGTCTTTTATTAAGAAAGGGCAAAGAACAGTTATACCCAGAAAGAAAGTCTGGTTGGACCCCTGTGGTGGTATTTTACTGGTTGGGGGCAGGAACAACCAGTGTGCTTCATGTGTATACATGGAAGCAGCAAGAGCCAGGGCAAGAAAACTTATAAGGTCATATAGAAAAGAAAGAACTTCCAGCCTGGGATGTTTTTCTATTCAGATATACAGCAACGAGTCCTCATAGCCTTGGAGAAACATGAGCTTATCAGTTGCTACATCCACCAGGGTACGATAGCACCCTGGGATGTCTATTTGTTGAGGTTTGTTGGTGCAGAGCAGGCAGGGGATGTGGGGTATGGGTGAGGCATGTGGAGCGGAGGCAGTCAAACTCCTGTTGCTCTCAGGGTGAGAAAATCTGGGGATTGTGGCATGCTTCTACCCCATCTTAGTTTTGGGCCAGACCTGCCTTTAAAACTTGAGGAAGATAAATATTTGGTAAATACTTTTAGAATATTTTGATGGAAAGAAATCATTTGGTGTAACTTAGATTAACTACTATATATGGATAATATTCATATATATGAATTATGTTAAATGAATCAAATAAATTTGAAGACTGATTCAAGAATACTAAGCATTACAAAAATATCATGCAATACTTTAACTGAACTATTTCAAAAAGCAACCAAATGCCTGGGGAGATGACATAGAGGGTAAAGCTCTTGAAGACAGTACAGGGGTTCTTCTCCCTGGCATGTTGCAATGTCGAGCAGTTTGGTGTCTCATCTACACAACTACCCAACAGATAGGAACCACAGATTCGTAGGTCATTAAATTGGATAGTTCTTTGTTTAGAAGAGAGACCTTTCCGCTATTGTCAATAGAGAGAGTGTTTGTTTAATTGTTTTAGGAAGATGGGTAAATGTGTTGGCAATCATGAAATGCATATTAAAACTTTGGAAAATGTATTACAGAATATTAGAATATGTTTATTAGTACTTTTATTTAAGTGATGGTATGAAACCTAAGCTTATATTAATTTGAAAATTAATTACACTTGCCAAGGAAGTTCTACAGATATTGATATTTTATAGTGAGCAAACAATATTTCTATTTTATAGATGATGAGATTTAGGGATAGATGACATGTATCTTGAATGCGTTTTCTAAAGCCGTTGGTACTGGATTCTGTTCTTCTTTAATCTTTCTGATACACTTTAAATCTTACCACTTTAGTGATACTAAAGAAATTAGAGGGATATTACGAAGTTATTGCTTGGAAACAGTCTGAGCGAATAAAAGTGTGTATGATAAAAATGTCATATTTCTCTGAAATATGACTCTAGAGAAATACTCAGTACTGTTTCAAAGTTAGACACTAAGTAGACACCATAGAGAATCAGGAAGCAGAACTTTTTTAGTTAATGCAATGAAAATGCAACACAAATCTTAAAATCCTGCAATTTTTTTCTTGTAATTAAGGATATCAACGATTGGGTTGGACCACCAAATGACAATGGAGCAACCAAAGAAGTGACAATAAATGCAGACACCACTTGTGGCAATGGCTGGGTCTGTGAACATCGATGGCGCCAGATCAGGTTGGGAGTGTCCCCTACCGATTGTGTCTAATAAGAGAATTGTTTAACTTTTTGTTTTAAATTGTTCAATACAAAAGGTACTAGCATTTCACATGATATTGTGCTTTTAGGAACATGGTTGCCTTCAGAAACGTAGTCCATGGTCAGCCTTTCTCAAACTGGTGGGATAATGGCAGCAACCAAGTAGCTTTTGGCAGAGGAAACAAAGGCTTCATTGTTTTTAACAATGACGACTGGTAAGTGGAAATCAATTAAAGTAGGATTGTATACTTTCATACTTTTACATACTTCCTTTTGCTTCCTCCTCTATTGCAGTTGAAAATATTTTCGTTAAAGGATTAAAGGAAGCACATTTACCTGATAACTGTAGGGAAAAAAAGATGATTGCTATTGTTTTTTCATTTTTAT
Source organism: Alexandromys fortis (assembly GCF_014885135.2). NCBI lineage: Eukaryota > Metazoa > Chordata > Mammalia > Rodentia > Cricetidae > Alexandromys > Alexandromys fortis. The sequence goes on along the minus strand of NW_026068014.1, from coordinate 463,128 downwards.
AGATTATGTTTTAAGTAGAATTTTGTTTTGCTGTTGTTTGTGGTGTACTCTTACACTGTCATATTCATATATTCTCATCATATACTCATGTGACATCTGTACAAAGCATATAAACATCCAGCAAGTCTTAAAATCAGTGAATGTATGGACATTATTAGATTCAAAATACTTTCCCCCATCTCCTAGCTCTGCATCACAACTATTTATTTTTCTGTTCCCTTGTTATCTAAACTTAAATTTTCTGCCTCTGTGTGATGAATAGTTTCAGTGCATTTGTCTACTTACTCTGGCTGTTGGTTTTTCTCAGGAGGCAATTGAGGTTTTTTTCTACAGTTGTAGATTATTGCCCTTCTGATTTTGATGCATGTAT
>NW_026068014.1:436810-461116 GCF_014885135.2 Alexandromys fortis | reverse complement strand
AATACTAAGCCTAATAAAAATTATATATATAATATATTCCTACTGTATTTATTGTTATTTACTATATGGATCTTGATTAGAATAGTGAGCACAATCATTCCACAGTGTAATTGTTCTCTCCTTTTAAATTTCCTCTGCCGAACTCATTATTCCACCCTGTTAAAATCCAGTCTCAGTCTAGGTGTCGGAAAAAGATAGCAGATTCCTTGTCAGACTCTCATGTGAAGAACTTCAAGGCCAGGAGCTTCCAGAGTCCATGTTGTTCTGTGAACTTTCTTGAACCTGACCTCCACTTTTAATAATTCTCTTTGTTTTCTAGTCTTCCCTAGCAAGCCAAAAATAAGAAAGAAACCCCACCATAACTCTATACTTTCAGCATTTAATGACTGTCTAGTTCCCAACTCCAAACTTCTCCTTATTTTCCCATCGTGTATTCCAAAGCCTACAGATTGTGTGGATTTTCAGATTTATTTCTTGGTATTAATTGCTAATAAGTCTTGTCATGGCAATCAGGAATGACTTGGAAAGAACTAGCTTAATGTTGGAGGGAATACAAACCATAGGGCCGGGAAAGCAGCCTCCAGGTGCTTTTCATACTGCCCTGCAGAAACAAACAGAGAGGAAAAAGGAAATGGAGCAACACTGAAAAACTTTGCATCTTTCTCCAGTAAATAACCTCTCCTAGCAAGGCTCCATCTCCTAGAGGTACCATAGATTCTCTAAACTTACCACAATTGGAGTACAATGTTGAAAATTTCATGAACCCATAAAGGACACTTAATATTTACATTCAAACTATAGAAATGTCCCTCCTATCCTATCCTCTATACTCACCTACTTTACTGTCTTCTGTCACATTTGTTTTTTTATGCATAATAATCCATGTGTCATAAGACTGTAGGTAGAGTATATTGTATTTCTCTGGTTAAACTTGGGATGGCATTTGGCTATGGATAACTAGTCAGCCCACACAAATATTTAATATGAAGATGGACATCTAGATCTCTTTGTGTAGACTTTATTAAGATTGCCTTTATATATTTCACTTAACTAAGTTTCTATACCACCCCTCAATTGCCCCCCTCAATTCTAGCTGTCTCTCACTGAATTCCCTTCATCATCACTATCTACCCTCTCTCTTCCTACATTATCCTTCTATTCTATATTCCCTCTCCTCCAGCTGCAGTCCACCTATAAAATCGGTTTTATCTCCCTCACCTAAGAATATCTACGTATTCCTCCATAGTCTCTTCTTCTATGTCCAGTATCTCTGGGTCTACATATTGTAACTAGGCTAACACTAATTTATAATATACAATATATATGGACTGGAGAGATGGCTCAGCTATCAAAGGCTAAGCTCACAACCAAAATACAATATATAAGTATTTTAAATTTTATATTTATTTAAATATCAAACTAACTTCAAGAAATAATATTTTACATTAATAGAGTTTAGTAAATGAAAAATTATGGAAAAGAAAATCAAAATAAAAATAAACGCTTACATATTTTTATCTGCTTGTTTTTTCCTGATAAAGGAGTTTCTGATTTTATTTTCTCTAGAATTAATGATTTCCATAGGAAGTTCCTGGGTTTATGTTTCTATGCTCATTTCTTTACACACATAATTTCTTCCTGAATGTAGCACATCTCCTGGCTTCTATTGTGAGATCAACACATCCTTGAAATACATTGACTTATTTGATTCTATTATCCAATGCCTCTCTGCTGCTGTTATTCCTTTCTCATTAGTATTAAGTATTAGTATTAAGAAAATTCAAGGTCAAGAAAGCATTATGTAATCTATTTTTTGGGGTATTTTCTTTTTGTTTAGCATATCCTTTATAGTTCAATTTGATCTTTCTATAACTGCCTGACCTGTAGGATTGTGTGGTATACCTGTATAATAATAAGCAAAAAACTGTTTCATTTTCTTAGAGACATATGTTGGATCATCACTGACTATATTTCTGCAGGAATACCCATGATGGTCATAACTTCTAATAAATATGTGATTACTGAATCTGCCTTTTCTGAGCACAAAGCAGTTGCTCATTGAAAAACTGAATAAGTGTCAATGATGTGGGGTACATATTTTAATTTTCCAAATTCTGCAAAATGGAACACATCCATCTGCCAGAATTCATTCCTTTGAGTACCCTTGGGGTTAGTCTTTGCAGGTAGTGCTGTTTGGTTATAGAAAAAAACAAGTAGGACATCTCTTTATATTCTTCTTAGCTTGTTGCCATGTATTAGAAAACTCTTTCTTTAAACCTTTGCTGTTTATATAATGTTTCTTACGGAATTCTGAAGCCTTCAATATGCTTCCAATCAGAAATCAATCAATTTCTTCATTACCTTGTCCTAGAGGACCCGGCACACCAGTATGGGCTCAGATGTATATTATATATATGGTACAAAGCCTATTCCTGATTATATCTTGAACTTACATCAATAATGAAGTCAATTCTGTATCATCGTATAAATTCAGTGGTTTCAATATGCAAGACAACTCTTTCTGCATATTGTGAATCAGTAACTATATTAAGAGGTTCTTTAAAATTTCTTAGTTCCATGAGAATAGCATATAATTCTGCCTTTTGGACAGAATTATAAAGACTTTGTTCCACCTTACTTAAGTCTTCTGATTTTTAATCTGCTTATCCTGATTTATTTGCATCAATTTAGAATGTACAGGCTCCAGTTATTGGTTTGTCCCATAAAACGTGGAGAAGGATCCAAGTAGTTCTTTTTATAAGGTTAATTCTATCACTTTGGGGATAATTGCTATTAATCTCTCCTAAAAAATGGCACAAGCTCTTTTCCAAGGTTCATTGTCTTCCCATAATTTTTTAATTTCATCAGAAGTAAATGTCACTATAATCTCTGTTGTGTCTATACCCGTTAGTTGAAAAGTCTCAATTTTCCTTTTGTAATTAATTCAGAGACTTTTTCCACATAAGATTTTAATTTTTTCCTTGGTTTATGTGATAAAAATATTTATTCTAAAATAATATTTTCCCTTTTCATTAAAATTCCTGTGGGGGAAATTCTGGAGTTAAATATGCAATCATGATTTGGAATTACCCTATCCAAATATGCCTTTTGTAATTTTTTTCACCAACAATCAATTCTTTTTCCACTTCAGCTGTTAATTCTCTGGCACTATTTGTCTTTGTTACCACATAAGTTGTGTTTAAATGGACTGTTAGAACAGGTATTATTCCAATAGCTTATCATAGACTGGAAATGCCACCTAACAATCTTTGAAAGTCTTTAAGAGTCTGGAATCAATCCCTCCTAATTTGTACCTTTTTGTGTTCTAATTTTTGTAATTTTATAACCTAGGTAATTGACAGAATCTCCTCTCTGTATTTTTTCAGGAACAATTTGTAATCCCCATTTTGGTAAAACTTTCTATACTTCTTCAATCTTTCTAAAGTATCTATGTTTGAATCAGATAGCAAAATGTCATCCGTGTAGTGGTAAATTATAGGTTTAGGAAAATTTTCACAAATTATTTTCAATGGCTGACTTACAAAGTTTTTCCTTTAACGATAACATCTTATCCTTTGACGTTATTGGATAATGTGCATATTGTCATCCTGGAGAGATACTCTATCTGCAAACCTATTATAACTTTTTAACAAATTTTGATTGTTAAATTTAACAGTATGAATTCTTTCAGATAATTTCTCAGTACCCTTAGACATGTATTCAATTTTGTCTGTCAAATTAATGTATTAATTTTTTCAGCTAACTTTTGATATTCGATAATATTAATCGTGTCAGCTAGCTGTTCATTATTAGTCTGTAAAGACTGTATCATTTCTAAAAGTGCCTCATTCTTGGCTCTGTTATCAAACCATTTTCTTAAGGATATAATATGAAGAAAAATAATTTAGTCCCAATATCCAATTAATGGATGTATCACAATAACCATATAAGCCTTGCAGAATATTATCAAAATATCCATAATATTAGCAAAAAAGCTAGTAAAAATTTCCATGGTAATGTCTGCCATTATATAAGTTTCAGGTTTATTGATTTATTAATTACTAAAATATTTACCTGGTATGAGGTCCAGTAAATTGTTTTAGGTGTAATAACCTTTATGTCCAGCAGGTGTTGTGGTTACAGAGTCGCGACTAGTGGTGCAAACTGGTGCTAGGAACAGTCCTGAGCCGCTTAGGTTTCCACATTTTGGTGCTCGTTAAATACTTAGAAATACGCTTTGCTTGACAAATTAAAAGCAATTAAATCAATTCCATATACAAAGCAAGAAGCCCAGAACTCAGGAGCTAGGAGTACAAGCCAGAAGCCTTGCAAGTCATCACCAGGCAGGGAATGCATCTGGGAATGCTGCAGAGAGTGGTGTGTGTGTGTGCAAGCTTTAGAAATTCCTAAGTCGCCTCATGCAGTTAGCTGTGTGCTGTGGATGGACCCTTTTAGGTCTTTGATCCAGTCCACCTGGTAGGTGTGGATCTCGGCCCCATATGGGTTTCAGATGAAGAAGGACCTTTAAAAGAAATCCCACACTAGCTCAGAATTGAATATCATAGAGGGTTATTTATTTAGGGGTAGATCACAATGTTCTGCTCGAAAGGTGAACAGCAACCGAATGTACAGTTGGAAGAGACGCCAGAGGCGCGCTTTTCATATTCATATAAAATATAAGAGGCCACACCCAAGTGGGTGGGAAACTTAAAGGCTCCTGGCTGTAGGAATTGCTACAGCTGTCAGAGTTATCTAGAGGAATACAATCAACAGAATGAATACTAAAAGGAGGTTTATTTGATTAGCTCACATGATGTAGCTTTGGTAGTATATCAGTGCCTGTAGTCACACTGGAAAGGCTGAAAACTTAGCTGCTCAGTGCAGAGGCTTATAGTGCCAATCTGGCTGTACAGAGGAATTTTGGAGGGCCACTGTTCTTCAGTGCTTGTTGAAAAGCTGAAAATCTTGGTTTATTTGTTTGAGATGGTGTCTCACTATTTAGCCCTGGTAGGATTTAAGCTAATAGAGATGTGTCTGCATTTGTCTCCCAAGTGCTTAGTTTAAAGGTATGACCATGCTCCAAGAATCTAGGTTTTGATACGGGGCACAGAATGGTAGTAACAACATAAGCAGCAGTGGCAGTTTCAGCAACTTAAATGAATTCACCAGAAAAACAAAATATCAGGCTAAAACAGAAACAACAACAACAACAAACTGCAACAAGATAAAAGAAAAACCACATCCAAATAAAACTAAACAAACAAACAAAAAAAATAACATAAAAAAAAACACAACCAAACAAAAAAATCCTAAGCAGGCAAAAAGCAAAACATTTTTCTTGGACTTAATCCTGTTACTGACACTGCTCATATTTAGAGTGGATCTTTCTATTTCAATTAATGTAATTAAGGGAGGCCCTATTCCAGACTCTCTCAAGCTGACAACAATTTGAAGCATCAAGACTTTTAAACTCTGTTCTATTCACCTTCCCCTTTCTACCTAATCCCTTCCTGTGAACTCATACATTAAATATATTTTTCAGTAACCAAAACCTCACTAGAAACAATGTAAGGGAACAAAGTTCTACTTTTTCTTTAGTTTAAAAACATTTTGTTCTTTTTTTTTTGAGACAGGGTCTCTCTGTGGCTTTGGAACCTGTCCTGGAACTAGCTCTGTAGACCAGTCTGGTCTCGAACTCACAGAGATCCGCCTGCCTCTGCCTCCCGAGTGCTGGGATTAAAGGCGTGCGCCACCATGGCAGTTTGGGTGCTCACCTTACTAGACCTGGATGGAGATGGGTGGTTCTTGGACTTCCCACAGGGCAGGGAACCTTGATTGCTCTTTGGGCTGACGAGGGAGGGGGACTTGATTGGGGGAGGGGGAGGGAANTAATACTTTTTTTTTATATATCAGGGCTCCTTCTTCCTTTTCCTATTGAGATAAGTGGCTTCAGTCACATGCTATGTTATCATTAAGTATTTCTTTCTTTATATGTTTAATTTTTTAGGTTTGTTGACAGAATATGGTAAGATGCCCAGGAGCACAGAATGTACTATTTACACTGGAAACATTACTGACTCTTGGCTCAAAATATGTCAATATTGTTTGAGATCTTGTTCATAGACTTGAAAAAGTTTTTCTTTGTTGTTTGTCTCTAACCTTCACTTGAGACTTATGCGAAAGTCAAGTTCTTATCATTTTGGGGGGTATGCCTCACTGGAAAGTGAACAATTTTGCAGAATACAATGATAATTTAGAAAAATTATGTGTTATTTCTAATAAGTGCAGCCATTAACTTGATTAACTTATACATAGTATTTCTATATAAAGTGTTAAACTGTTGAGAAGTGAAAAAACTGAGAATACAAAAGATCTCACACTTAGATATAAATATAAACAATAAAATTGTGTGCAAATATTTAATGAAGTAATTTTCAAAATTTTATTAAGACATGAGGATTTTTATTTTAATGATAACTATGTGGCCCCTAGGGCAATAAATACAATAAGAAGAACAGATAATTTGTCTCTCATTGATAATTTTAGTTAATTCATTTGCATTCATAAGACCTTAGTATACAATAAAAGAAAGGCTACCTACAATTAAAGGAATTAAAGGACAAATTTTGTAAATAAATTTGTTTGTGTGTGTGCATATACACACACACATATGAGAGAACAGGAAGCTACAAAGTACAAATAGTTTTAAAGCTTGCTATTTTTTCTATAAATTTGCATAGATCCTAAAATTATATAGCTTTTTGTGTCTTAACCATGAGTAAAATGATTAAATCATGAAACTTAATATGTTCAGAGAGATTTCAAATTTTTGGTAGTGTCATCCCTTTATAATATTGCTTTTGTATGCATTAAATAAAATATAGAAACCTTTTATCTAGTATTGATTAGAAAAATACTTTTGGGAATACTATGTTTAATTTTGAGTTTGAGTTTTCTTTTTAATATTAGACTCAATTTTTAAATTTTACCCTTTTATGTACTTTTAATTACACATATTTAGTGCCTGCAATTTGGCAAATAATTACTCAATATATAAACACAAAATCAAGATAATTAGCATTTTCATTAAATTTACAAATGTGCAATTATTGGTAATATTTTATATCAATAGTTAACGAATTATTACCTGAAGATAGATTAAGACACCCATCATAAAATTATGAAATGAACTAAGAAATATGACATAATCTTCATAAATAAATATGGACTCTGTATATGTCTACTTTCATATGACAGGGTAGTCATAAATATTGTATATACATTTATATATGCATACATACCCAAAGATAATTATTTTTCTCCTAAGATCTTATCAAATGTCCCAGTGTGTGTGTGTGTGTTTGTGTGTATGTGTGTGTGTTATTACTAATAATTTAATTCAAAGCAAATAAGTGCTAAGCAAACATTTTAACATGACCTACATCCCTAGTGCTGTTTTACATTTTTTAAATTTCGACCAGTAGTGTATATAATATATATTGTATATCTTATTCCCCTCCCCATTTCATTTTTCTTCTCATACTTGTTGACTCCCATCTTCCTGAGTAGTCAGTCTTTCACTTTCTTGTCTCTTTACCTTCGTGTGTACAAGTCTTTAAAGATAGTCTCAGCTGCTGTGTATTCATGCTACAATCAAAACATTTTTTTAAAAAAGATAAAATGAAAGCAAAAATGAAATAAAAAAAATATTTTGTTCATTAACTTTGTTGCTCAGAATCCTTACTAGTCAAGATGATAGGAGCTGGACGGGGGAGACAAAGAGACAGGGAAATGTGTAAGGAAAGTAAAAAGAACAGAGGGTTCAGAAGAGATTGCACACACATTATGTAGTATTAATTTATTAGCATATCAGATTATAATAGATAAAATTCTTTGTCATTTACCATGCTTAGGTCAATGAACATTGCCTGCCTGACTTATCAAGTTTTCAATCTAGAATCTTGAGAGTTTACAAGGTTCCAAATGTAAGTTTGTAAGTAAGTTCTACAATCAGCAGTGATCTAATCCAATTTTGATCTTTGTGTGATACAATAAAGAACTGCCAGGCGTGATATATCTATAAGTATAATAGTGGTATATTCTAGAATAATTATAACCACTTTCTGATTGGACCTTAAGTTTGCTCCATGGCATGTATCATGTTTTTTTTACTCTAAACCTTCTTGGAGCCCTATAACTTTTTAGGTCACATATTGGATTTTCTTGCCAATATTTTGTTAAATGGACATGTAGTTATATTTTTAAATATTTGTGTTAGTAATCATTGACTAGAGAAACTCTCAGTTTTAGTTAGAGAAGCCTCATTTAGCAGTAGGTAATAATCAAATCAAAGACTCATAAGTCTTATTATCATTTTAAATTGTTTTTACTGATATATGTATCTTTCTCTACTTTCATTTCTTCCTCCCTTCTACTCGCTGCCATGATCCCGATGCTCCCAATTTACTCTGGAGATCTTGACTTTTTCTACTTCCCATGTAGATTAGATCCATGTATGTCTTTTTTTTAGTGTTATATTTGTTTTCTAGGTTCTCTGGGGTTGTAAATTGTTGGCTGTTTTTTCTTTGCTTTATGTCTAAAAGCAATTGTGAGTGATTATATGTTAGACTTGTCTTTCTGGGTCTAGGTTAGCTCACTCAATATGATGTTTCCTAGATCCATCCAATTGCCTGAAAATTTCAAGATATTATTACTTTTTCTTCAGTGTAGTACTTCATTGTATAAATGTACCACATTTTCTTTATCCATTTTCAGTCAAGGGGCATTTAGGTTGTTTCCAGATTATGGATATTACAAATACTGCTCCTATGGACATAGTTGAGCACGTGTCTTTTTGGTATGATTGAGCAGATTCAATCCAATGGCCATCCAAATCACAGCAAAATTCTTCACAGACTTCAAAAGAACAATACTCAACTTCATATTGAAAAGTAAAAAGCCCAGATAGCCAAAACAATCCTGTACAATAAAGGAACTTCTGGAGGCATTACAAATCCTAACTTCAAACTCTACCACAGAGTTAAATTACTGAAAACAGACAGTTATTGGCATAACAACAGACAGGAGAGCCAATGGAATCAAATCAAAGACCAGGATATCAATCCACATACTTATGAACATCTGATTTTTGGCAAAGAAGCATAAAATATAAAATAGAAAAAGGAAAGCATATTCAATAAATGGTGCTGGCATAACTGGATATCAACATGTAGAAGAATGAAAATAGATCTACATCTATCACCATGCACAAAACTCAAGTCCAAATAGATAAAAGACCTCAACATAAAATCAACTATATTGAACCTCATAGAAAAGAAAGTGGGAAGTACACTTGAATGCATTGGCACAGGAGAGCAACTCTTAAATATAACAGCAGTAACACAGACATTGAGAAGAATAATTAATAAATGGGACCTCCTGAAACAGAATCTTCCATAAAGAAAAGGACACAGTCAACAAGACAAAATGGCAGCCTACAGAATGGGAAAAGATCTTTACCAACTCCACATCAGTCAGAGGGCTGATCTCCAAAATATACAAAGAACTCAAGAAATTGGTCATCAAAAGAACAAATAATCCAATTTAATAATGTAGTACAGAACTAAAGAGATACTTTTTAACAAATGAATTTTAAATGACTAAATGACACTTAAGGAAATGCTTAACATCCTAAGGCATCATAGACATGCAAATCAAAACAACTCTGAGACTCTATCTTATATCTGTCAGAGTGGCCAAGATTAAAAACACTGATGTCAACTTATGCTGGAGAGGTTGTGGGTAAAGGGAACACTCCTGTATTGCTGGTGGGAATACAAACTGGAACAGCCCCTTTGGAAACCAGTATGGTGATTTCTCAGAAAATTAGAAAACAAGTTACCTTAAGACCCAGCAATACTACTTTTGGGTATATACCACAAGGACATTCAGTCATATCACAAAGCAAAACATACTTTAAGTAAATGGATCTTCAGTGGCTTGCCCTTCATTTTTCACTCTGGGTTTTGGAATAAATAGCTGCTTCCAGACTGGAGAATCATCAGCTTCTCACCATGCATGGGAATGTCTTAGCAGTTCCAATTGAACACTGTTTTTCTGGAGAGCCTCTCTTCTTCAATCTACAGTGGTTGGCAAATAAATTTATGATTTAATGTTTTACAATAACAGCGAACATACTAGCAGGAGCAGTGACAATGAAGAAATAGGGGAAATAATATCTTGAGCAGGATACAAAGGTCAGTAGGCAAGTATTCAACTCTGAATTGTTCTACCTTCCTAAAAGGCACCACCAACTTGGACCCAAGTGTTCCAACATGTGACCCTTATGTCACTTTTATCATTCATATGTAGAACATAAAACTATACTGCCCATCTTAATTTTAACCCTGATCTGCCTTTCTTTCTATTCTCTGTACATTATTTGCTTTGGATGAATAAAAAATTATATATCGTAAATGTACGAGTGGAACAGATTGTACTTCAACTGAAATAGCCTGAACATGACACACAACCGCAGATAAATGGTCAGCCAACACAAATCTTCCATATGAAGAGGGACAACTGGATCTCTTTATGTTGTCTTTAACATGGACAAGTTAGGCCCATGTTATAATAGTCTCATGGATTCCCCAGAAAATTCCTGATTGATTTTCTACTTTTCTTTATATTTTTAAATATTTATTGTTTTTTTCATTCCACATATCAATCCAAGTACCCACTCCCTCCCCTCCTTTCATTCCCTCCACATACCCTCCCACCTCACCCCTATCAAATCCTCAGAGAGGGTAAAGCACATTGCTTTGGGGACGGTCCAAGGCCCTCCCTAATACATATAGGCTAAGCAAGGTATTATCCAAAGATAATAGGTTCCCAAAAGGAAGTATGTAGTAGGGATAAATCCTGGTGTCATTTCCTGTGGCCCCTTAGTCTGTCCCAGCCATGTAATTGTCAGCCATATTCATAAAGACTAGCTTGGTCCTATGCATTTACCTTCCCTGTCTGGCTGGAGTTGTTGAGCTCCCATTAGCTCAGCTAGACTGTTTTAGTGGGTGTACCCATCATAATCCTGACCTCTTTGATCATATTTTCATTCCTCCCACTTTTCGATTGGACTTTGGAGTTCAGTCTAGTGCTCCAATCTGCCTCTGTTGTCATCAGTTGCTGGATGAAGGTTATATAACAATATTTAAGCTATTCATAAGTCTGACCACAGCGCAAGTCAAGATCCGGCCCCATCTCCTCTATTGCTTAGGGTCTTAAGTGGCTCTAATTATTTTTGATTGACTGAAATTTTATTGGGCAGGACAAGTTAAAAGCCAATTTCATAGACTTTATAGTAACTCCATAAAGATCTGAAAACTGGGATACTTCATTATTTGGACAGACTTCATTTTTTATTTTATTTTTTTTAAAAAGAGAAATAAACTATTTTTTTTTATTTTACATACCAATCCCATTTCTCTCTCCCTTCCTCTTCCCATTCTCTCTACCTATCCAACCCATATCTCCCATCCATTCCTCAGAGAGGATAAGGCACATTGTTTTGAGGGAGGTCTAAGGATCTCCCTACTATATCTAGGCTGAGCAAGATATCCATCCAAATAGAATACGTTCCCTAAAAGCCAGTACAAACAATAGAGGTAAGTTCTGGTGATAGTCCCCTCAGTCTTCAACAGTCATATAACTGTCAGCCACATTCATTGGCTCCAGTTTTGACATATGCTGGTTCCTTCCTTGTCTGGCTGGAGTTGGTGAGCTGCCATTAGCCCCCCCCCAAAAAAAAATAAAACTGTTTCAGTGGGTATCCCTATCATAGTCTTGAGCTCTTTGCTCATATTCCCACTCTTCCAACTCTTCAGCTGGACTTGGGAGCACAGCTCAGTGCTCTACTGAGGGTGTGTACCTCTGTTTCCATCAGTTGCTGAATTAAGGTTCTATGGTGACATTTAAGATAGTCATCAATCTGACTATTGGCCAAGTCCAGTTCAGGCAGCCTCTCCTCTATTGCTTAGGGTCTTATCTGGGGACTCCTTGTGGATTTCTTGAAATTTCTCTAGTTTCTTACTAACCCCATAATAGCTCAGTCAATTTAAATATTTCTTTCTTTGCTCTAGTCTCTGTCCTTCCTCCAGCTTGACTACCATGTTCCCTCAAGTTCTCCTCCCCTTCCACTTATCCCCTCCTCTTTTCCTTCCAACCTCCCTTCCTTCCACCCATATGTTCCCAATTTTGTCAGGAAATATTGTCTACTTCCTCTTTTCAGATGGATCTATGTAAGATTTTTTAGGGTTCACCTTGTTACTTGTTACTTAATTTCTCTAGGATCATTAATTACGGGCTCAATATTCTTTGCTTTACATCTTGTATCCAATTATGAGTGAGTACATACTGTTTTAGTCTTTCGTCTTTCTAGGTCTGGGGTTATCTCTCTCAGTTCCATCCATTTGAATGCAAATTTCAAGACGTCCTTTTTTTTTAATCACTGAGTAGTACTACAATATGTAAATGTACCACATTTTCTTTATCCATGCGTTGTGTGAGGGACATTTAAGCTGTTTCCAGATTCTGGCTATTATAAATAATACTGCTATGGACATAGTTGAACCCATGTTCTTATATTATGATTGAGTATCTTTTGGGTATATGCCAAAGAGTAGCTTTGCTGGGTACCAAGGTAGGTTGAGTCCCAACTTTCTGAGAAACTGGCTTACTGATTTCCAGAGTGGTAGCACATGTTTGCATTCCCACTAGCAATGTAGTAGTGTTCCCCTTACTTTACATCGTCTGCAGCATAATCTATTGTTGGTGTTTGTGATCGTAGCCATTCTGAGTGGTGTAAGATGGTATCTCACATCGTTTTGATATGTATTTCCCTGATGTCTAAAGATGTTGAACATTTTCTTAAGTGTCTTTTGACCACTTGAGATTCTTCTGTTGAGAATTCTCTGTTAAGTTCTGTAACCCAGTTTTAAATTGAATTGTTTGGAATTTTGTTATCAAATTTCTTGAGTTCTTTATATATATATATTTTCAAATTGCTCTCCAATTTATTTCTTAGTAGTAAGCTACAAAGAATTGAATAGTTTTAAATAAACACAAAATATCATGATTGATTTTCACACACTGAGATGGCCCACTGTTTTCATGGACTTTATATCTATTATTTTTTTCCATTCAAAAAATTTACACTTCCTCCCCTCCATCCATTCTCATCCCACTCCCCCACTCCTCCTCCTGCCTCCTCCTCCCTCCTTAAGAGAGGGCAGGGAACCCTATCCTGTGGAAAGTTCAAGTCTCCCCCCCCACATCCAGTCCTAGGAAGCTTTGCATCCAAATAGACAAATAGACTAGGGTCCCAAAAAGCCAGTACATGCAGTAGAAATAAGTCCCAGTGTCTTTATCAATGGCTTCTCACTCAGCCCCCATTTTCAACCACATTCACAGTGTCCGGTTTGATCGCATGCTCATTCAGTCCTGGTTCAGCTGGATTTTTTGACGATAAACCCTAAGTCTTATGTGGGGTTAGTGAAGATCTTTTCCCATTCAGTAGGCTGCCTTTTTGTCTTGTTGACTGTGCCCTTTACAAAATTCTCAGTTTCAGGAGGTTCCATTTATTTATTGTTGCTCTTAGTGTCTGTGCTGCTGCTGTTATATTTAGGAAGTTGTTTCCTGTGCTCATGCATTGAAGGCTACTCCCCACTTTCTCTTCTTTTAGGTTTGGTACAGTCAGATTTATATTGAGGTCTTCAATCCATTTGGATTTGAGTTTTATGCATGGGAATAAATATGGATCTATTTGCATTCTTCTGCATGTTGATATCCAGTTATGCCAGCACCATTTGTTGAAGAAGCTTTCTTTTTTCCATTGTATAATTTTAGCTTCTTTGTCAAAAATCAGGTGTTAATAGGTGTGTGGATTAATATCTGGGCCTTCGATTAGATTTCATTGACCAACCATTTTTATAAATATACAACATATTTTATTTTTTCTTCACAAATTTATTTTCAGTGATCTTTCCAAACACAATCAGAGTTCCCATCTTCCCAAAAATCTTTTTTTTTAAATAAAAACTTTGCCTACTTCCCTGTCCGAGGAAAAATAATGAACCTAGTTGTCTTTGTAAATATTGACCCAGTTGACCTGTGTGGTCACCTAAAAAAATAAAAGATGTCTAATACCAAGCAGCTTTCATTACAGTAGCTCTATAATAGAGCTTTGATATCCATGAATGGTGATGCCTCCAGAAGTCCCGTTATTGTACAGGATTGTTTTGGCTATTCTGTTTTTTTTTTTGTTTTTTTCATATGTGAAGAAGAAGCACACATAAAAAAATCCCACATTAGCTCAGAATTGAGAAGCAGATGTTTATTTATTTAGGGGTAGACACACAAATTAGAATCCTTTGCTGGAATGGAGATCAGAAACAGAATGATGCAGTCAGAAAAAGAGAGGCCGGATAATGCTCTACATTGGCATAAATAGTATAAGAGACCACATTCCAGTGGGTGGGTAACTACATGCTATAGCATCTCCTAGAGCACCTCTTCCTTTTGTTTAAATAAGAGAATACTAAGCCTAATAAAAATTATATATATAATAAGAACAAATATAATAAATAGTTATTCTATCCTACTAGTTTAATTCTCGTGTAATAAATGACTTGGCCAAGTCTTGAGAGGAAAATAAATACGACTATCTAGTCTTCAACCCCATTGAAGATTTGAGAAGGGAAATATTACTTGAGTAAGCAGGAAGTGCAGTCAAGCAATTTCTAAAATGTGCAACAAATGACAGAGGGAACTGGCTACCTGGGCAATCACCCCAAATCTCAATTGCAATGTTGAAGCAACCAAATTTGGCTAAGGCCTAGAGTAACTGACAGACCATGTTCTGAGGCAGGGCATTTTTCAAAACTGTTTTACCCTGTCTTGGCAAGATTTGACAGTCCTACTTATTCATTTCTGGAGGCCATGTACTTGGTATTTGGTTGAGGCATGGGCCGTTCTTTGCACAAAGGCCAGTTTCTCCAAGAAGAAAACAAGCTCCAAGTGGAGTGCTTTTACTGCTCAGCATTCTCTCCGGAGTAGATCGGTGCTGCAAGGAGCAATCGTGTCTCAGTTCAACAGAACCCTAAATTATTTAAATACCATAGACTACGGCTCTTTGAAGTTGTTGAAGATTACCTATTCATGCAGAATATAATCTCTATGTATCTAAAGAACCTGATTAGTCTAACTATAATTATAACAAACATAGATAGCTATTAATATATTCCTAATATCTATATAACTTAAAGAATAAGACTTCATATTAGACTATTATATAATAAATAACTATGCATCAAGTGAGGACAATGACCTCAAAATGTAAACAATGTATAAGTATCTTGATCATAGGTAGAAATGTTCATTGCGATATGATAAATACAACCCCTTTGGATGTCAGTGTGGTAATTTCTCAGAAACTTAGGAAACAACCTTCCTCAAGACCCAGTAATACCACTTTGGGGTATATATACAAAGGATGCTCAATCGTGCCACAAGGACATGTGCTCAACTATGCTCATAGCAGCTTTGTTTGTCATAACTAGAACCTGGAAACCACATAAATGCCCCTCGACTGAAAAATGGATAGAAAAATGTGCTACATTTACACAATGGAGTACTACACAGCAGAAAAAATAATGTTTTTCAGGAAAATGCTTGGAGCTAGAAAACATTATTTTAAGTGAGGTAACCCAGACACAGAAAGACAATTATCATATGTACTCACTCATATGTAGTTTTTAAAAGTAAAGCAAAGAAAGCCAGCCTACAAACCAAAATCCCAGAGAACTTAGACAACAATGAGGACACTAAGAGAGACTTACATAGATCTAATCTACATGGGAAGTATAAAACAATCTCATGAGTAAATTGGGAGTGTGGGGACCTTGGGGGAGAATTGAATGGGGGAGGGGAGATGCAGGGAAGGGAGCATAGAAAAGTGTAGAGCTCAATATAAATCTATTAAAAAAATGTCTTAAGCAGAGGTAGAGGCATGAATGCAGACAATATTCAATATAATTTAACTTTGTATCAATATACAAGAATCTATACCTATAAATAATAACTCAGAAGTATTCATTCTATTATTCACTATTATTATTTATTATTTAACGTCATCCCTTTTATCCTTTATATAATTCTTATTAATTTATTTGTTTTGAGGGCTTTCCATATATTCTACCGAATTGTACATTATCTTAATTTATCTTTCACACTAGTACTAAGATACTAGGTACATGCCATCATGATTTTCAGTTTCTTAAAATCCAAAGAAATTATCTAAATGAGAAAAAAATCATAGTAGGGAGAAAAAAAAAGCTGAACTGATGGTCCCATAATTATTTGTAAGGGGCAATACAAAGATTTAACGATGGAAAATACTAGATATATTTGGTTTCAGTTGTGATGTACTCTTGGAGGACATAACAAACCAGATGTAATACCAATAAAATAATATTTGACCTTAAAAGTCATTAAGTTTATTCTCCATGGGAGTTTCTGAGAATTCTCCAGCTGCTCATACCATTATGTCAATCTTTTATAGATTATAGCTTGTACTCTAAATATTTGTTCATGAACATTTCCTTTCAAAATGTCCCTCTTTCAGCATATAAAGAGGTGGTAGAGAGAACTCTGACAACTTCAAAGCAAAATGAAGTTCTTCCTTCTGCTTTCCTTCATTGGGTTCTGCTGGGCTCAGTATGACCCACACACTCAATATGGACGGACTTCTATTGTTCACCTGTTTGAGTGGCGCTGGGTTGATATTGCCAAGGAATGTGAGCGATACTTAGGTCCTAAGGGATTCGGAGGTGTGCAGGTAAGATTTGTTTAAAATTTAAATGTAGAGTTCACTGTGCTCACACAAAAGAGTTTTCTAATGAAGATTAGCAAGTTTGGAGGATAACTTCGTTTCACACATAACTTTCCTTTAGAGGGATACGTCTTGGTGGGGTGGCTGGCCTCTTTATACTTTGTTGCAGGGTCCTGAGGTGGGAACTCTGCAATGTCTTTGCTTATTTATACTTTGTTGTTAATGATCAGAGCTGCGTGTGCAGAGGGTGAGAAATAACATCAGGTCACTGATAGGTTTCTGTCAAGATTTAATTATGTGAAGTAAGCATTAATCCAGCACTAATTATGCTAACTGTATTTGTAGGTCTCTCCACCCAATGAAAACATCGTGGTTTATAATCCATATAGGCCATGGTGGGAAAGATACCAACCAATTAGCTACAAAATATGCACAAGGTCTGGAAATGAAGATGAATTCAAGGACATGGTGAAGAGGTGCAACAATGTTGGTGTAAGTGAAGTCACATTTTCTTTACAGTGATTATATATAAAATATTTCTCTTTGTTTCAAGTTCTTTCTGTTTGAGAAGATTTTAAATTTCTGAAATCTTATATTGCTTTTTATCTATTATTAAAAATGTGCTTCTGTCTTATTGTCACCTTTTAAATTCTTTAATATAACAAAATGTTCACTTTTAGAATTAATAACTACAAATACTTAACAGATTTCTGATAGGCATTGAGCCAGATGTGAGGATTAATTCATTTTATAGGATTCCTTTTTCTCCCCACAATTCTTGGGCTTTCTTCCCCATCTTTTTTTAATGGTAAGTATCTACTTGCTCCTATAATGAAGAGATAGCTATCTACCTTCTGAACTTCTGATGCACAGCAGATATTGTAATCACAGTTTTTCTAGTGATCCTGAAAATTTTCAAATACAATACTCTCATTTTTATACTGTGTTTTGCTTTCTCAAAAATAGACTGTTTTGTTTATAATTGCAATAGTTTCTATTTAGCTCCATTTAAGATTTCTATATTGTTTTCATAATATTAGGACTATTGTTGATCATATTTCACATTAGTTTCCTTTCCTACTTGACTCCCTTTACTCAAATGAATCTATAAAGATATATTTTGGAGATTTGCTAGCATGTTATGAGTTTGCCCTGGAAGCTAGATTCCCGAGTCTGGCTGAAGCAAGCACTTTTTTTTCTTCAGGTCCGTATTTATGTGGATGCAGTTATTAACCACATGTGTGGCGCAGGCGGTGGTGCAGGGACAAGCAGTACCTGTGGAAGTTACTACAATGCCAATAACAGGGAATTCCCTGCAGTTCCATATTCTGGTTGGGATTTTAATGATGGAAAATGCGACGGAGAAATTTCTAACTACAATGATGCTAATCAGGTAATGAGACAAATATTAATCAGAATAAAGAAGCATCTCGGTATCTAGAAGTGCATAATTAATTTATAAATTACCATTAGACATGACCATAGGAAAAGAGGTTACTATGACAGGAAGCTTGAAAAATAGAAATGGAAAAATGTGCTGGATTTTTCTTTCATGATTTTGTAAGGATGCACCAAAAGTCAATGATGAAATGGATACATGCTCTGGTTACCTTGGATGAAAAACTTAGATGTTTTATTTCATGTTTTTATCCTTTATATAAACATTGCAGTATGGAAAATTACTTGAAACAAAAATAAATCTAAATAAATTATTATAAATTATAAATAAATCTAATAAATTATTATAAAAAACAATAAATATTTTTGAAGTATTTCAAATATTAGGAAGTGTTTTCACAATTGGAGTAGTACACTTACTTAACATATGGAAGATCTCAGAATAGAATCTGTGAACTATGAAAACTAAAGAAAGAATAAAAAATTGAAAGAGTGGAGAGGAAGAGGAGATCAGAAGCATATAGAAAAGAGGGAGAAGGAATGGAGACGAGACAGAGGGAAAAAGAGGTAGAGAAAGAGAGATAGAAAAAAGAATTACCCACCTAAGACTCTTAACAATTTTATCTGATATATTCTGTGTCTGCAACAGAAAATATTTTAAAACCTGTGTCCAGATTAAAACATCAGTGCTTCTCATGTTCTAAGGAAAGGCAATATACTATGATCTAAGTAAAGGCAACAAGAAAATATCCACTTGTAAATGAATGAGGGACTGAATGAAGAAACGAATTCACAGACCATATATGACATTTTATCATCAATCATTTTTTTAAAAAATAGGTCAGAAATTGTCGTCTGTCTGGCCTTCTGGATCTTGCCCTTGAGAAAGATTATGTTCGTGGCAAGGTGGCTGACTACATGAACCATCTCATTGACATTGGTGTGGCAGGGTTCAGACTTGATGCTGCTAAGCACATGTGGCCTGGAGACATAAAGGCGATTTTGGACAAACTGCATAACCTAAATACACAATGGTTCTCTGCAGGAAGCAGGCCTTTCATTTTCCAAGAGGTAAAACAATATACATGCTCATTAAAATATATTATAATTAAATTCCAATGTTTTTTCCTCCCGCTAAACTCTTCCATATACCCCTCCATATTTTCCTTAAAGTTTGTGACCCTTTGACTCTTTGTTATTGAACACACATACTATATATGTGTCCTTATATATTATATATACATATTTAGGAGCATATGTATATATATTTATACACGTATGTCCTTAAATTACACATATATGTTCCTAAATATTTTAAGCCTTGTTAAACATATCACATTTAAGAATATATGTATATATGTATATATAAATATATATGCTCTTAATTATAACTGACAGTCTATATTGCTAAAAATATACTTATATATTGGTACTAGATAAACCACTGATATGGCTTTTCCTGATTATGTCCAAATTTCCTCATTTGCCTATAGTTCTTTCTGTATTTCATAGTGAAATGTTGAGGCATTGTGAGCCTTTTCTTATATGTCATCACTTTGTAAATCAGATAGTAGATAGGAGATTTTACTAAGCATAAAATGCATAATGTGGGTTAATATCTCAGTCAGTTATACACTGTAGAACTCAATTATTTATTAATAGGATTGCAGTTATTCATAGGTTACACACTTAGTTTTTTACCACAGCAGGTTCTAAGTTAGTGCAAGCTTCATTAATTAGTTTGTAAATCCCAAGATATTGTTATAAAAGATAGAGCAATCATAATGGGTTTTTGTCTCAAGCCAATCTTTCAGAGTTTAAGTTTTGTCTCATTGTATCAGGTTTGTAAGTGTTTAGACAAATTGATGAAGCTTTCTGCGTGGCAATAATATCATTTGAAGTGTACTGGGGATAATGCCTTTGAAGCTCTGTTTCCCTGGAAACACTAATGAGTTTATAAACACTTCTGATGCTCACTTGACAGCAAGAATTATATCAGTGTGAACTAATGAATATTCCCTGTCAGCCACCCTGGAGGATCAGAAGTGACCCTGTCATTTGGTTATTTTCAGTATTGTGACTGACAGTTTATGAGGAATCAGAATCTTAGTAGATAGAAAAAAAAATCATTTCAAATAACAAAAATATTATCAGGAGCTCTGAATGACATTATATTTAAGTAATATGCTCTGAATTTATATTAAAAATATCACAGCTGCCACAATGTATCTGCTAGGTCATTGATCTGGGTGGCGAGGCAATTAAAAGTAGCGAGTACTTTGGAAATGGCCGTGTGACAGAATTCAAGTATGGAGCAAAACTGGGCACAGTTATCCGCAAGTGGAGTGGAGAGAAGATGGCCTATTTAAAGTAAATATATACCATTTCTTCATTTGCTCTGTCGTAGATTTTATATCATTTGATATCAGTAAGTTATAAGATCAACTATTCTCATTTAAACAATTATGAAGTGGTTGATTATTAGGCTCAATGTTTTTAAACAGTGCCTACTAATCTTTACATTTGGGATGTCAATCACCAGGTAGCCCTGGAAAATCAAAATTTTACTTAAGAATTTTTGTCTGTTTGTAGTAAATCCATTACATTCCAGGAATGTTTATTTGTCTATTAAAGTTAGATTATTATTACAAGAATAGCTATATTCATAAATGATATTTATAATGTTGTCAAGTATAAATTTGCGTATGTTACATCAAAGAATTAATTTGGAAATTTGAGTGTTTGTATGATAATAGAACTACAGATTTATTTCTACTCTATATAACATCAAATGGATTTTTTGTTTTTCAAGTCCATAAAATCATAATTCAATGAAAAATTAAAAAAAAATATTTTAAGAACAAAAAGATTAGCTCGTGACAACTAAATCAGAATATATATTATCATAGAAAATAATATATGTTTGTATATTTGTTCATATGTATCTATAAGAGATATTTGGCATGGAATTATTTATTTAGATAACTCAGGATGCCATATGTAAAGTTAGTCTAAGCATTGTGAAATAATAATTTACTCTTTTAAATGTAGGAACTGGGGAGAAGGTTGGGGTTTTGTGCCTACTGACAGAGCCCTTGTCTTTGTGGACAACCATGATAATCAGCGAGGACATGGTGCTGGTGGTGCATCCATCCTGACCTTCTGGGATGCTAGGTGAGAGAACATTCTTTGCTGTTGTGTAACCTGCTTTTAATGATGGCATTATATTATATATTTCTGCTTTAATACCATCTTTAAACTTTCAGAATGTATAAAATGGCTGTTGGATTTATGTTGGCTCATCCTTATGGATTCACACGAGTAATGTCAAGTTACCGTTGGGCAAGAAACATCCAGAACGGACAAGTAGGTCTTGATATTCTTCAAAGTATGTCTTAACCTAGAGAAGGAAGAGGTTCTTTTTTAATTTTACATTAAGTTAGAACATGTGATACTTATTATTAATTATTTATTTACCAAGCTTTGGTACAGTAAGAACATTGAAAATGTACCTGATTGGAAAAGGAGTAATTTAAATAGGAGAAAAAACAGAATGAAAACAGGTGTTCCGGATAAAGTTCGACCAAAAACAGTTAACAGAGCATAATGTCTGCTAACATTGATTAGAATTTCAAATTTTTTTCAAATCAATATTAGTGTATTAACATACTTTTATTTTTTTCCTGTGGGGAAAAAAGGTAGTTGATTTGAAGAAAATTAAGAAATATAATAGATATAAATTTCTGAAAATTACAGGACAATGGTTTGATAGGGATTCTGTAAACAATATGTGTTTATAGAAGTATAAACAATATGAGTTGTTGATTAGGTGCCTAAGGAGAAACAATTTTTTTCTTCAGCAGTTATAGGTGTATTTATTTATTTTTTTTAAATATAATTTTTTATTGAAAAAAAAAAGAATTCCGCCTCCTCCCCGCCTCCCATTTCCCTCCTCGTCTCCCTTTTCCCCCCTCCTCCCTCTCCTCTCCCCCTCCCCCCAACTCCTCTCCCCCTCCCAGGAGAAACAATTTTTAAATTAATCTAAGAATTACAAACATTATGTGTTGTTTGTTAGGTGGAGAAGTTTAAACAATTTCAAAATTAATCAAGGAAACAAGACCACCAGATGTCTGAAAGACTATGTGAAGTTTTCTCTGTCAATTCCAGAAACTAGAATGACAGAGAAATGTCAAATATAAAATAGAAATATTTCTTTTTTAGACAATTTAAAAACAGTTTTTCTTATTTTTTTCAAAATGAATTTCCTTCTGTTTTTTTATTTTTTATTTTTGAAATTTGTTCTATTCTTGTAGAGCTTTCAGGCTTGGAATGAGCCTTTCTAATTTTCAGAAACGTGTTTACAATTCAACCATCATCAAATGTGCATTTATACTTTGTTTAGCTCAATAAGAAAAGTCGGGATATTTTATAAACACATTTCACCAACAAGTAGTAAGAAATCAACTAATATTAGTGTATAAATTGTTATATTAAAGGCATTTTCATATATGCTCTTGTAATTTCTGAGTAGCTAACCACCATGCTTCAGTTTTATGGATAAACTGAGGCACATTCAGATTATGTATGAAGATGGAGACTTCTCAGGTAGTGACTACAGCCTGTTCTCTAGTGCTAGTGTTCTTGTCTCTAATTGTATTTATATTAGGTGACACTGAAGAGATTTTAGTGGTATTGAGAAGTGATATTCGTGGTACTTCTTTGATAGAAAGTGAGAAGTTTAAGAATTGTTACTGTCGGCTTGAATTGAGTAGTGGAAAATATGAGTTTGCACAGAAGTGAAGGGCTCAGTGAAGGTTTGTAAAACACTGAAGGACTTAGATTACAATTAGACACTGCAAAGAAAGAAGTAGCATAAGAGGTTTGGTTTGGGTTTGCTGAAAGAATTCGGCAGACACACATTCAAACGACCTGATTCTTTTAATAACTAAGGATACGAATGACTGGATTGGGCCACCTAATAACAATGGAGTAACCAAAGAAGTGACCATTAATCCAGACACAACTTGTGGCAATGACTGGGTCTGTGAACATCGATGGCGTCAAATAAGGTGGGAATTTCCCAACAGATATTGTCCAATAAGAAAGTTATTTAACTTCTTTTTAAAATTGTTGAAGTTGAAGGGTGCCAACATTTCACATGATATTATGCTTTTAGGAACATGGTTGCCTTCAGAAACGTAGTCAATGGTCAGCCTTTCTCAAACTGGTGGGATAATGGCAGCAACCAAGTAGCTTTTGGCAGAGGAAACAAAGGATTCATTGTCTTTAACAATGACGACTGGTAAGTCAGTATCAGTTAAGGTGGGATCATATACTATTATATGCTTAGATTTTTCTTCTCTTTTCCTGTATATTTATACTTTTTGTATGTGAAAAATCTTTAAATAATGAATTCATGCCAAATAATAAATGTGCAGGGTACAAAGAAAACCAATATTTGTTTATATATTTTTTCTTTTAGCACAATCTTGTATTGAGATCTTTTAACCTAGCTTAAAATGGTAGTAACATGTGTTCATATTTGCAAGCTCATTTGGCACATTTGACAAAGCATATAAATATTATATAAGAATGCACATCATTAAACAATGTATCAAATTAGGACTGGATTTACTTTGCCACTACTTTTTGATCCACTATACTTTACACTGTCTTCAATGTTCTAGCTTTTTGTTTTTGTATATTTAAAAAAATATGTGCTTTTGAATCTGGTCTATGAGTGTCTTCAAGAAGCTGTTGAGTTTTGCTTTTAAAACTTTCATTATTGTCCTTCCCACTGTGGTTCTTTCATCTGAGTCTTACTCTGTGGTTCCCTTATCTGTAGTGGTCTAGCTCAGATACCAGGAGTGGAGGCCAATGTCTTGAATACCAACAGACAGAAGGACCCATATTGCCATGAGTTTAAGGTCAAGGATGCATGAAGAGATCCTGTCTCTCAAAGAATAAAGCAAATAATCAAAAAATAATATTTACTTAGAGAAGCTCTTTGGGAGTCAGTGAATTCT
>NW_026068014.1:430432-433058 GCF_014885135.2 Alexandromys fortis | reverse complement strand
CCAAGTAGCTTTTGGCAGAGGAAACAAAGGATTCATTGTCTTTAACAATGACGACTGGTAAGTCAGTATCAGTTAAGGTGGGATCATATACTATTATATGCTTAGATTTTTCTTCTCTTTTCCTGTATATTTATACTTTTTGTATGTGAAAAATCTTTAAATAATGAATTCATGCCAAATAATAAATGTGCAGGGTACAAAGAAAACCAATATTTGTTTATATATTTTTTCTTTTAGCACAATCTTGTATTGAGATCTTTTAACCTAGCTTAAAATGGTAGTAACATGTGTTCATATTTGCAAGCTCATTTGGCACATTTGACAAAGCATATAAATATTATATAAGAATGCACATCATTAAACAATGTATCAAATTAGGACTGGATTTACTTTGCCACTACTTTTTGATCCACTATACTTTACACTGTCTTCAATGTTCTAGCTTTTTGTTTTTGTATATTTAAAAAAATATGTGCTTTTGAATCTGGTCTATGAGTGTCTTCAAGAAGCTGTTGAGTTTTGCTTTTAAAACTTTCATTATTGTCCTTCCCACTGTGGTTCTTTCATCTGAGTCTTACTCTGTGGTTCCCTTATCTGTAGTGGTCTAGCTCAGATACCAGGAGTGGAGGCCAATGTCTTGAATACCAACAGACAGAAGGACCCATATTGCCATGAGTTTAAGGTCAAGGATGCATGAAGAGATCCTGTCTCTCAAAGAATAAAGCAAATAATCAAAAAATAATATTTACTTAGAGAAGCTCTTTGGGAGTCAGTGAATTCTCTTAATTCTAAATCAGCTGTCTATCAGATTGAGAACCTTTCCAACAAGCCATAATTTATTGGTTAAAAACAAAATATCAGGTACATAATTTTTTGAAAGAACACATGGCTAGTGGTTTGGGAACACCAGAATTACTTTATACAGACAGTTTCCTAATACAAACTTGTATGTATCCATACAAATGCTAGATAATGTTTAATCCTAGAATAAATCCTCTGTGTTGCCGTGTAATCTAATAACTTTGGGAGAAAATGATGCTGTTAATGTTTTTGAGTCATTAGTTTAAATCCAGCAGAACACGGACTGGAAAGAATGAAGGTCCTTGTAAGAGCTCTTTACTACTGAGATTCACTGGGTTCTCTAGCTTTCCTTGTCAGGTAGCAGTCACCATAGCCCATGAAACTAAGAGACATTTATAATGATTTTGGTCTGGAGAATTCTCTTACTAATCCATGTACAGTCTTATTACTGGGATTCTCTTGGTGACGCTTGATTCCTTTTTGATGTATATCACAAGTTTGAGACTTTTTTTTTTTTTGTTTTATTGATAACAGATTTTCCAGCGCTTGAATGGGTTGAATTTAAGTTAAATCCTCCCTTTTTTTCCAGGGCTTTGTCAACAACTTTACAGACTGGTCTTCCTGCTGGCACATACTGTGATGTCATTTCTGGAGATAAGATTGATGGCAATTGCACGGGAAGTAAAGTCTACGTTGGCAATGATGGCAAAGCTCAATTTTATATTAGTAACTCTGCTGAAGACCCATTTATTGCAATCCATGTTGAAGCAAAATTGTAAGAACTAAATTAAATACATATAAAGCATCAACTGAGTGTGTTTCTTTTCTTATATGTGATTTTTTATTTTTTGTTTTCTCTTCTTTATTATAATGTGTGCATGCATGATGTTTACATCTCACAACTAGAATATATGCAGGATTTTGGAACAGCCTGTGTCATGGCTTTGCCTCTCACGTTTTTGCCATGTTCTATTGATCATACTTAAGCCATCAGGCTTCCCAGGAAAGCACCTTTACATGCTGTACAATGTTACTAGCTCATAAGTAACTTAAATTTAATTTTTTTCTTGAGTTAAAAGCCATAAACAATCCACTGAAATAGGCAGAAATTACAAACCTCACATGTATTCATTAGATAACAATATCCGAAGTTTACTATGTATTAGCAGAAAATCTATTTTTCCAAGAAAATTCTCAGAACTTTGATTTCATCCTGAGAAATACATTGCTCTGACACTAATGTAATGTCCATCAAGTAATTTTAGACATTGTATGAAAAACTATTTTTAATAAAAATTAACTCACAATCTAATCACTTATTAAACATGCCTTTGACCACCTTGAAATGCAACATTGTTTAATTTTATCTAGCTACCACTTCATTCAAATTTTTCTTATAAATGTTTATTTCAAGAAAAAATTAGTTTTTCCTAATTTCACAATATATATGTATATATATATACATGTAATGTATGCTGATCATACATCAAAGTCCCATAATATTCACCTATATCTTCTAACTTCCATCTTTCCCATTCACTTTAATGCACCCATAACCATGGACATTCACGTTCAAATCTATTTTTGATATCTGCCATGTAAGTACATTACCTCCATGAATGAGAGTGGAAAGTTATTTACTTGTTAAAAACAATTGCCCGTGGTTACATCACTGAAGAATATGACTCTATACACCCCATCAATGACTAACAGCTAAGAAGCCATTCATGAAGCTTTGGAACCTTTCGGTTATTGTCTGATCCACAGTGGAATGTTTGCGCCCCTAGTCTTCTGTGGGACTTATGCAGGCAAACAGTGATATTGT
>NW_026068014.1:413624-428703 GCF_014885135.2 Alexandromys fortis | reverse complement strand
GTAAAGCAAAGGACACTGTTGCTAAGACAGAAAGGCAACCCACTGACTGGGAGAAGATCTTCACCAACCCCGCAACTGACAAAGGTCTGATCTCCAAAATATATTCAAATTTTTCTTATAAATATTTATTTCAAGAAAAAATTAATTTTTCTTAATTTCACAGTATATATGTATATATATACATGTAGTATATGTTGATCATACATCAAAGTCCCATAATATTCACTTATGTCTTATAACTTTCATCTTTCCCATTCACTTTAATGCACCCATAACCATGGACATTCACGTTCAAATCTATTTTTGATATCTGCCATGTAAGTACATTACCTCCATGAATGAGAGTGGAAAGTTATTTACTTGTTAAAAACAATTGCCTGTGGTTACATCACTGAAGAATATGACTCTATACACCCCATCAATGACTAACAGCTAAGAAGCCATTCATGAAGCTTTGGAACCTTTCGGTTATTGTCTGATCCACAGTGGAATGTTTGCGCCCCTAGTCTTCTGTGGGACTTATGCAGGCATACAGTGATATTGTTGGTGCATTGGTATAACAGTTACATCCTGAACAGATGACTCATCTTCCCACTATTATTTTTCTTTCTCTGACTCTTACATGATCATTTCCTTGACCATCTATTTGTAACCTAGACATGGTGTTAAAGAACTTGCTTTTAGGGATGAATGCTCAGTAGTTACTCATTTTTGCAGTTGGATGGATTACGCCTATCAGCACTAGCTGTCACTAACTGCAAACACCAACCTGTCAAAGCTCGGTAAATCATGGCAGACGCTTTATTTAACACTTACCAAGTTTTTTTATTCCTCTCACTTAATTTTTTGAGAGGTGGTGTGCCATGGGAGAGTCGTGTACTTTCTGACACAAAACTGATGAAGAAACCTGGCTCTCCTCGCAGTTCTTTTTTTTTTTTTTTTTTTTTGCCAATTCTCTTTTGGCTGTATATGTAAAAAGATTTAGGCAATGGAACACTATGCCTGTTTGATGAAACAATAGCAATACATTGTACACTATTTCTGTTCATTTTAGTGACCATGAACTTACGGCTATGATCAAATGAGCTGCTACAAATCATGCCAAAAATTCACCCACAAAGACATTAGTTAAGTCTGTAGCTGCTATGCCAATATTGGACCAGATAGCACTAAATCATTTTTTTTTCTCAATGATAAACAAGCCCAACTGAACCATCCCATGGTTCATTAACTTCTTTGCATAATAGTAGCAAAGTGATTTTATGGGGTTACGTCATGTCTGGCACTTGGCTTTGTTTAATATTATGATGTTTTTGTGGTTGTATTTTCCTACTAAGCAGAGTAGTTCTCTTCAGATTCTGTTTATTTGTTGGTTTTTAAATGAAAAGGCTGTCAAAGTAGTGGATTTTCATATGGCTCTTTCAGCCATATGTAGTTTGGTTAATCTGCCTCCAACAGTTTAATTTATCACCCTCCAATCCTCATACTCATCCCTTCCTTTCTACCCTGTTGCTCTTCCTTACCTTCATATCACGTGTATTGTAACCACACACCTTGTGCTCCATTTTCGGTGTCATTTTAATGCTTCTTCTCTAGTTTTTTTTAATATTTTTGCAGATGCTATATTACACAGAAATCTACAGTGTTTGAAACTAAGATTCACATAATGAGAGATTTCATACAACATTTGTCTAAGCCTGGCATATGTCCCTTTATACTATATTTTCTAGTTTTATCAATCTGAGATAATTTTTCAAATTGATGTTTTTCTTTACAGTTGAATATAATTGCATTGTACATTTGGAACAAATTCTCATTATTTCTCAGTTGGTGGATATTTACTATTGATTCTATTTTCTAGGCATTTAGAAGAGAGTAAAATTAAATTCGTTTCTTCAAACATTTTTCTTTACTAGCATATGGAGTCTGTTAGGTTTATGTCTGAATGTACTAGAGGTAAGACATGTGGTGGCTCAGATTTCATATTTTGAGAAACCTTCACTCTGATTTCCATAGTGATTGTTCTTGTTTAAGTTCTTCCAAATGGTGAGGACTTATATTCCCCTCTCTCCAGAGACAAGGCAGCAATTGCTGTAATTTGGTTCCTTGATAGCCACTCTGTAGTGGTGAGATAGAACTAAAGATACTTGTAATTTGTATTCCCATATAGGTGTGAGTGTTGTATATTTTTAAAACATACTTACTTGTCATTTTATTTCTTATTTTCATATTATAATATTTATCTCCATATAATTTTATGTAATACATGTTTAAATATAAATAAATGTAATTACTTCCCCCATTTCTTCTTTCTCTAATCTCTACTCTGCTTCATCTTTTCAGTTGTTTTCATTCTACCATTTGTTGCAAAATTTTGAGCATTTTTCTATCATTATCATCACCATCATCATCATTATTATCATATTAACAATGGTCGTGGAAGATTTGAATTGTATCTCATATGAAAGTCTCATTTCTTAAGGTTCTATGCATACTGACAAGTAATAGATACAACCAAAAGTCCTACTCAGCTTTGACTCCTATGAATTAAAACATTGGCAAGAAGGCCAAGATTGTCTTACAGTGTAACAGTGTTTCTCATATCTTGGCAGTAACCAAGGACTATCTAACTGGACTTGAGCTCACTCTACAGGAGGAAATTCACTTCTGGTTCTGGAATCCTAGCCAACTACTCAGGGCCAGCGAGGTGATGAATCTTAGAGACCATTCCCCCACCATCGTACTAGACCAGAATAATTCCAAAATGCTTATACACAGGTGTGTGTAGTTCTCACTCCCATTAAAGAAACTTTTCTTTTTAGTAGGATGTTACAGAAAATCTCAACCGGCCAAAGTACAGAGACCAACTGAGTTATATGTGCAGCTCCACTTGATAGATCCAATACCTTAGGCTCAGGTACAATCATACAAGAGGAGGCAGAAAGATTTTTTAGGATCCACAGGACCTAAACATCTGGTGTGAGAATGTGTCTCATAGAGATGACATAAAAGCTTCTATGTGATACCCCAAACATAGCATTGCCTAATCAAGACTTAAACAGCTACATTGTGAATAGACATGCTAATGTAGGAAGGGCAAATCTCACGGTATTTGCACCCCCATACAAATCTCTAGAAGTTAGACTGCTGAGAGTGGAAGAATTAGTTTTTCCCATGGATAAGCCCATTTTGCTCATATGATAAGATGTGGTCAATCCTAAAATCATATACATACAAGCCATATTAAATGGATCCAACAAGTTTTATTTATAGATTTTTACACCCATAATCTCTTGTTGAAAAATTATGTTTGATGTTTGTAGCTGAGTTTGTTGATACATTCTTATAATTTCATCATTGGGAGCAGATGCAGAAGCTGGCAGGTATCTGTGAGTTCGTATATATCATGCTATATTTTCAGTGGTCCAATCCAGCTATGCATACACAGTATGACCCTACCTCACAAAATGAATAAAATATGGTATATTTTTCTATAAAATTAATAGTTTGATTTCAATCTTTTATGAGATGTATAGCAGATGAAAATTTCTCATGTTCTTTCTTTTTTCTCTTCTTTCAGCTGAGTACATTTTGCTTTACAGATTCTTTAGTATCATGATGTTCCATTTGCCCACGGTTGGTTTTCTTACTGTCCAACTAGAAATACCATTCAAAATGTCCACGCCTGGTTATATAGCAGACATATTTTTAATATTTTTGAGTATTTGCCACCCTTCTTCCCATAGTGGCTGCACCAGTTTGCAAGCCCATAAGCAAAGATGAGTGTTCTCTTTTACTTGCATGTTTTCAGCATTACTTTTGTATGTCCCCTTAAATGTTTTCATTTCTTCCCAAATAGAATGAAATCTCAATTTATTTTAATGTGAATTTTACTGATTATTAGAGATGATAACTAATTGTCGTTATGCCCATAGCTAAACATAGTCTTCTGTCTTCATCAAGGAAATTCTTTTTTTTAACCACAAGAAAACCACAAGCACTCAAAGTGCAGCATCATATAAAAATGTCCATACCTTTGTCAATACGTCGAAATTTTGTTACTGATTTTTTCTATAGCCCTTTAAAATCTATGGTTTCAAATGCAGGTTTCTGTTTTATGTGAAGTTGATTTTCAAACAGAATTAGAGATCCTGTTATCTTCTACAGGTAGGTATCCTGTTTTCTCAGTACCATTCACTAAAAAGTTATTTTTTCTCCCTGGTTTCTTTTGACAACTTCGTCCAAATCAGTGTGTATGTTTCAGTTAGGAATTAACATTTTATACTTGTTTAGTCTCTGCAATCTACCATTTTTAGTCTATGTGATACTATTGAAAATATTACCTTCTCTGATGAGGATTGAGAAATGTCTTACTTTATTTATAAAATAATAAATCACTGGGAGCTCATTTAATACATTCTGCACTTAGTAGTAGAATAATAATTTTGTACTACCCCTAGGGTGTGTGAGCCTTTAAAATAAGTCTTTGGTTCAGTAATGGTGCAAATAGGGATTTTATGTTGTGTAATGAGACTTAAAAAGAATCAGAACGTGATTGGTTATTACCAAGAGTTTTCCCCCCTATGTACCATTATCAGAAGTTAGCTGGTTAGTATTTATTTTGAATATTCACAACTGGGTATGACTGATGATTCTTTTTTTCTCCTCTGCTAGAATGCATAGAACCTTTCAAATAAACTAATAAACCTAGGTAATAAACCTAGATATGGCATCCATTAAATACTGACAATATTTCTCCATGTTTTATTACTTAAGTAGGTATCCTCCAAGAATGCAATCTGAACATCAGTTTCTGGAGCATAAAGAAGAGCAGTGGCAAGATCCTGTAATGTGTAGCATCTACAAGAGTTCATAGGCCTGCAGTTCTAAAACAGAA
This sequence comes from Alexandromys fortis, assembly GCF_014885135.2. Classification (NCBI taxonomy): domain Eukaryota; kingdom Metazoa; phylum Chordata; class Mammalia; order Rodentia; family Cricetidae; genus Alexandromys; species Alexandromys fortis. Next base: position 423,806 of record NW_026068014.1, on the reverse strand, counting down.
TTCCCAGTACTGGCATAGGGTCTTTTATTAGTTAACCTGTAGTGTACAATAAAAGCAATGCTACCTGGTTATAATAGAGTTACATTTTAAGTACTCTAAAATTATTTTAATATATTGGATTTTTGTCAGCATCCAGTTCTATGCCCAATGAGCATGCCTGATAACTGAGGAGATTAGAAAAAAGGTGTCAGATACTCTAGTGTAGGGGCAGGGCCCACTTGTTCATCCCAGCCACCCAGCAAGCCCTCTCAAGTTATAAGTGAATATAGCTGGCCATGTGGGTGCCATTCTATAGGAGGAGGGCCTGATGTTTGTCCCAGCCACTCGGATAACTTAGTCCTGAAATAACCCATAGAAACTATATAAATTAAATCACTGCTTGCCCATTAGTTTTAATTTCTTATTGGCTAATTTTTATATTAATTTAATGCACTTTATTAATTTGTATATTGTCACGTGGCAGTGGCTTACTGGCCAAGATTCTAAGCAGTGTCTCTCTCAGGTGGAAGGTCCATGGGTCCCTCTCTTTGTCCCAGCATTCCGTTTATTTAGTTTTTCCCACCTAACTCTGTTCCCCTACAATTCTGCTACAGACCCAAAACAGTGTCTGATGGAGGAAGGTCATTGGCTAATAAAGAAACTGCCTTGGCCCATTTTATTGGTTAGAACATAGGTGGGTGGAGTAAACAGAACAGAATGCTGTGAGGAAGAGGAAGTGAGCTCAGACTCCACAGCTCTGCCCTCTGGAGCAGAGGCCATGCTCCCCTCTCCTGGGCACACCATGAAGCAAACCACCAGGTCAGACATGCTGAATCTTTCCCGGTAAGACTGGTGCTACACAGTTTATTAGAGATGGGTTGATAGGGATATCAGAATTAGCCAGTAAGGGCTAGGGCTAATGGGCCAAGCAGTGTTTAAAAGAATACAGTGTCTGTGTAATTATTTCGGGGCATAAGCTAGCGGTGGCCCGGGGTGCTGGAGACGCAGCCCTGCCGCTCCTATTACTACAGAATGGCGCCCACGCTCCTATTACATGTACTGTAATGCCTTAGTATAATTTCCATGAGAATTTCTGAAGGTCTTTCACCTGTTCACACCCTCACCTCATATCTTTTAGATTATGTATGAAAAGCATATTCTGTAAATATTTATTTATAAACAATGATTTTGCAAAGTCTACCTCCTGCAGAATATAAATAGGCAATAGAAAGAACACTGACAACTTACAAAGCAAAATGAAGCTCTTCCTGTTGCTTTCACTCATTGGGTTCTGCTGGGCTCAGAATGACCCACACACTCAGTATGGACGGACTTCAATTGTCCAACTGTTTGAGTGGCGCTGGGTTGATATTGCCAAGGAATGTGAGCGATACTTAGCTCCTAAGGGATTTGGAGGGGTACAGGTAAAACTGATTCATATTTTAAATGGAGACTTTGCTGTGTTGATATAAAACTGCATTCTCATCAGTTCAGTGTGTCTGGAAGACAAGCCAACATCACACATAAATTTCTTGGGTAATGAATAGGTTTGCTGATGATGGCATCTTTATACTCTGGTGTAGGATAACAACAGGATTTCTGCAATGTCCTGCCCATCTTTTCAGGTGGTTGTGAAGTGACAGAACTTCATGTTCACAAGATGAAATGTGACACTAGACCATTGATATGTTTCTAGAGAACTTAGTTTTTTAAGCTTAATACAAACTTAGTAAGTTATTGTTTAAAATTAATTCTAACTATTTTATTCTCAGGTCTCTCCACCAAGTGAAAATATTGTGATTTATAGACCACCCAGGCCTTGGTGGGAAAGATACCAACCAGTTAGCTACAAAATTTGCACAAGGTCTGGAAATGAAGATGAATTTAGAGACATGGTGAAGAGGTGCAACAATGTTGGTGTAAGTGATGATACATTTTCTTTAAAGCCTTACATAGAATTTTATAAATTAAAAATTTATATTGGTGAAATATTTTCATCCTTTCTTCTTTAATTTTCTTTGAGCAGAAAATTTCATAAATTGGGAGTGGTGAATGGAAAGATGAAATGGAAGGGGAAAGTGATATAGTGTAAATAGAAAATATGAAAATAAAGTAAAATATCAAAAATTGCATTTATTTTCACTCTTTGTTAAAATGCCTGATTGTTATATAATCACACTTTGAGAACCCTTGCACATCTACTATGTAAAAGTAAGAGGTGATAAATTGAACCTTCGACTTTTAGCCTTGTAACTATATTTTCCATAATACTCTCTTTTGGTTAGGCACTGATTGTATTTGCTTGCTATGGTCATTTTTATGTGATTTTGTTTTCTTCCCTCAATTTATGGACTTTCTTTGAACTTATTGCTTTAGTTGAAAATATCTATTTTCTCTATATAATTAAAAGAAATGCCTACCTTCTTGTCCCTAAGTTACTACCAGCTTCTTCATCCATATATCCTTGTAAACTTCCACAATCAATGCTTTCTCTTGTTTATAATCATTCCAACTTCATCAGAAGTTTATGTTTTGTTTTGTTTGTTGTTATGGTTGTTTTTAATACAGATTTCTATATAGACTACTTTACATGTTTCTGAATAACCACTGGTCCAGAAGTTAAGATTAACGTCATTTATATGATTTTTCTTTACACCCACAATTCTTGGGTTTTTATCCCCATCAGTCTTGTTAATGGTAAATAAATGCTTTCACCTTAAAAAGAAGAATCATCTATGTACTTTCTGGTCTTCAGATACAAGGTGGAAATAGTACAATCCATGGCATTTTACCTCAAGAACCAACAAAGCTGCAAAAGCAATCCCCTCTCGTTTTTATGCTGTGTTTTACTTCCTCAAAAATTGATCTTAACTTTAAACTATGACTGTTCATTTTTATCTCTACTTAATAGTTTTAAACACTTTACCAATATGAAGGCTATTGTTGGATTTTATTTCACATTAGTTTCATATCACACTTACTCTCCTTTCTAAAAAGACTATTGTGAGTTTTCCATTGAATCTTTAGATTCCTGAGGATCACTGAAGTGTGCAATTTCCCTTTTCAGGTCCGTATTTATGTGGATGCAGTTATTAATCACATGTGTAGTGCAGGCAGTGGTGCAGGGACAAACAGTACCTGTGGAAGTTACTACAATGCCCATAACAGAGAATTCCCAGCAGTTCCATACTCTGCTTGGGATTTTAATGATGGTAAATGTGACCGAGATGTTGATGACTACAAAAATGCTAATGAGGTAATGAACGAAATGATGCGGGATTCCCTTCTCTATGCCGTGAATATTATTGGTTTAGAAAGGGACTGTTTTTGGCCTATAGCAGAGCTATAGGGGAACAGAGCTAGTCAGGGAAAACTAAATGGAATCCTGGGAGGAAGAAGGAACAGTCATGGAGAAGCCATGTAGCCCCACTGGAGACAGACTCCTGAACGTTACCAACTAAGCCACTGCCAGGTGGTGATTCACAGATTAATGGAGATGGGTTAAATTTATATGTAAGAGTTAGCCAATAAGAAGCTGGAGCTAATGGGCCAAGAAGTGATTTAATTAATATAGTATGTGTGTGGTTATTTCAGGGCAGAACAGCTGGGAATCAAAAAATGGCTCTCCATTCAACAGAGAAATATAAGATAATAAAGAAGCATCTAGTGCATACCAAAAATTTATGGATAACCATGGGACATACCATTCATATTCTGCAGGAAAACAGTTTACTAAGATGGAATGCTTGACAAATTGAAATTTAAAAGTGTGCTGTATTTTGTTTCATTGTTTTGTAGGGATACACACAAAATCAATGACAAATGGAGACATGCTCTATAGTGATTTTGTGTGGATAAAGCAAAAGCATGTTTTATCAATTATATAAACATTATTGTGTGGAAATATTATTAAAAATAAAGATTAGTATTTTAAAACAATTTCAAATATTAGAGTATATTTTCAGATTTGGAGCAGTGCACTAATTTAACATGTGGAAGTTCCTGGAATGGATTCTGGGAACTACATAAAATAATAAAGAATAAAAGATAGAAAACTGAAGGATAAATAGCGGGAAAGGAGTTCAAAGGAATAAAGAAAAGAGAGGGACAGAGAGAGAGAGAAAGAGAATTAACCATCTAAAATCCTCACCTATTTTATTTTATACTTTCTATATTTACAACAGAAAATATTTTAAAGTCTGTATCCAAATTAAAACATCAATACTGTGCATATTCCAAGAAAAGACAATATGAAAAATCTACTTGTAAATGTGTGAGTGACTGAATGATGGAATGGATTCTTAGACCAGATATGACTTTATATAAATTTATCATTTTTGTTTCAATAGGTCAGAAATTATCTTCTGTCTGGCTTTCTGTACCTTGCACTTGATAAAGATTATGTTCGTGGCAAGGTGGCTGACTACATGAACCATCTCATTGACATTGGTGTGGCAGGGTTCAGACTTGGTACTACTAAGTACATGTGGCCTGCAGAAATAAAGGCAATTTTGGACAAACTGCATAATCTAAATACACAATGGTTCTCTGCAGGAAGCAGACCTTTCATTTTTCAAGAGGTAAAGCAATACATCTGTTCTTCCTAAGAATTTAATACTATAATGTAATTGCAATGTTTCACTTTTCCTTTCCTCTCTCTAAACTCTTTTATATACCCCTCCATACTCACCTTCAAGATTGTAACCTGTCTTTTGACTTACTGTTATTATACACACATGCACACAGACACACACACTATATATATACACATATACATGTATAATATACACGTATGCACATATACCTACATATAGGTAGATACGTGTATACCCCTATCTATTATTTTTCTATCATCTATCTATCTATCTATCTATCTATCTATCTATCTATCTATCTATCTATCTATCTTCTTAATATAATCCATATTGCTACAGATAAATTCATATATTGGTACTAATCAACCAGTTGATATGGTCTTCTCTGATTTTCATTCCCAGATTTCCTCAGTTGCCTATACTTCTCTCTATATTTCTTTGTATATTGTTGAGCCCCTATGGAATTTTTCTGAAATGTAACCATTTTGTAAACCAGATAGTAGAGAGGATATTTCATTAAGCATAAAATTAATAATGTAGGTTAATAGCTCAGTCATTTGCATACTATAGAATTTGAGTGTTTAATAAAGAATTGCTGTTATTCAGAAGTAACACACTTAATTCTTTACCACAGCAGGTTCAAAGTTAGTGCAAACTTCAACAATTAATTCTCTAAATCTGTAAATATAATACCATAATACAAGACAGAGAAATCATAATCGTTTTTGTCCCAAGACAATCTTTTTAAGTTTGAGATATGTCTTATGGTATCAGGTTTGTAACTGTTTAGAAAAACTGATGAAGCTTCCCTGTGCAGCAATAATGTCATTTGAAGTTTATTGGGGACAGTGTATTTGTAGCTCTGTTTCCTTGTAAACATTAATGAGTTCATAAATACTTCTGATACTCATTTGACAGCAAGTATTATATCAGTATGGACTGATGAATTTTCCTTTTTGTCAGCCATTTTTGGGGATAAGAAGAAACCCTGTCGTTTGGTTTCTTTCAATGTTGTGACATATGTTTTTTGAAGAAATTAGAATGTTAATGTACAGAAAACCATTAGGAATATTATAAAGATTTCTAAATGACATTACATTTAAACTATATGCTTAAATTTATAAAAAAATTACAACTAACCCAATGTATTTACTAGGTCAACGATCTGGGTAAGGAGTCAATGTATTTTTTAAGTGGACCATACAAATATGGAGCAGACCTGAGCACAGTTATCCGCAAGTGGGATGGACAGAAGATGGCATTTTTAAAGTAAATATAGACAATTTTTTCATTTGATCCATCATAGATCTTTTGCTATTTGACATTAATTGGTTATGTCTCCAATTATTCTCATTTCAAACTTATAAAGTTGTTGATTATTAAGCTTAATGTTTCTCACAACCACCGAATTAGTTTTTCCACTTGTAATGTCTATCCCCAGGTATCCATAGAAATCTAAAGTATCACTTAGTTATTTTTGTTTGTTTGTAATAAATATATTAGATTCCAGAAATATTTCCCTATGGTTTATCAAAGCTATATTATTATTACACAAATAATTATATTCATAAATGATACTCATAATGTGGTAAACTATGAAATATTAATGTGTTATATCAAAGAATTAATTTGAAAAATTTTCAATTTGTATTATAATAGCACAATAGCTTCCTAATCTATGGAATATCAAATGGAAATTTCACTTCTCAAGTCCAAAAAATTACAATCCAATGAAAAATTTAAAGAAAACAAACATTTAAAGAACAATATGGTTATATTGTAATATTTAAATGAGGATGTATATCTTCATAATAAATGATATTGAATATGTCTTTATATGCATATGATATGACAGGTAGGCATCTTATAGAATTTTTATTTATTTGGATAACTGAGTATGAAATATGAAAACTTAATCAAAGTGTTTTAAAAGAATAATACTTTTTCTTAATGTAGGAACTGGGGAGAAGGTTGGGGTTTTGGGCCTACTAACAAAGCTCTTGTGTTTGTGGACAACCATGAGACTCAACGAGGACTAGGTGGTGGAGGAGCATCCGTTCTGACCTTCTGGGATGCTAGGTGAGAGAACATTCTTTGCTGTTGTGAAACTTGCTTTTAATGATGGCATTACATTATGCTCTAATACCATTTTGAAACTTTCAGAATGTATAAAATGGCAGTTGGCTTTATGTTGGCTCATCCTTATGGGTTCACACGAGTAATGTCAAGTTACCGTTGGACAAGAAATTTCCAGAATGGAAAAGTAAGTCTTGAAGTTCTTCAAAGCATAATTTAATCTAGAAAAGTAAGAGGTTATGTTATGTTTTAATTTCACATTAAGTTATAGCATGTGATACTTATATATTTTTTCCTGTGAAATAAATTGGTAGCTGAGTTGAGGGAATTTAAGAATTATAATAGAATTTTTCTGAAAATTACAAAAAAGTTTTACAATGGAGTCTATAAACAATACATAATAATAGAATTATAAGTGTTAATCACTAAGTTTTTGTGCAGTAAGGATATTGAAAATATACCTGATCAGAAAAGCAATGATTTAAATAAGAGAAAACGCTAGAATGAAAACAGGCATTCCTGATAAAATCCAACAAAAAAAGGTAAGATGGGATAATGTCTGCTAACATTAATATTTTAAATTATTTCCTGTGAAATAAGAAGGTAGCTGATTTGAGGGAATTTAAAAATGATAATAGAAATTTCTGAAGATTACAGAACAATGATTTGCTACATACAGAGTCTGTAAACAATATGTATTTGTAGAAGTATAAACAATATGAGTTGTTGATTAGGTGCCTAAGCAGAAACAATTTTAAATTAACCTAATATTTATAATATATTACATACATTTTATGTTGTTTGTTGGGTGCACACGCTTAAACAATTTTAAAATTAATCTAGGAAATAAGACCATCCATGGAAATTTTTCTGTTTTAATATAAGAATCTAGACTAACAGAAAAAAAATCAAAATTAAAATAGAAATGTTTCTTCTTTAGACACCTGAAAAACAGTTTATCCTATTTTTTTAACATCTTTTTTTTAAAATATTTATTTATTATGTATACAATGTTCTGTCTGTATGCCTACAGGCCAGAAGAGGGCGCCAGACCTCATTACAGATGGTTGTGAGCCACCATGTGGTTGCTGGGAATTGAACTCAGGACCTTTGGAAGAGCAGGCAATGCTCTTAACCACTGAGCCATCTCTCCAGCCCTCCTATTTTTTTTCAAAGTGAGTTTACCTCTGGTTTTATTGACATTTGTTTTATTTCCAAAGAGCTTTCAAGCCTGGAATGAGACTTTTTTTTCAGAAATATATTTACCATTCACCAATTATCAAATGTACATTTATACTTTGATAAGTTTAATAATGAAAGTCAGGACATTTTATAAACACATTTTCCCAGAAAGTAGTAAGAAATGAACTATTATTAACTTAGAAAATGTTATATTAAAAGCTTTTTCATATATGTTCTTGAATTTTTGGAGTAGCCAAGAACTATGCCTCAGTTTTATGGATAAACTGAGGCACATTAATGTTATGTATAATGATGGAAATTTTTCAGGGCGTGACTGAAGCCTGTTCCTCAATGCTAGTGTTCCTGGCTCAACTGTCTTGATGTTAGGTGACATTGAAGACCTGTTAATGGTGTTGAGAAACCGAGTCTTTCATAGAAAGTGAGATGTTTAAAAATTGTTACTGTCTGTTTGAATTGAGTAGTAGAAAATATGGATTTGCAAGAAATGAAGGGCTCAGTGAAAGTCTATAAAACACTGAAGGACTTAGATTAAAATTAGACACTCCAAAGAAAGAAGTAGCATAAGAGGTTTGGTTTGGATTTGCTCTAGTGGAAATAATTGTGAAGACTCAAACATTCAAATAACCCGAATCTTTCAATAATTAAGGATGTGAATGACTGGATTGGACCACCTAATAACAATGGCGTAATCAAAGAAGTGATCATTAAATCAGACACAAGTTGTGGCAATGACTGGGTCTGTGAACATCGATGGCGTCAAATAAGGTGGGAATTTCCCAACAGATATTTTCTAATAAGAAAGTTATTTAACTTCTTTTTAAAATTGTTGAAGTTGAAGGGTGCCAACATTTCACATGATATTTTGCTTTTAGGAACATGGTTGCCTTCAGAAACGTAGTCAATGGTCAGCCTTTCTCAAACTGGTGGGATAATGGCAGCATCCAAGTAGCTTTTGGCAGAGGAAACAAAGGATTCATTGTCTTTAACAATGACGACTGGTAAGTCAGTGTCAGTTAAAGTGGGATCATATACTATTATATGCTTAGATTTTTCTTCTCTTTTCCTGTATATTTATACTTTTTGTATGTGAAAAATCTTTAAATAATGAATTCATGCCAAATAATAAATGTGCAGGGTACAAAGAAAACCAATATTTGTTTATATATTTTTTCTTTTAGCACAATCTTGTATTGAGATCTTTTAACCTAGCTTAAAATGGTAGTAGCATGTGTTCATATTGGCAAGCTCATTTGGCACATTTGACAAAGCATATAAATATTATATAAGAATGCACATCATTAAACAATGTATCAAATTAGGACTGGATTTACTTTGCCACTACTTTTTGATCCACTATACTTTACACTGTCTTCAATGTTCTAGCTTTTTGTTTTTGTATATTTAAAAAAATATGTGCTTTTGAATCTGGTCTATGAGTGTCTTCAAGAAGCTGTTGAGTTTTGCTTTTAAAACTTTCATTATTGTCCTTCCCACTGTGGTTCTTTCATCTGAGTCTTACTCTGTGGTTCCCTCATCTGTAGTGGTCTAGCTCAGATACCAGGAGTGGAGGCCAATGTCTTGAATACCAACAGACAGAAGGACCCATATTGCCATGAGTTTAAGGTCAAGGATGCATGAAGAGATCCTGTCTCTCAAAGAATAAAACAAATAGTCAAAAAATAATATTTACTCAGAGAAGCTCTTTGAGAGTCCGTGAATTGTCTAAATTCTAAATCAGCTGTCTATCAGATTGAGAACCTTTCCAACAAGCCATAATTTATTGGTTAAAAACAAAATATCAGGTACATAATTTCTTGAAAGAACACATGGCTGGTGGCTTGGGAACACCAGAATTACTTTATACAGACAGTTTCCTATACAAACTTGTATGTATCCATACAAATGCTAGATAATGTTTAATCCTAGAATAAATCCTCTGTGTTGCCGTGTAATCTAATAACTTTGGGAGAAAATGATGCTGTTAATGTTTTTGAGTCATTAGTTTAAATCCAGCAGAACACAGACTGGAAAGAATGACGGTCCTTGTAAGAGCCCTTTACTACAGAGATTCACTGGGTTCTCTAGCTTTCCTTGTCAGGTAGCTGTCACCATAGCCCATGAAACTTAAGAGACAATTAAAATGATTTTCTTCTGGAGAATTCTCTTACTAATCCATGTACAGTCTTATTACTGGGATTCTCTTGGTGACTCTTGATTCCTTTTTGATGTATATCACAAGTTTGAGACCTTTTTTTTTTGTTTTATTGATAACAGATTTTCCAGTGCCTGAATGGGTTGAATTTAAATTAAATCCGCCTTTTTTTTTTTT
>NW_026068014.1:405887-410536 GCF_014885135.2 Alexandromys fortis | reverse complement strand
GTTTTTTTTAATATTTTTGCAGATGCTATATTACACAGAAATCTACAGTGTTTGAAACTAAGATTCACATAATGAGAGATTTCATACAACATTTGTCTAAGCCTGGCATATGTCCCTTTATACTATATTTTCTAGTTTTATCAATCTGAGATAATTTTTCAAATTGATGTTTTTCTTTACAGTTGAATATAATTGCATTGTACATTTGGAACAAATTCTCATTATTTCTCAGTTGGTGGATATTTACTATTGATTCTATTTTCTAGGCATTTAGAAGAGAGTAAAATTAAATTCGTTTCTTCAAACATTTTTCTTTACTAGCATATGGAGTCTGTTAGGTTTATGTCTGAATGTACTAGAGGTAAGACATGTGGTGGCTCAGATTTCATATTTTGAGAAACCTTCACTCTGATTTCCATAGTGATTGTTCTTGTTTAAGTTCTTCCAAATGGTGAGGACTTATATTCCCCTCTCTCCAGAGACAAGGCAGCAATTGCTGTAATTTGGTTCCTTGATAGCCACTCTGTAGTGGTGAGATAGAACTAAAGATACTTGTAATTTGTATTCCCATATAGGTGTGAGTGTTGTATATTTTTAAAACATACTTACTTGCCATTTTATTTCTTATTTTCATATTATAATATTTATCTCTATATCATAATTTATGTAATAAATATTTAAATATAAATAAATGTAATTACTTCCCCTATTTCTTCTTTCTAATCTCTACTCTGCTTCCTCTTTTCAGTTGTTTTCATTCTACCATTTGTTGCAACTTTTTGACCATTTTTCTATCATTATCATCACCATCCTCATCATTATTATCATATTAACAATGGCCTTGTAAGATTCGAACTGTATCTGAAAGTCTCATTTCTTAAGGTATTATGCATACTGACAAGTGATAGATACAACCAAAAGTCCTATGCAGCTTTGATTCCTAGGAATCAAAACAATGGCAACAATGCCAAGATTGCCTTACAGTGTAATAGCGTTTCTCATATTTTGGCAGTAACCAACAACTATCTAACCAGACTTTAGGCTCACTCTACAGGAGGAAATTCACTTCTGGTTCTGCAATCCTAGCCAGCTACTTAGGGCTAGTGAGGCTATTAATCTTAGAGAACATACAACCACCATCCTACTAGACCAGCATAATTCTAAAATAACTATAGACACGTATCCTTATGCAGGTGTGTGGTAGATATAACTCCCCATAAAATAAGCTTCTCTTTTTAATAGGCTGTTATCAAAAATCTCAACTGACCAAAATAGAGATCAACTGATTGATATGTGAAGCTTCACTTGATAGATCCATATTACTAGTCTTATATCATGGGCTCAGGGAAAAATCACAGAAGAGGTGCAGAAAGATTTTTAAGAGTCACAGGACTATAATGTCTGCTGTGAGACTGTCCTCAGAAATGACATGGAAGCTTTGTACCTCAAACATATCACTAGCTAACCAAGAAATAAACATATAGCGGGGCAGTGGTGGCACACGCCTTTAATCCCAGCACTCGGGAGGCAGAGGCAGGCGGATCTCTGTGAGTTCGAGGCCAGCCTGGACTACAAGAGCTAGTTCCNTATCCTTATGCAGGTGTGTGGTAGATATAACTCCCCATAAAATAAGCTTCTCTTTTTAATAGGCTGTTATCAAAAATCTCAACTGACCAAAATAGAGATCAACTGATTGATATGTGAAGCTTCACTTGATAGATCCATATTACTAGTCTTATATCATGGGCTCAGGGAAAAATCACAGAAGAGGTGCAGAAAGATTTTTAAGAGTCACAGGACTATAATGTCTGCTGTGAGACTGTCCTCAGAAATGACATGGAAGCTTTGTACCTCAAACATATCACTAGCTAACCAAGAAATAAACATATAGCGGGGCAGTGGTGGCACACGCCTTTAATCCCAGCACTCGGGAGGCAGAGGCAGGCGGATCTCTGTGAGTTCGAGGCCAGCCTGGACTACAAGAGCTAGTTCCAGGATAGGAACCAAAAGCTGCAGAGAAACCCTGTCTCGAAAATCCAAAAAAAAAAAAAAGAAATAAACATATACATTATGAATAAACATGCTAAAGTAATAAGGGAAAATCTCACAGGGTTGCCACCCACATACAAATCACTAGAAAAAGCTAGAGGCTACTGAGACAGGGAGAATTAGTTTTTCCCATGGATCAGCCCATTTTGATCATCTGATACCAAATGGTGAATCTTGAAATCATATGCATATAAGCCACATTATTGGATTTAGCAATTTTTATTTATAGATTTATACATCCATAATCTATTGTTGGAAAATTATGTTAATTGTTTGGAGCTAAACTTGTTGGCACATCCTTATAATTCCATAATTTGGGAGCAGATGTGGAGGTTGGAAGATATCTGTGAGTTTGTATATACCAAAGTCTGTATTCAAAGTTGCAGCCCAGCCATTGTTACATAGTAAGACCCTGCCTCAAGAAATCAATAAAATACAATATGGTATTTTTTGTATATAATTAATAGTTTGGATTTCAATCTTTCATCAGATTGATAGCAGGTGAAGATTTTTCACATTCTTTCCATTGTCTCTTCTTTCAACTGAGTACTTTTTGCTTTAAAGTTCCTTTTTATTATAATGACGTTCTGTTTGCCCAAAGTTGGTTTTATTACTGTCCAACTAGAAATAACATTCAAAACGTTCACACCTAAACATATAGCAGACATATTTTTAATTTTTTGAGTATTTGACAACCTTGTTCCCATATTGGCCACATCAATTTGCAATCCCACCATCAAAGGCTAAGTTTTCTCTATTTCCTGTGTTCCTTCAGCATTACTTTTGCCTCTCCCCATTAATCTTTGCATTTTTCCCCAAGTAGCATGAGATCTCAAATTGTTTTAATACAAATTTTGATGGTTATTAGAAGTGATGACTATTTGTCCTCATAGTCATAGCTAAACATAATCTTCTCCCTTTATCAAGGAATATTTTATTTGCTACAAGAAAGCCACAAGCAATTTAATTTGCAGAGTTACACACCCTACTCCAATGGACAAAAATGTATAGCATTGTTTTCTCTTTCCTAAATCTTCCTCTTTATATCTCCTCATAGTGTCTTACCAAGTTCCTGATATGTATGGGTATTCCAATGATAAAACAATTACTTTAATATTCATAGCTTACATCTAGAAATTCAAGAAAACATTCAATGTTTATCTTTCTGTTTTTATTCTTTATTCAGTATTTTTTGCATCCAATCCCTTTGATTTACCTGTGAATTTTATCATTTTATTTCTACTAAAGTATTTATAGTATACCTCTGCATTAGTGTATCATATTTCTATTATCTGTTCTTTAGTTGAAGAGTATTTAGGGTGCCTCTATTTTCTAGCTAAGTGTAATACTTCAGCAAAGAATATGGATAAATAGATATCTCTTTAGAAGGACATAGTGCTTTCATTTACTTGCCAAGGGACTTGGCAAGGCCATGTAGTCAATCTACTTATAGCTCGTGAAGACCTTCCATTATGATTTACATAGTGTCTGTACCAATTTGTTCTCCCACCAACATTCCATAGGTATTCCCAATTCTTCAAAACTGTAACAGCTATACAAACTATTTTTTTTACTTTTCTTAGTCATTTTGATTGGAGTAAAATGAAATATCAACATAGATTTAATTTGAATGATCTTGATAGCCAAGGGTACTGAGACATTTTAAAAAGTATTTCTTAATCATTACGCTTCATATTTTTTAATACTCTGCTTAATTCTAGGTCCCACTTATTCGCTTCATTTCTTTGTTTCTATGATTTTTAGATTTGTGTTGTAAATTCTGGTTTTTAACACTGTGTTAGATTTATAGCTTGTATTTTAGTTAGGGTTTTACTACTGTGATGAAATACTAGAACCAAAGGCAACTTGGGAAGCAAAGAGAAAAGGTTTATTCCCCTCACAGTTTCATATAGCAGTTTTTGTGCATATATGTGTGCCTATTTTTTCCAATTGTACTTAGTTGATGGCGTTCTTTGCTGTACATTTTAGTTTATTTTTGTATGAATAGTTGTATTCATATATAGAAACCCTTCCTTTTAAGTTTAAGATTGTGTTCTGTATGTGCTATGACACATTCCATCTCTGTTTTGCCCTGCTCTGTTGCCCTTGGGTCATATTATGATTGCAATGTTTTAAAAGTGGAACATTGGATACGTTTACACTTGTGCACATCCCTTCTGCTTCCAGATAAGATTGCTGCCCCTGTCCCTCCCATCTCTGACCATATCTGCTCATCCCATCCCTCACACATATCCCACACAATGCCCACACTCTATGTACTTTCTAGGACCTGCCCTATTTTCAGCCTGCTTAGTACTCATCACATCTGCTTCAAAGATTATTTTCTGCAGTCTGATAGAGGGCTGGTACCTTATTTTAGTGTATAACTTTTTACCCCCTGCTTTGAGTGTGTGTTTGTGAAGGATCTAGGGCAGTACTGTCAGACCAGAACCAGACACCTTCTTTGTATTCTTTTCATTGAAAATATAATTTGTTTCAGAAATCTATTTTGATGACCATTTACTGCACCTGTCCAGATTCTTCCCATATCCCTACATATTTACATGCACATTTTAATTTCTCTCTTTGTAAGAAAACAA
>NW_026068014.1:386922-401036 GCF_014885135.2 Alexandromys fortis | reverse complement strand
GGGGAGGAGGCGGAAATCTTTTTTTTTTCAATAAAAAAATTATATTTAAAAAAAATTAAATCAAGACCAGATAAGCAAATTAAACAAACCTATAACTTCGGAAGAAATAGAAACAGTCATCAAAAGTCTCCCAACCAAAAAACACCCAGGATCAGTTGGTTTCAGCTAAGAATATTAAAAGACCTTCAAAGAAGACCTAATACCAATACTTCTCAAATTATTCTACAGAATAGAAACAGAAGAAACATTGCCAAACTCTCTTTCTGAGGCTACAATTACCCTGATACCCAAACAACAGAAAGATATTACTAAGAATTACAGACCAATCTCACTCATGATCATTGATGCAAAAATACTCAATAAAACACTGGCAAATAGAAACCAAGAACACATCAGCACCATCATCCACCATGATCAAGTTGGCTTCATCCCAGAGATGCAGGGATGGCTCAACATACAAAAATCTGTCAACATAATCCACCATATAAACAAACTAAAAAATAAAAAAACACATGATCATCTCATTAGATGCCAAATATGTTTTTGACAAAATACAACATTCCTCCATGATAAAGGTCTTGGAGAGAGCAGGGCTACAAAGAACATACCTAAACATAATAAAGACAATATACAGCAAGCCAACAGCCAACATTAAACTAAGTGGTGAGAAACTCCCTGGAATTCCACTGAAATCAGGGAGAAGACAAGGTTTTCCACTCTCTCCATATCTATTCAACATGGTTCTTGAGGTTTTAGCTATGGCAATAACACACCAAAAGGAGATCAAGGGAATAAAAAACAGAAAAGAAGTCAAACTATCACTCCTTGCTGATGATATGATTGTTTACATAAGCAATCTACTAAGTAACTTCTACAACTCATAAACCCTTTCAATTGTGTAGCAGGATACAAGATTAACTTAAAAAAATCAGTAGCCCTCTTGTACACAAATGATAAAAGGGCTGGGAAAGAAATCAGAGAAACAACACCATTCACAATATCCACAAATAGCATAGAATATCTTGGAGTAACTCTAACCAAATGAGTGGAAGACTTGTATGACAAGAACTTTAAATCTTTGAAAAAAGAAATTAAGGAAGACACTAGAAAATGGAAAGATATTCCATGCTTTTGGGTAGGCAGAACAACATAGTAAAAATGGCAATCTTACCAACAGCAGTCGACAGATTCAATGCAATGCCTATTAAAATCCCAGCAAAATTCATCTCAGACCTTGAAAGAACAGTACTTAACTTCATATGAAAAAGCAAAAACCCTAAGATAGCCAAAACAATCCTGTACAATAAAAGAACTTCTGGAGGTATCACAATCCTTGATTTCTACTACAGAGCTACAGTACTGAAAACAGCCTGGTATTGGCATAAGAACAGACAGGAGGACCAATGGAATTGAATAGAAAAAATGGACCTTAATTCACAATTGATTTTTGACAAAGAAGCAAAAAATATCAAATAGAAAAAAGAAAGTATATTTAACAAATGGTGCTGGCATAACTGGATATCAACATTTAGAAGAATGAAAATAGCCCCATGTATATCACCATGCACAAATCTCAAGTCCAAAAGGATCATAGATCTCAACATAAAGCCAGCCACTCTGAACCTTATAGAAGAGAAACTGGGAAGTATACTTGAACGCATTGGCACAGGGAACCACTTCCTAAATAGAACCCCAGCAGCACAGACACTGAGAAACAATTAATAAACGGGACTTTCTGAAACCGAAAAGCTTCTGTAAAGCAAAGGACATGGTCAGCAGAACAAAACTAGAGCCTACAGAATGGGAAGAGGTCTTTACTAACCCCACATCAGACAGAGGTCTGATCTCCAAAATATACAAAGAACTCAAGAAATTGGTCATCAAAAGAACAAATAATCCAATAAAAAATGGAGTATAGGCCTAAACAGACTCTCAACAGAGGAATCTAAAATGGCTGAAAGACACTTAAGGAAATGTTCAACATCCTTAGTCATCAGAGAAATGCAAATCAAAACAACTCTGAGATTCCATTTTATACCCATAAGAATGGCCCAGATCAAAAATACTGATGACAACTTATGCTGGAGAGGTTGTGGGGTAAAAGGAACACTTCGGCATTGCTGGTGGGAATGCAAGCTGGTACAGCCCCTTTGGATGTCAGTTTGGCGATTTCTCAGAAAATTAGGAAACAACCTTCCTCAAGACCCAGTAATACCACTTTTGGGTACACATCCAAAGTATGCTGTATCATGCCACAAGGACATGTGCTCATCTATGTTCATAGCAGTATTGTTTGTCATAGCCAGAACCTGAAAACAACCTAAATATCCCTTGACTGAAGAATGAATAAGGAAAATGTGGTACATTTACACAATGTAGTATTATACAGCAGAAAAAAATAACAGCATCTTGAATTTTGCAGGAAAATGGATAGCACTAGAAAACATTATTCTGAGCGAGGTAACACCAACACAGAAAAACAATCATCACATGTACTCACTCATAGTTGGTTTTTAAACATAAAGCAAAGAAAACCAGCCTACAAACCACAATCCTTGAGAACTTCGACAACAATGAGAACACTCAGAGAGAGTTACATAGATCTAATCTACATGGGAAGTAGAAAAAGACAAGATCTCTTGAGTACATTGGGAGCATCGGGTCCTTGGGGGAGGTGTGAAGGGGTAGGAGAGAGTCAGGGAAGAGAGCAGAGAAAAATGTAGAGCTCAATACAGTCAATAAATAAAAGAATCCATTCTAGATTTTCATTATTTTCATTTTTTCCCTCTTTCCTTTTTTCTTCTACTTTACTTAATAGATGGAACATCTTCTGGCCTTCAACTAAACTTTTGAAATGCTATAATTTACATAATTATTAAGTCAAAAATGGAAATACTCACTTGAAATTTTTTCCATTATTTTATTCTACCAATCTTGTATTAATGAATTACTTTCATATAACAACTGCTGCATCTTGAACTAAATTTTCTATTACTTTCATGAGTAATTTCAATAAATCTTCCTAAGGAGACGGGAGTACCATTTTTTGTTTTCCTTCTTTATTCAGAGCATAGAAAACTAGAAAAATGCCTACAATCAATGGATAAGCAAAAGACAGTGGATTCATGAGGAAAGTTTTTTGCAAGTATATGGCCTCTTGGAGAGACAAAAATTACAGCTATTTGGATTTCTTGTCTTCAGCAGATATTAAGTTTGAATGAGAAAATAAATGAGAATACTTGGGTTTACATTTCTGTTACTAATACTTTACAGTCATTAATAAAAATGCCAAATTTCTGTTAGAAGAATCTCAAAGTTAATTGCAAAGACAGTGAAGGCAAGTGTATGTAAAATCATAATGGTGTTGATAGAAATATTAGAAATGAAAAGTTAAAGTGATAGTTGGGGCAATGGAAGTAAGAAAAGAAAGAAAAATGTGTATGAACACATGCTGCACAGTTGTGGGTAAGATAATTTCTTATCATTGTTTGTTCTCCTGGAGCACACAAAACATTTCTGAAAAACAAAGAAGTGTAAACAATGCTAAATGGAATGATAAAACATCAAGGTTTTACACTGAGGGTGATAGCGGAGTAAAAGTTTAAATCAGTATGACTAGAGCCAGCAGCAAAGATAATAATACAGCAATGATAAAAATGTTGTATCAAATAAGTACACTGATATGTTACTGAACTCAACAGGATAGCTGCATTATTTGCAGTAACTTGTTTAATCATGATAACAAACTTGGAAGTAAAATTTACTTTTCTGATTCATATTAATAGATAGCTTATATTCACAGAGGTTACCTTGGGACATAAGTTAGACTGAGATGAACTTTCCAGAGTCCTATTTGTAACAAAGCTCACTTTCTTTTCTTTTTTTTTTTCAGAATTTTTTAATATTTATTTATTATGGATACAATATTCTGTCTGTGTGTATACCCGCAGGCCAGAAGAGGGCACCAGACCCCGTTACAGATGGCTATGAGCCACCATATGGTTGCTGGGAATTGAACTCAGGACCTTTGGAAGAGCAGGCAATTCTCTTAACCTCTGAGCCATCTCTCCAGCCCCCAAAGCTCACTTTCAAAGTTGAGCTTGTATCCCATTTAAAGCCTTGGTTGGAAGTTTTAGATTTTAGCATTTGGACTATCAGGCGTGAAGTTTAAATGATACCTTCATTCTCTATCTGTCTTCCCTGAACACTTGACATTTGACATGCTATCTCTTTCATATTTCTTTGCTAGTTTGATTCTAATACTTCTCCTCATTCAGTTACACATGCAATTTTATTTTCTTTTTTTCTTTTTCATGGCCTACAGGTATTCCAGAGAAGAACCAAGGGATAATATAAAGTCTTCCCTTGGATACACTGTTCCCATTAGTCCCTAAATGTAACAGTCACTTTAATGTAACCTTTACATGGATTCTAGGCCATGGAGAAGACAGCTACATGCTTGGTGCCTCATATACCTGATAGAGAATAGACTGGGGCTGGAGGAGGAACCTCTTTATTGGGACTGAGTGCCTGGGAGCTCAGCCATAAGTGGAAACCAGGAAGGATGGGCAGGTGGATGCTTGTGAAGATGTGAAAGCAGCTCATGGTGGAAAGGACCAGGGTGGACTTCAGCCAGGGACCAATGGGGATCCTTCCTTAGCACCTAAGGCCCTACGTCATCCTTAGAGCAGTTCAGGGTGCAGAGGGCCCTGGATACCATCTCTGCACATGAGCAATCCCTCAGGACTTGCTCTGGCTGTCAAAGTGATGTTTAACAGTTGGGTGCCAAGAATTCAGCTTCCTCTTCTTCAGAAAAGATAGCTCTGAGGGATATCTCTGCTATGTCCTAGACCATGGCCCAGTGGACACTATCTGGAAGGACACATGCAAATTTTCAACTGACTTTACTTGGAAAATGATGCCCTTTTATGAAAGGACCTCTCTATATCCGTACCTCTCATTCCCATCCACTTATTTTCAATTACATATATAACTAGACTTTCCCAAAGCCAATTTTTTTGAACCCAAATGCGTTGCTTCCTATTTTCACTCATATTTCTTTATATCTATCTCAATTTCACTGAAAACTGCTGACAATATTTAGTTTTTTTCCTATTTCAATTAAGCTAATCAATAATATTCTGAATTATAAGGTCATAAGCCATGTTATTCTCAAATAATTACACATTTTACATCTTGTCAAGTTGTAAATTTTAATCATCAAGATTTTCTCTGCTATATTTTCCTTCTCTTGATTCACTCTCCTGACCTCAGTTGTTAACTTCCTTTCTTCTTATTGTGACAATTACCAGACTCTAAGCTACTTACTTTGGAAACTTTTATGTTTTCTTTAGTATAGGAAAATTCAGTCTTTTAAAAAAAGTTTTAGGCAGAGGTCATTTGTGATCTTTGTAGTGAAATAAGGAGTTAGTTTCTGTCATATATTGTGATAATTTCCAGGGTTTCATGGTCAATATTAGGTTTGTTGACTGATCATGTTTGCTTCTCCAGCCCCACAGGTCACACATTCCTGTTGGAAACATTACGTGGCCATGGTTCAAAATTTGTCCTTAATATCAAGGATCTTTTAAGCAAACTTTATGATATTTGCCTTCTTTCTCTATGCTTAACACATAATTTATGCTAAACTTAGCTTCATGTCTTCTATTCTGCATGATACAGATTATAGGTTGAAATTTTTTGTGGTTGCATTAGCTCCCAGTCCCACCACAGAAAGGGCAAGACTCTATTTGAATGGTAAGGGCAAGATTATCTTCAAAACACATTAAATCCTCTATCACTTCCTGTTTCCATATGTAAATAACAATATTTATAAAATCCTACTCAATGAATATAATCTTACATGCACAAAATATTAAAGTCTTAAGAAGTACAAATGAGTGAACACTGATCAATAGGAGAAAAACTTTCCATTCTTACCATAAGAAGTTTCTATCCAGGAAGCCTCATAGTTATGTAACATCCTAATAAATAACATAATAGCACTATCATTCAGAATTTTATATAAATAACTTAATTTTTACCTCTAGTCATAGTACATTTTTATTTATATTTTCCTTAATTTTTTGAACCTTTTTCCTCTACTTCTTCATTTTCAAACTTCTAAAGCTGTAGTGTAAATATGATTTTTAAATTTTTCAAGTTAGTGGTTTTACTACTGTAACTCACATAATTCCTTTCAGTTACATTATGTGCCCAGATATACTATTTGAGAGAAAAATAAGAAAAAATAAAAAACCCAATAGAGCCTTGCAAATTAATGTTTTTGACATTGTTCTGATTTCAGTAGAGTTCAACTTAGATGGCTAAATTTTTTCACATTTGACATGCTAAGACTGATCCTTCAAATATATTAAGATAATTCCAACAAACATAAACTAACAAACAGAACCCTGTTATATAATAATAGTGACTGGGAAAACAAAATGCAAGAACTGCTTATGGAATTTGAATTATCTTCTAAATATTAAATGACATTTTGTCTTTTTCATACATTTTTATTTTAAACAATTTTATGATATAGTGTGATATTGAATGAGTATACTACCTGTGATCATCATATTAAGGTAATTATCCTTCCATTAAATTTTTTTCTTGATGTTTGTAAGAATTTTTTATTTTTAAAAATATTTTCAAAACAGTCATTTCTTGTTTTACATACCATCCCCAGTTCCCTCTCCCTTCGCCCCTGTCACTCCACCAACTTTCCCCGACCCCACTCCCTATACATTCCTCAGGCAGGGTGAGGCCTCCCATGAGGAGTCAACAAAGTCTGTCATATCACTTGAGGCAGAACTAAGGCCCTTCTCCCTGTATCTAGGCTGAGCAAGATATCCCTACATAGGGAATGGGCTCCAAAAAGCCAGTTCATACACTAGGGATAAATCCTGGTGCCATGGCCAGTGTACCCAAGACTGTCCAAGCCATGCAACTGTACCAACATTCCTACAACTTGGGAAGATTCGCCAGCTATCAGTCTGGAGTCAGTAAACTCCCACTAGCTTGAGTCAGCTATTTCTGTGGGTTTCTGCATCATGGTCTTGACCCCTTTGCTCATAATATTGCTCTTCCCTCTGTACAACTGGACTACAGGAGCTCAAAACCCTGTGCTTAGCTGTGGATCTCTTCATCTGCTTTCATCAGTTTCTGGATGAAGATTCTATGATGAACATTAAAGTAGCCATCAGTCTGCTCACAGCAGGAAGGGCAGATAAGGAACCTTCTCCACTATTGCTTAGGTTTTTAGCCGGGGTCACCTTTGTGGATTTCTTGGAACTTCCTTAGTGCCAGTTTTCTCTCTAACTCAATAATGGCTACTTCTGTTAAGATATCTCTCTTTTTTTTTTTTTTTGTTCTCCTTTCCGTCTGTCTTTTCCCCAACACAATTTTCCCAAACCCTCATGTTCTCCTCCCAACTCCCTTTCTTCACACCCCACTCTCCTGTCCTGCTCCACTCACAATTTACTTAGGAGATTTTGTCTACTTCCCAGGGTAATCCATGTATGGTCCTCCTTGTTTCCTGGCTTCTCTGGTGTTGGGGACTGTAAGTTGGTTAGCCTTTGTTTTTAGTTTCATCCATTTGCCTACAGATTTCAAGATGTTATTTTTTTCCTGCTAAGTAGTATTCCATTGTGTAAATGTATAACATTTCTTTATTCATTCTTTGGGTGAGTAGCATCTAGGTTGTTTCTTGGTTCTCTCTATTACAAATAATGATGCTATATACATAGTTGAACAAATGTCCTTATGGAACGAATGTGCATCCTTTGGGTATATTTCCAAGAGTAATATTGTTTCATGAGGCAAGCATGTTGATTCTCAGTTTTTGGAGACACAATCATACTGATTTTCATAGTGATTGTATAAGCTTTCACACCCACCAGCAATGGAGGAATGTTCGCTTTACTCCACATCCTCTCCAGCATAAGCTCTCATTTGTGTTTTCATTTTAGCCATTCTGAATGGTGTAAGATATTATGTGAGAGTTGTTTTGATTTGCATTTCCTAATGGCTAAGGATGTTGAACATTTACTTAAGTGCCTTTCAGACATTTGAGATTCCTCTGTTGAGAATTCTCTGTTTAACTCTGTACCCCATTTTTAATTGAATAAGTTGGCATTTATAATCTCATTTCTTGAGTTCTTTGTTCTGTATGCTCTGAATATGTTTTGCTGCCATTGGCTAATAAAGAAGCGGTTTTTAGCCAATGGCTTAACAGAGTAAAGCCAGGAAGGAACTCCAAATGATATACAGAAAGAAAGTAGGCAGAGTCAGTGGAAAGCCATGTAGCTGCAGCAGGAGACAGACATCTATGTTGGAGTCCATGAAAACTTTGCCAGTAGTAGTATGCAACCTCGCAGTGATGCATAAACTAATGGAGATGGGTTTGTTTAGGTTATAAGAGCCAGCTAAAAATATTATTGCAAATAATATAATTTCTGTGTGATTATTTCAGGTCTCAGTGAACAGGAACAAATGAGCAGTCTCTGCCTACAGTTTGCCATGCCAACATGGAGCCAGTTAAATCCACATGAAACCTGATGAAGTAATTCTAGCCACAAAAACAAAGTTCAGCTATATTTTTCCCCCAGATAGTCTCTCAGTGATCAGGGGTACTGCAGCTCTTTTAAGAGAGGTACAGTAAAACTGGCCTGGCTTCTTTAAAAATGGCAGCTTTCTGGTTCACCAGCACAAATGGCTTTGACTCTTTCAGGAGGTCATAACATTTTAGTGGGGTTTTGTGAACAGAATATTACACCTTGCTCAATGGCAACATAGACCCACTCTGTGCTTTATATTGGGACTGTGAACATGGTTCACACTGAACATGCCTCCACCCTGTGACTGCATGGAACCAATAGGTAGGACCAAAAAGTGGGTCCTAGTCATGGCCACTTAGCATATAAAATAAAATAAAAAACTCTCCTGGTTAAAAATGTTTACAGATGCACACATGATAAAGAAAAATTCAGATTAAAAGACCTCTAAATGAGTCACAATGTTTTAAAAAAAATGTACATAGGCTTGAGAGAGAGAAGAAAAAAATAAGGAAAAAATAAAACAAAGTCTTTAAAGAGACAGATTACAGACAGTCATAGATTAAAAGAGTAAAGAAAAATAAGCTACTTATATTGGAAAAGGCCACTTGTTGGTCACCGGTCACCCAGCTAGCTTAGACCTGAAATAAAATCACACAGAAACCATATTAATTAAATCACTGCTTGGCCCATTAGCTCTGGCTTCTTTTTTGTTAACTCTTATATTAATTTAATCTATTTCTATTAACCAGTATATCACCATGTGGCTGTGGCTTACTGAGTAAAGGTCCCAGCATCTATCTCTTGTGGCTCCATAGCTTCTCTATAACTCTACCTTCCTTCTACCATGCTATTGGACAAGCCAGTTTCTTTATTTATTATCAAATAAAAGCAACACATAGACAGAAGGACCTCCCACATCACAGTAAGATAGAGGAGATTCGATTAATTATTTTGGTCATAAAATAGGTTGCAGGTAATTAGAATGCAAAAAGTGCAAATTAGGAGGGATTGTTTTCAGACTTTTATTGATTTCCAAACGTTTCTAGGAGACATTTCCAATCAACAGCCCACTACTGGGATAAAACCTTATCAAATAATTCATTAAAACAAATGATGATGACAAAGTCTTAAATAGTACAAGGAATTATCAGCTTAAGATGAAAGAGTACTGACTTTTATTTAATAGACATTACAGAGGGCACATGTAGATCATATGGATCCAAATCTTAACTGCATTCTATAGGAGGAGTCCACTTATTCATTAATCTGCCCAGAAAGAAAATAACCACACAGAAATTATATTATTTAAAACATTGCTTGGCCCATTAGCTCTAGCTTCTTATTGGCTAATTCTAACATATTAATTTAACCCATTTCTATTAATCTGTGTATTGCCACATGGCAGTGGCTTACGGGCAATGTTCTCGTGTCTGTCTCCCTGCAGGGCCACGTTGCTTTTCTCTGACTCCACACTTCTTTCTTCCAGCATTAAGTTGTTTTTCCCTGCCTACCTAAGTTCTGCCCTATTAACAGGCCAAGGCAGTTTCTTTATTCAGCAATGTTATTCACAGCATACAGAGAGGAAACCCACATCACCTCCCCTTTTCTGTTTAAATAAAAAGGAAGGTTTTAACTTTAAGCTAAAAATTATATACAACAAAACAGGTATCAAGCAATAATTACAGTTATGATATTATATCTTCTTTATTTTTATCATATCTAAGGAAATGCAAATCAAAACAACTTTGAGATCCCATCTTACACCTGTCAGAATGGCTAAAAGCAAAAACACCAATGATAGCCTTTGCTGGAAAGGTTGTGGAGTAAGGGGTACACTCATCCATTGTGGTGGGAATGCAAACTTGTGCAACCTTTTTGTCTTATTGACTGTGTCTTTTGCTTTACAGTAGCTTCCAAGTTTCAGAAGGCCCCATTTACTAATTTTGCTCTCAGTGTCTGTGTTACTAGGGTTATATTTAGAAAGTTGTCTCCTCTGCATAAGCATTGAAGCTATTTTCCACATTTTCTTCCATCAGGTTCAGTGTGGTTAGAATAATATTGAGGTCTTTAATACATGTAGACTTTGTACATGGGGATAGATATGGATCTATTTGCATTCTTCTACAAATAGACATCCAGTTATGCCAGCACCATTTGTTGAAGATCTTTTTCCCTGTTGTATAACTTTAGCTTCTTTGTCAAAAATCAGGTGTTCATAGTTTTATGGATTAATATCTGGGTCTAGGATTTAATTCCATTTGCAAACCTGTCTGTTTTTATGCCAAAATCAAGCTTTTTTTTTAAAGTTGTAGCTCTATAATAGAGCTTGATGTCAGGGATAGAGATGCCTCTGGAAGTACCTCTATTATACAGGACTGTTCTGACTATATCAGGTTTCTTTGTTTTTCCATATGAAGTTGAGTATTGTTCTTTGAAGGTTGGTGAAGAATTGTGTTGGGATTTTGATGAGGGTTGCATTGAATCTATAGATTGCTTTTTGTAGGGTTGCCATTTTTATTATATTGATCCTACCTATCCAAGAGTATGGGAGATTTTTTTCATTATCTAATATTTTCTTCAGTTTCTTTTTTCAGAGACTTAATGTTCCTGTTGACTAGGTCTTTCACTGGGCAGACGTCATTTTAACAATCTTCTGCACTGTCATAATTTCCATCCTTTCTGGAGAACTTCATTACAGATTTCTTTATTAATGTGCAAGGTTTCTAATGTATCTTCCATCATTGTCTCTGTCTTCAAAGCAATTAAATGTTCTTGCAAAATAACCAAATTGGATGCAAAATGACCATATTAGTCGCTAGGAGGAATCTCAGAAGGACTCATCTGTAGGAGTAGAACTATAGTTAAGGAATGGGTGCAAGAGAGGGAGAATCAGGTTACTCTTTGATAAATTACCAAATGCTAAATGGTCATCTTTAAATACTTACACAAATGCACATCATTAAATAGACTCAACAGGTTGTATTTATATATACACACACATATATGTAATAATTAAGAAGAATTCGTGAATTAGAAAGATGCAGCAGGGGATAAGGAGGAGTTGGAGGAGAGTGTAGGCTTAAAATCAAGTGAATAATATATTCAAATATTTAATCGTCTACTAAAAGAAATAAATATAAAAATAAATTAAAACCACAAATGAAATGATGATCCCATGACTATTTATAATGAGAAATACAAAGATTTAAAGATGGATAGTCCTAAATATATTTGGATTCAGGTGTGATGTACTATTGGAAGATATAATAAATAAGATGTAATATAAATGAAATAATATCTGACCCTTAAAAACCTTAAGTTTATCCTCTATGGGAATTTCTGAGGATTCTTCAGCTGCTCACACCATTGCTGCTAATCTTGTTCAGATTATAGCTTGTACTCTAAATATTTATTCATGAGCATTTACTTTGCAAAATGTCCCTCTTTCAGTATATAAAGAGGCGCTAGAGAGAACTCTGACGACTTCAAAGCAAAATGAAGTTCTTCCTGTTGCTTTCCTTCATTGGGTTCTGCTGGGCTCAGTATGACCCACACACTCAGTATGGACGGACTTCTATCGTCCACCTGTTTGAGTGGCGCTGGGTTGATATTGCCAAGGAATGTGAGCGATACTTAGGTCCTAAGGGATTCGGAGGGGTTCAGGTAAGATTTGCTTAAAATTTNCAGGTAAGATTTGTTTAAAATTTAAATGTAGAGTTCACTGTGCTCACACAAAAGAGTTTTCTAATGAAGATTAGCAAGTTTGGAGGATAACTTCGTTTCACACATAACTTTCCTTTAGAGGGATACGTCTTGGTGGGGTGGCTGGCCTCTTTATACTTTGTTGCAGGGTCCTGAGGTGGGAACTCTGCAATGTCTTTGCTTATTTATACTTTGTTGTTAATGATCAGAGCTGCGTGTGCAGAGGGTGAGAAATAACATCAGGTCACTGATAGGTTTCTGTCAAGATTTAATTATGTGAAGTAAGCATTAATCCAGCACTAATTATGCTAACTGTATTTGTAGGTCTCTCCACCCAATGAAAACATCGTGGTTTATAATCCATATAGGCCATGGTGGGAAAGATACCAACCAATTAGCTACAAAATATGCACAAGGTCTGGAAATGAAGATGAATTCAAGGACATGGTGAAGAGGTGCAACAATGTTGGTGTAAGTGAAGTCACATTTTCTTTACAGTTATTATATATAAAATATTTCTCTTTGTTTCAAGTTCTTTCTGATTGACTAGAAGATTTTAAGTCTCTGAAATCATATATTGCATTTTATCTATTATTAAAAATGTATTTCTGTCTTTTTGTTAACTTTAATATTTTTAATACAACAAAATGTTCACTTTTAAAATTAATAACTAAAATACTTAACAGATTTCTTTATTATTATTTTTTTAATTAAAAATTTCTGCCTCCTCCCTGCCTTCCATTTACCTCTCCCTCCCCCCACACCCCTTCTCCTCCCTGTCCAATCTAAAGAGCAGTCAGGGTTCCCTGCCCTGTGGGAAGTACAAGGTTCTCCCCCCTTCATCTAGGTCTAGGAAGGTGAACATCCAAACAGACTAGGCTCCCCACAAAGCCAGTACATGCAGTAGGATCAAAACCCAGTGCCATTGTCATTGGATTCTCAGTTAGCCCTCATTGACCGGCACGTTCAGAGAGTCTGTTTTGATTTCATGTTTTTCAGTCCCAGTCCAGCTGGCCTTGGTGAGCTCCCATTAGATCAGCCCCACTGTCTCAGTGAGTGGGTGCACCCCTCGCGGTCCTGACTTCCTTGTTCATGTTCTCTCTCCTTCTGCTCATCATTTGGACCGTGGGAGCTCAGTCCCAGTGCTCCAGTGTGGGTCTCTGTCTCTATCTCCATCCATCGCCAGATGAAGGTTCTATAGTGATATGCAAGATGGCTATCATCAGTATGGCTATAGGATCGGGCCATTTCAGCCTCTCTCTCCTCAGCTGCCCAAGGAACTAATTGGGGACATCTCCATGGACACCTGTGACCCCTCTTGAGACAAGTCTCTTGCCAACCCTAAAATGACTTCCCTAATTAAGATATATACTTCCCTGCTCCCATATCCACCCTTCCTCCATCACAACCATTCCATTCCCCCAAGTTCTCCCCATCCTCACCTTCTCTCTTTTCTCTCCCCATTTCCCCTTACCCACATCCCACTCCACCCCTAAGTTACCAATTTTTGCCCAGCAATCTTGTCTACTTACAATATCCAGGAGGATAACTGTATATTTTTCTTTGTGTTCACCTTCTTATTTAGTTTCTCTAGGATCACGAATTATAGGCTCAATGTCCTTTATTTATGGCTAGAAACCAATTATGAGTGAGTACATCCCATGTTCATCTTTTTGGGTCTGGGTTACCTCACTGAGGATAGTGTTTTCTATTTCCATCCATTTGCATGCAAAATTCGAGAAGTCGTTGTTTTTTACCGCTGAGTAGTATTCTAATGTGTATATATTCCACACTTTCTTCATCCATTCTTCCATTGAAGGACATCTAGGTTGTTTCCAGGTTCTGGCTATT
>NW_026068014.1:258336-385225 GCF_014885135.2 Alexandromys fortis | reverse complement strand
AGTAGTATTCTAATGTGTATATATTCCACACTTTCTTCATCCATTCTTCCATTGAAGGACATCTAGGTTGTTTCCAGGTTCTGGCTATTACAAATAATGCTGCTATGAACATAGTTGAACAAATGCCCCTGTCATATGATCGGGCCTCTCTTGGGTATATTCCCAAGAGTGGCATTGCTGGGTCCAGGGGTAGGTTGATCCCGAATTTCCTGAGAAACCGCCACACTGCTTTCCAAAGTGGTTGCACAAGTTTGCATTCCCACCAGCAATGGATGAGGGTACAGGCTGACATCCAGTTATGCCAGAACCATTTGTTGAAGATGCTTTCTTTCTTCCATTGTATACTTTTAGCTCCTTTTTCAAAAAATCAGGTGTTCATAGGTTTGCAATTTAAAATCTGGGTCTTCTTTTGAATCCATTGGTTGACTTCACTGTTTTTATGCTAATACCAAGCAGTTTTCACTATTGTAGCTTTACCATCCCTGACTTCAAACTCTATTACAGAATAACAGGTTTTTATTAGGCATTGTGACATATGTGAGGATTAAATCATTTCATATGACTCCATTTTCTTCCCACAATCTTGGGTTTGCTTTCCCATAATTGTTTTAAATGGTAAGTATTTACTTTCTCCTATAATAAATATCTAATTACCTTTAGCTCTTCAGACACATAGATTTTGTAATCTTAGATCTTCTAGTGCTCCTACAAAATTTGAAACACAATACTCTCATTTTTATACTGTGTTTTGCTTTCTCAAAATTAGACTGTTTTGTTTATGATGGCAATAGTTTCTGTTTAGCTCCATTTAAGAGTTCTATATTTTTTTTTATAAATATTAGGACTATTGTTGATCATATTTCACATTAGTTTCCTTTCCTATTTGACTCCCTTTACTCAAGTGAATCTATAAAGATATATTTTGGAGATTTGCTAGCATGTTATGAATTTGCCATTGAAGCTAGATTCCCAAGTCTGGCTGAAGCAAGCACTTTTTTTCTTCAGGTCCGTATTTATGTGGATGCAGTTATTAACCACATGTGTGGCGCAGGCGGTGGTGCAGGGACAAGCAGTACCTGTGGAAGTTACTACAATGCCAATAACAGGGAATTCCCTGCAGTTCCATATTCTGGTTGGGATTTTAATGATGGAAAATGCGATGGAGAAATTTCTAACTACAATGATGCTAATCAGGTAATGAGAGAAATATTAATCAGAATAAAGAAACATCTCGGTATCTAGAAGTGCACAATTTATAAATGGTAATTTATAAATTACCATGAGACATGTTCAAATACCATAGGAAAAGAGATCACTATGACAAAAAGCTTGAAAAATAGAAATGGAAAATGTGCTGGATTTTTTTTTTGTATTATTCTCTAAGTATAGAGAAAAATCAATAATAAAATGGAGACATGCTCTTTGGTGACCTTGTTTAAAAAATTGAAAAGCATGGGTTTATAATTTATATAAAAATCGCAGTATGGATAGAGAAAAGAGGAAGAAGAAATGGAGACATTAGAGACAAAAGGGGGGGGGAGAGAGAGAAGAATTAACTATCTCAAATTCTTATCCATTTTATCTGATATTTTCTTTATCTACCACAGAATATATTTTAAAATCACTGTCCAAAATAAAACATCAGTGCTTCTCATGTTCTCGTGTTCTAAGGAAAGGCAATATCCTGTGTTCTAAGTAAGGCAATATGAAATATCCACTTGTAATTGAAAGAGGGACTGAAGAAAGAAATGAATTGAAAAACAATGCATGACTTTTTATACATTAGTCAATTTTTTTTTTTAAAATAGGTCAGAAATTGTCGTCTGTCTGGCCTTCTGGATCTTGCACTTGAGAAAGATTATGTTCGTGGCAAAGTGGCTGACTATATGAACCATCTCATTGACATTGGTGTGGCAGGGTTCAGACTTGATGCTGCTAAGCACATGTGGCCTGGAGACATAAAGGCGATTTTGGATAAACTGCATAATCTAAATACACAATGGTTCTCTGCAGGAAGCAGACCTTTCATTTTCCAAGAGGTAAAAGAATATCCATGTTCTTTTAAAAATTATATTATAATTTAATTGCAATGTTTATCTCTTCCCTTTTCTCCCACTATACTCATCCATATATGCTTTCATATATTCCTTAAAGATTGTAGACGTTCTTTTGACCATTTTTATTGCACACACACTATGTATGTGTGTATGCTCTTATATATGCATATATTTATATTTAATAGAATATATACATATACATATACTTATATCCATATGTTCTTAAATTGCTTATATGTATAAGCATATGTTCCTTAATTTTAATAAACAT
This sequence comes from Alexandromys fortis, assembly GCF_014885135.2. Classification (NCBI taxonomy): domain Eukaryota; kingdom Metazoa; phylum Chordata; class Mammalia; order Rodentia; family Cricetidae; genus Alexandromys; species Alexandromys fortis. The sequence continues at coordinate 382,897 of NW_026068014.1, read as the reverse complement.
TATTAAACATATCATATTTAATAAAATAAGGATATATGTATATGTATACATGAATACATATGTTCTTAAATATATATTTATATATATAGTCTATTTGCTAAAAATATATGTATATATTGGTACTAGACAACGAATTGATATGGTCTTCCCTGATATCCATCTCCCAATTTCCTCAGTTGCTTATAATTCTTTCTATATTTCTTTGTATAGTGTTGAGCCCATGTGGGCTTTTTCTTAAATATTATCATTTCATAAATCACATAGTAGCTAGGCATAAAAAGCTACTAAGCTTTTTATTAAGCATAATGTAGGTTAATGTCTCAGTCTGTTATACCCTATAGAATTTGATTGTTTATTAATAGGGTTGCAGTTATTTATAGGTAGCATGCTTAGTTCTTTACCACAGCAGGTTCCAAGTTAGTACAAACTTCATTAATTCATTTTCTAACTCTTCAGATACCACTATAACAAATAGACCAATCATAGTCATTTTTGTCTCAAGCCAATCTTTCAGAGTGAGTTTAAGATTCATCTCATGGTATCACGTTTGTAAATGTTTAAACAATTTGATGAAGTTTTCTGCGTGGCAATAATATTATTTTAAGTGTACCAGGGATAAGGCCTTTGAAGCTCTGTTTCTTTGGAAAAACTATTGAGTTCACAAACACTTCTAATGCTCACTTGACAGCATGCATTATATCAGCGTGAACTAATTAATTTTTCCCTCTGTCAGCCACCCTGGAGGATGAAAATTTGCCCTGTCTTTCAATATTCTGATTTCTGAATGACATTATATTTAGAGAATATGCTCTAAATATATATGAAAAATTACAGCTGCCCCAATTTACCTACTAGGTCATTGATCTGGGTGGCGAAGCAATTAAAAGTAGTGAGTACTTTGGAAATGGCCGTGTGACAGAATTCAAGTATGGAGCAAAACTGGGCACAGTTATCCGCAAGTGGAGTGGAGAGAAGATGGCCTATTTAAAGTAAATATACACCATTTCTTCATTTGATTTATCATAGTTTTCATGTCATTTGATATCAATAAGCTATATCTTCAACTATTCTTATTTAACTAATCATGAAGTGGTTGATTATTAGGCTCAATATTCCTAAATTCCACCCAATTTTCTTTTCCATTTTTTATGTCAATCACAAGGTAGCCCTGGAAATCCAAAGTTTGACTTATGGATTTTTGTCTGCTTGCAATAAATCCATTGCATTCCAGGAATGTTTAACTATGCCCTATTAAAGATAGATTATTATAACAAAAATAGCTATATTCATAAGTAATATTCATAAAGTGGTCAAGTATGAAATTTACATATTTTATATCAAAAAAGCAATTGGAAAAGTTGAGTGTTTTTTGATAATTGCACTGCAGAATTCTACTCTACATAAAAACAAATGGATGTTTTGCTTTTCATGTCCATAGATACACAATACAGTGAAAAATTGAAAGAAAATAAACATTTTAAAAACAAAAAGATTATACTATAAGCCCTTAATGAGGATATATAATCATAGAAAATGATATCGTATATGTATATATATATGTTTATATGTACCTATAACAGAGATTTAAAAAGGAATTGTCATTTATTTAGATAACTGAGGATGCCATATGTAAAGTTAGTCTATACATTATGAAATAATAATTTGCTTTTTTTAAATGTAGGAACTGGGGAGAAGGTTGGGGTTTTGTGCCTACTGACAGAGCCCTTGTCTTTGTGGACAACCATGATAATCAGCGAGGACATGGTGCTGGTGGTGCATCCATCCTGACCTTCTGGGATGCTAGGTGGGGAACATTTTTTGCTGTTGTGTAACCTTCTTTTAATGATGGCATTATATTATATATTTCTGCTCTAATACCTTCTTTAAACTTTCAGAATGTATAAAATGGCTGTTGGATTTATGTTGGCTCATCCTTATGGATTCACACGAGTAATGTCAAGTTATCGTTGGGCAAGAAACATCCAGAATGGACAAGTAAGTCTTGAAGTTCTTCAAAGCATATCTTAATCTAGAAAAGAAAGAAACTCTGTTTTAATTTCACAAGAAGTTATAGTATATGATCTAATAACTCTGCCCCTGTTTTATGGAAAACTGAGGCAGATCCATGCAATGCATAACAATGGAGACTTCTTAGAAAGTGACTGAAGCCTGTTCTCTAAAGTCAGTGTTCTGCTCTTATTGTCTTGATGTTAGGTGACATTGAAGAGCTTTTAGTGGTTTTGAGAAGCTATTACTTTGATAGAAAGTGAGATCTTTAAGAATTGCTACTGTCATTTTGAATTGAGTAGAGAACATGAATTTACACAGAACTGAAAGACTCAGTGAGGGTCTATAAAAACACTGAAGGACTTAGATTAAAATTAGACACTGCGAAGAAACAAGTATAATAAGTTCGGTTTGGGTTTGCTCTATTGGAAAGAATTGCGCAGACAAAAGCATTAAAATAACCAGATTCTTTCTATAACTAAGGATACGAATGACTGGATTGGGCCACCTAATAACAATGGAGTAACCAAGGAAGTGACCATTAATCCAGACACAACTTGTGGCAATGACTGGGTCTGTGAACATCGATGGCGTCAAATAAGGTGGGAATTTCCCTACAGACTTTGTCTTATAAGAAAGTTGTTTAACTTATTGTTTTAAATTGCTGAATTTGAAGGGTGCCAGCATTTCATATGATATTGTGCTTCTAGGAATATGGTTGCCTTCAGAAACGTAGTCCATGGTCAGCCTTTCTCAAACTGGTGGGATAATGGCAGCAACCAAGTAGCTTTTGGCAGAGGAAACAAAGGATTCATTGTCTTTAACAATGATGACTGGTAAGTCAGTATCAGTAAAATTAGGATTGTATACTTATATGCTTAGATCTTTCTTTTTCTTGTACACTTATGTCTCTTATATGTGAAAAATCTTTTAGATAATGAATTTATGCCAAATTTAAATATTCAGTGTACAGAAGAAAATCAATATTTGCTTATATAATTTTTCCTTTAAATAAAATTTTGTATTTTAGATTTTTGAACATAGATTACAATGGCAGTAGCATATCTTCATATTTGCAAGCTCATTTCACACATTTCACAAAGAATATAAATAGTAAATATATCTTAACATTATTAAGCAATATATCATATTATGACTAGATTACTTTCCATATGTCACTTAACTTTTGAATGTCACTTAATTTTTATTCATTGTACTTATACACAGTCTTCAATGTTCTATCTCCTTGTTTTTAAATATTTAAAAGTAGATGTGTAATTGCATCTAAGTATGAGTGTCTGCAAGGAGTTGTGATTTTCTTTTATAAATTTCATTATTCATAGTAGCATTGTTTGTTATAGGCAGCATCTGAAACAACCTAAATGTCCCTCAACTGAAGAATGGATAAGGACAATGTGGTACATTTATACAATGGAGTACTGTAAAGCAGAAAAAATAACAACATCTTGAATTATACAGAAAAATGAATAGAGTTAGAAAACATTATTCTGAGTGAGGTAACCCAGACACAGAAAGACAATTATCACATGTACTCACTCAAAGTGAGTGGTTTTTAAACATAAATCAAAGATAACTAGCCTACAAACAACAATCCCAGATAATTTAGACAACAATGAGGACACTAAGAGAGACTTACATAGCTCAAATCAACATGGGAATTAGAAGAAGACAAGATCTCCTGAGTAAATTGGGAGAATGGGGACCATGGGGTAGTGTTGAAGGGGGGCAGGGAGACAGGTATGGTACCAGAGAAAAATGTAGAGCTCAATTAAAAAAAAACTTTCATTATTGTTCTTCCACTGTGGTTCTTTCATCTGAGTCTTAGTCTATGGTTCCTTTATCTGTAGGAATGGAGGGCCAAAGTCTTTAATGACATAAGGGAGAGGTACCCATATTTTCCTGAGTTTAAGGCAAGTTGATATTTGTAGTCTAGGAAAGCCAAGGATGTAGAGACTCTGTCTCTCAAACACACACACACACACACACACACACACACACATGCACGCGCACACACACACACACAAAAGACCTTGTATCTCAAAAAATTAATAAATAATTAAAAATTAATACTTACTTAGAGGATCTCCTTGACAGCCAGTGAACTATCTCAATACAAAATCAGCTACCTATCAGACTGAGAATTTTTCAGTAAGTCATATTTTTTGGTTGAAAACAAAATAATTTAGGTACATTGGTACATCATTTATTGAAAGAACACATGGCTGGTATTTCAGGAACACCAGAATTGCTTTGCTCATACAGCTTCCTAATACAAATTTGTATGTATCCATATAAATCCTAGATAATGTTTAATTCTAAAATAAAAACCCTTTGTGGTGTCACGTAATCTAATAACTTTGGGGGAAAATGATGCTGTTAACATATTTTGAAATCATCAGTTTAAATCCAGCAGAGCACAAACTTGAAAGAATGATGGTCCTCACAGGAGCCCTTTCCTACTGAGCATCTCTGGGTTCTCAGGCTTTCTTTGTCTGGTAGCAGTCACCATAGCCCCTGAAACTAACAGACATTTATAATAATATCTTTGGTCTGGAGAATTTTCTTTCTTCCTCACTTGCAGTCTTGTTATTGGGATTTGCTTAATGATACTCTGAACCCTTAGTGACCTATATTATAAGGTTGAAACATTTATTGCATTACTGATAACAGATCTTCTTGTACTTGAGTGAGTTGAATTTAATTAAATATTCTTTCTTTTCAGGGCCTTGTCAGCAACATTACAGACTGGTCTTCCTGCTGGAACATACTGTGATGTCATTTCTGGAGACAAGATTGATGGCAATTGCACTGGAATTAAAGTCTATGTTGGCAATGATGGCAAAGCTCAATTTTCTATTAGTAACTCTGCTGAAGACCCATTTATTGCAATCCATGTTGAAGCAAAATTGTAAGAACCAAATTAAATACATATAAAGCATCAATTGAGTGTGTTTCTTTTTTCATGTGTGCCTTATTATTGTTCATTTTTATCTTCTTTATTATGATGTGTGCATGTGTGATGTTTATATCTGAGCATGGAATTTAAGTAGGATTTTGGAACAAACTGTGTCATGGCTTTGCCTCTGTCCTTTTGTCTGTGGACAGTGGAATCATACTTAAGTCATCAGACTTCAGGAAAGTACTTTAGCTGTTGAGTAATGCTTATAGATCATAAGTAACTAAATTTTAGAGTAGAGTTTCTTTTCTTTATTAAAAGTCATAAATAATCAACGTAAATATACAGAATTATAAACCTTATATATGTTATTAGATAATAATATCTAAGATTTCCTATGTATCAGCATAAAATCTATATTTCCCCCAAAATTCTTAGAACTCTTATTGCATGCTTACAAATAAATTGCTTTACTGTTAATGTAATTTTCATCCTGTACTTCTAGACATTGCATGAAAAATTATTTTTTATAAAAATTCACTCACAATCTAATCACTTATTTATTTTTTGCAATCTAATTTCTTATTAAATATGTCCTTGGCCATTTAAAAATGCATCATTGTTTAATTTTATCTACTGTCATTTTACTCAAATTTTTTTATAAATAGCTATTTCAAGAAAAAATTAATCTTTTTTAATTTCATAGCACAGACACACATACTGTATGTTGATGATACATCAAAACCCCATTATATTTACTTATCATCTTTTACTTGACATTTTTCCCATTCACTTTAAATCACCCATATCCATGCACACACATGTTCAGCTTTTAAGTTGATATCTAGCATGTGAGAGTAGAAAGTCATTTACTTGGTAGAAACAATTGCCAGAGGGTTACACCACTGAAGAATATGACTTCATATACTCAAGCAGTGACTAATAGCTAAGAAACCATTCATGAAGTCTTGGGACCTTTATGTTATTGTCTGATCCACAGTGGAACATTGATGTTGTTCTGTGGGACTTATGCAGACAAACACTAATATTGTGGATGCATATTTACCACAATTACATCCTGACTAGGTGACTAATCGTACCATTAAACTTTTTATTCTCTGACTCTTACATGATCACTTCCTTGATTATCTATTTTGCCTGGAAATGGTTATAGAGAAGTTGCTTTTAGGGATGAATGCTCAGTAGTCACTCATTTTCAGTTGGATCAATTATGATTATCAGCACTAGGTGTCACTAACTTCAAACACAAACTTCATTGGTCAAAGCTGAGTAAGCCATATCAGTCAGACCCTTTATTTCTCTTGTATTATGTTTTTTTTATGACTCTCAATTAAATTTTGAGAGATGGTGTTTCATGTTAGAGTAGTAGACTTTCTGACACAAAACTGATGAAGAAACCTGGCTTTCCTATCAGTTCCCTTTTGCCAACACTACTTTGGTTGTACATGTTAAAAACATTTAGATAATTGGACAATATGTCCATTTGATAAAACAATACTAGTGAATTGTCTTTTAGCTCTGTTAATTTTTATAACAACCATTAACTTACAGCCATGATCAAATGTTCTGCAATAAATCACATCAAAAATCTATCCACAAAGATATTAGTTAAGTCTGTAGACGTTATGACAGCATTTTACCAGAAATCATATATATATATATATATATTTGATAAAGAGACCCATTTGAACTACCCCATAGATCATAGAATACTTAAGATATTAGTAACCAAGTAATTTTATGGGATTATCATGCCTGATACTTGGCTTGTTTAATATTATGATGCTTTTTGTGGCTGTATTAACCAATTAAGCTGAATAGTTCTTTTCAGATTCTATATTGAAGAAGGGAGAGCCACTTGTTAGTTCCCTGCCACCTAGTCCAAAATAATCACACAGAAACTGTATTAATTAAATCACTGCTTGGCCCATTTGCTCTAACTTCTTATCAGGTAGCTCTCACAATTTAATTTAACCCATCTCCATTAATGTTTGCATTGCTTGTGGCAGTAGATTACCAGCAGTTTCAGCATGTCTATTTCCAGTGGTGGGTCCATGGCATCTCTCTCTGCCTTCCTTCTCCCAGCATTCAGTCCAGTTTTCCTCACCTACTTAAATTCTGCCATATCAACAGGCCAAGACAGTTTCTTTACTCATTAACCAATAAAGGACCCAGAGACAAATGGACCTCCCTTTTCTGTTTAAACAAAAAGGAAGACTTTAACTTTAGTTTAGTAAAATTACATATAACAAAACAGCTATCACACAAAAATTAGTTACAATATTTATATCTACTTTATCTTTTATCATAACTAAGGAAAACTATAACTATAAATTCTTTGACTTCATTGAAAACTCCAGAAGGATATGATATTACTTAAGAAAACAGGAAATCATTGCAAGCAACTTCCAAAACTCTAAAATTTACAGAGACATCTCGCTACCTGGACAGTCACCCAGTTCTTCTTTACCATTGGGGCATCCATCTTCAGCCTACAGGCCCATAGTATCTGGCAGAATTTTCCATAAAGCAGGAAATTTCAAGGACAGTTCCACCTATATTGGCAGTTTTCAGTCACTTTCTTCTGTGTCCTATAGAATGTCCAGCAGACACTTCCAGTCAAGCAGTCCAGGCAAGAGCAGTTTTTTTGCCCAAATGGATAAAAAGCCTCTTTGATGTCCATTTTCCTCTTGAAGTAATTGGTACTGCCAGGAGCAGATATGTCTCACTGTCATGAAAAGTCTTCAAATTTTAAAACATTTAAATGCCATATTCTGAAGGTCTCTGAAAGATATGAAGAATATTTAACTAACTGAAATATATATATTACATATATATATATAAACATATATATATATATATAGAAAATCTAACATGACTGCAAGCTTTATTATTATAGATGATTTTCTATTAACTTATGTTTCTTAATTATACATTACATTTTTTTTTTGGCTTTTCGAGACAGGGTTTCTCTGTAGCTTTGGAGCCTGTCCTGAACTCCCTTTGTAGACCAGGCTGGCCTCGAACTCACAGAGATCCGCCTGCCTCTGCTCCCGAGTGCTGGGATTAAAGGCGTGCGCCACCACCGCCCGGCCTATACATTACATTTTAAAATGAATTCCACAAACACAATATATTTATCAAGAGAAGAAATAAACATAACAAAATTTACCTTAAAATTGTGACAATAAACCAAGGTCCATACTAATGCAAATTTCTATAGCATATCCCCCTTTAAATGTAAACAAGCATTTATAAACCACATTTGGAAATATGGGTATAGTTTTTCCAAACTCCTTCATGCTGTTTTTTTGGGAGAAGTATTGTGGGGGTGTTAACAGCAACCTTTCAGAGGGTCTTGTTTCATCAACCCATATTGGTCTGGTAGCAATCCACAGGTTCTCATCTTCTGTGAAAGCAATAAATGAAACTCTTTTCCAGGGCAACATATCCTTAAACCGAAATTCTGAAGTTGAAATACTTCTATAAATATATGTGATGGTTTGCTTAGCAGCCCATACAATGAAATGTATTTCTGTACTTACTCCTTCATAGTCAAAAAATTGAAAGAAAACACAATAATAACCATAATCCAGACTCTGAATTTTCCATTTTTATGTGGCTTAGTTTTCTTTATTCCTTTTAATCTATGACTATCTCTAAAGCATGAACTTATATTATGTCTTTCTATACTCTTTTTCTTCTGTCTCTCAAGCCTATGTATGTTATCCAACACTGTGATCCATTAAAAGTTCTTTTATGTCTGAATCTGTCCTTATTGCATTACCTGTCATTCTTTACTGTCTTGAAGAGCTTTTAAAATGGTTATCAGCTTGGTTGTAGCTGCTCTGGATGCTGGCTCTGCCTCTCTCCACTTTTACAATGGTAGAAGCACCACACTGCCAGCTCTTAGGTTGCCAGGCAGGAGCCGCAATTAGCAGTTCAACCCCAAGAATAAGCATGAAGCACATAAACCACTTTGAACTAAGTAATAGCTAAATCTGCCATGAAAAGCACTGCACAGCCTGGAAATATCTCTTTATATGGTGGCAGGAATCTACCATGTTTTCTTGCCTGCAAATGCCTATTAGACTTGATACCGCTGCCTGCTCAGTCAAGGAGTGCTGAGCCATGGTCGTGGTCTCAGCTACTTTCCTCCCTACCCTGAGTGGGCACATACAAACACCTGGGCCCACAAATGCCATTCAAATGTTCCATATCCAGAGCTTGCACCAGCAGCATGGCCCAGAAAGCCACACCACAAAACTGCAGGGCATTTTTTATTTCTGCTAAGGCCAAACCAGGAAATCCTCTCCCAAAGGAGCTATGACTCTCCCTGCCTCTAGCAAACCGAGCCCATCCAAGAAAAATGCTGCTACCAAAACATGCTTCACTCTGTTCTTTTATACCTAGTATCACTCCAAAGCCCTCTCAGGTTATTTTTTTTTTCTTTTTTCGGATTTTTGAGACAGGGTTTCTCCGTAGATTTTGGCTCCTGTCCTGGAACTAGCTCTTATAGACCAGGCTGGCCTCGAACTCACAGAGATCCACCTGCCTCTGCCTCCCGAGTGCTGGCCCTTTCAGGTTCTACATGGACTTAATTGACCACATGGGTGCTAATTTGTTGCAGGAGGGAGAGCCGCTTGTTAGTTCCCTGCTGCCTAGCCCTGAAATAATCGCACGGAAACTGGAAACTGTATTAATTAAATCACTGCTTGGCCCATTAGCTCTAACTTCTTATTGGCTAGCTCTTTCATTTTAATTTAACCCATCTCCATTAATCTGTGTATCACCACAGGGTAGTAGCTTACCAGCAAAATTTTGGCACATCTATCCCTGGAAAGCAGCTCCATGGCATCTCTCTCCCCGCCTTCCTTCTCCCAGTATTCAGTCCAGTTTCCCCTGTCTACCTAAGTTATCCTCTATCAACAGGCCAAGGCAGTTTTTTTATTCATTACCCAACAAAAGCAACAAATAGACAAAAGTACCTCCTACAATTCTGTTCATTTGTTTTTTTAATTAAAAAATATATCAAAGTAGTGGATTTTCATATGGCTCTTTCACCCAGACATAATTTAGTTAATTCATCTCCATCACTTTAATTCATCATCTACTGATACTCATACTTATCCCATTTTTCTACCTCACTGCTCTTCCTTAATTTCATGTCATGTGCATTGTAACCACACACCCTGTGACCCATTTTCTTTTTTTTCTATTTTGGATTTTTTAGACAGGATTTCTCCATAGCAGGTAAAAATTTTCTAACGTTCTCTCTTCTGTCAACTGAGTACGTTTTGCTTTACAGTATAATAACTTTCCATTTGCCCATGGTTGGTTTTCTTACTGCCAAACTAGAAGTACCCCTCAAAATGTTCATGCATGGTCATATAACAAACATATTTTTGATTTTTTTGAGAATTTGAAACCCTTGTTCCCATAATGGCAGTCCCCCAAACAAAGAATGAGCATTCTCTTTTCCCTGCATGCTTTCAGCATTACTTTTGTCTGTCCCATTCAATCTTTGCATTTTCCCCAAGTATGAAGAAATCTCAAATTTCTCTAATATGACTTTCACTGATAGAGTTTAAGACCATTTGTCCTTATACCCATAGCTTGGTTTCATCTACAATTTCTCTCTTCAAAGACTTAATGTTCCTTTTCAACAAGTCTTTGACTGGACAGATTTTTAACAATCTTCTGCACTGTCATAATTTCCATCCTCACTGTCAAACTTCACTACTGCCTCCTTTACTAATGTACAAGTTTCCTAATGTTTTTCTTCATTGTCTCTGTCTTCAAAGCAATCAAATGCTCTTGGAAAACGACCAAATTAGTTCCAAAATTACAAAATTGGTTTCTGGCAGGAATCTCAGAAGGACTCACCTGTTGGTGAGGAGCTCCAGTTAGGGAATGGCTGTTAAGAAGGGGAGAATCATATTATTCCCAGATAAATTATCAAATGCTAAGTGGTCATCTACAAATACATATACATATACACAAGATTAAAGAACTCAGCAGATTGTATTTATATATATACACATATATGCAATAATTAAGAAAAAGAATTAATGAATTAGAAAGATGAATCGGGGAAAAGGATGAGTTGGAGGAAAGAGAAGGTAGGCTTAAAATAATGTGAATATCTCAGAGTTGTTTAGATTTGCATTTCCTTGATAGCTAAGGAAGTTGAACACGTCCTTCAGTATGTTTTGGCCATTCGATAGTCTTCTGTTGAGCATTCTATGTTTAGTTCAGTACACCACTTTTTAATTGGGTTATGTAGAATTTTAATGTCTAATTTCTTGAGTCCTTTGTCTGATGTGGGGTTGGTGAAGATTTTTCATATTTCATGTTTTCTCTTATTGGCTGTGTCCTTTGCTTTACGGAAGCTTCTCAGTTTAAGGCGGTCCCATTTATTTATTTTTGCTCTAATTGTCTGTGCTACTGGGGTTATATTTAGGAAGTGGTCTCCTGTGCCTATGCATTAAAGGCTACTTCCCAATTTCTCCTCTATCAGGTTCAGTGTGGTCAAGTTATATTGAGGTCTTTAATCTACTTGATCTTGAGTTTTGTGCATGGTGACAGATATGGATCTACTTTCATTCTTCTACAGGTTGACATCCAGTTATGCCAGCACCAATTGTTGAAGATGTTTCCTTTTTTCCATGGTATAATTTTAGCTGCTTTGTCAAAAATCAGATGTTCATAGGTGTTGGTTTAATATCCAGGTCATCAACTTGATTCCATTGGAAAACATCTCTGTTTTTATGCCAATACCAAGCTGTTTTCATTAGTGTAGCTCTGTAATAGAGCTTGATGTCAGATAAAATCTTACATCTGTCAGAATGGCTAAAATCAAAATTACTAATGATAGCTTATGCTGGAGAGGATGTGGAGCAAGGGGAACACTCATCCATTGCTGGTGGGAATGCAAACTTGTGCATCCACTTTGGAAATTAGTGTGGTGGTTTCTCAAAAACTGGAAATCAACCTACATCAGGATCCAGCAATACCACTCTTGGGAATATACCCAAAAGAAGCTCAATCATTCTACAAAAGCATTTGTTCAACTATGTTCGTAGCAGCATTATTTGTAATAGCCAGAACCTGGAAACAACCTAGATGTTCCTCAATGGAAGAATGGATAAAGAAATTGTAGCACATCTACACATTAAAGTACGACTCAGTGGTGAAAACCAAGGACATCTTGGAATTTGTATGTAAAAGGATGGAAGTAGAAAACACTATCCTGAGTGAGGTAACACAGACCCCCACAAAAAATCAATATTCTTTGTACTCACTCATAAGTGGATACTAGTCATAAACAAAGGACATCAAGTCTATAGTTCATGATCCTAGAGAAACCAAGTAACAATATGAACTCAACAAAAACCATATATAGACCCACCTGGAAATTGGAAACAGACAAAATATTTGGGAGCATGGGGGCAGGTGGGAAAAAAAGGGGGAGAAGGGAGGTTGAGGAGAACTTGAGGGAATGGGATAGTTGAGATGGAGGAAGGATAGACATGCAAGCAAGGGAAGAGATACGTTGATAGAGGAAGCCATTATGGGGTTAGCAAGAAACCTGGCTTCAGAAAATTGCCCAGGAATCCACAGGGATGACCCCAGTTAAGACCCTAAGCAATAGAGGAGATAGTGTCTGAACTGGCCTTATCCTGTAGTCAGAGTGATGATTATATTAAATACCACCATAGAACCTTCATCGAACAACAAATGGAAAAAGGAGATGACCCATATGAGAGCACTGGACTGAGCTCCCAATATCCAATTGAAGAGTGGAAGGAGTGAGAGATTGAGCAAGAAATTCAAGACCATGAGGGGTTCATCCACTGAGACAGTTTGCCTGAGCTAATGGTAGCTCACCAACTCCACTTAAAATGGGAGTGAACAAGCACTGGAACAAACAAGTCCCTCTGAAGAAGGTTGAAAGTTGGGGCAGACTGAGCAGACACTGAGAGTGATACTGGGATTTGTCTCTACTGCATGGACTGATTTGTTGGGATCCTATTCTCCTTGGAAGTATACCTTGTTCAACCTAGATGTAGTAGGGAACGCCTTGGACTTTCCACATGGCGGGTGTATGGCACTCTTTTAAGACTAGAGGGGGTGAGGTGAGAGGGTCTGTGGAGGGAGTGGGAGGGGAGTGGGAAAAAGGGAGGGAGTGAGAGGAGAGGAGGGGTTTGGGAGGAGGGGAAGTAGTGGGAATTTGGATTGGTATTTTTAAAAGTAATAAAAAGATAAAAGAAGAAAAAAAATCATGTGAATAATGTATCCAAGTATGGAGTTCTCAATTAAAAGAAATAAATGTAAGAATAAAATAAAAAACAAAGTGCCAAAACGGTCCTGACCTTTTCATAAAAAAAGATTATTTTCTTCTTAGTGACTTTGAGTTAGCCCATCCACCTTTACAACTTTGACATCCTTTAACCCTCAAACATTCCATATATTGTCTAAAGCACCACTTGACTTCTAAACCTTTTCTGATTCTGTTCCAACTTTTGATATATTATTTTTTTACTGAAAAGAAATTTCACCTTATTTATTACTTAAATTTAATCCCATCATTTAAATTTCACCCATTCCTGTCAATCTGCATTGAGTTTTGTGTTAATAAGATCTGACACAATTTATCCATAATACTCTTAAAATAGTTTTTATATATTGAACTTTATTACCATTTGTTTCAGTGCATGGGCTCTGACTCCTCTCAGTCATAAAGTGCCTCTAGAACACATCTAATAGAATTAAATATAAATCATGTATATGTCTTAAAATTTATAATTGTCAATTAAAATGAAGCAAAAATACAAGAATAAATGTTAATAAAATAGTTTTATTTTACTTAATGTATAATGAAATGTTTTTTAAGGACAAAAACAATATGATATAATTATTCCCTTCTATTAGTATTCTAACAGCAAAAGCAAAGTTTATTTTTTACTAGTCATGAATTCTCTTTAACAACATTTCACAGTCAAGAGCCAATTATTGATATTGTTTCATATTGAAAAGCAAAACTTTAGTATTATATTGTGATAAACAGTACATTATAAAAAACACTAAATTGCAATTAGACCTATTAAAAATGCTTCTCTGATATTTATAATATGGACATGACTGAATTCCTCAGTTTCTTTGGTCCATATTTTTATGTGTATGTGGATTTTCCAGGATTCAAATTGAGTGAATAAGACAATTTCTAATTTATTGTTCATTTATGTAAAAATGAGGATGTTACTCATTTCAAGAACTTGGCCAATACCTGGAACTTAGAACATAAAATTTGTCTATACAGTCATTTATTGAGCACAGAACACATTGTTTTTATAGCATTATCTAGTCCTCATAGAGCCTCAATGGTTCTCTTCCTGTTCTGAATGGTGTCACATGGCCTAATTCAATAACCTCATCTGATTTCAGTTTCCCTTTCATAGAAGCTCTAGTGCTATTGACATTTCTGTTGTTTTTAATATTTCTACAATATTTTAAATTCTTTTCATTTGTAAACCTCACTTTTCCATGATTCCTTTTTCTTTGGAATTCAAAGCATTCTCTGCTAGTCATTATTCAAACCAGTGGCAGGTCACATTCTTTTACACATTTGTGTAGTCCCCAAACAATGAATTACCAAGACATCCATTTTAAACTCACTATCTTGTCAATTTTGCTCATTATGTTTGTTCATCTATGTTATGCTATTAACACCATTAATGCTTTAGTAATATTTATGCTGTTTTCTTTTTATACTAAAAGGAACTTCTAGAATGGGAACCCGCTTTGTTCATCATTATAGCCCTCACATACTCTTTCTTTGGCAAAATGAGTACACTAACTCATCATTGGCTAAATGGAAGGGTCGGTTGTTTCTTAACCTATACTATATTTTCTTTCATAGGATTTGAAGTACATTGTAAAAGACAATGAATTTTTATTTTTTATTAAGTACCATTTCACGAAGTAAAGATACTTAGTTCTCACAATAAATTTTACTGCTCTGACCATTGATTGATCCTATGGATTGATAAAGGATAGTTCCATATATCTATGATCCAGAGGCATTTAAATTTAATGTCATCCCTTACATACTTCTTATTAATTTATTTGTTTTGAGGGCTTTCTATATATGTTCTGCTGACTTCCACTATATCCTAATTTCTCTTTCTCTCTAGTACTGAGATATCGAGTACATGCCATCATGCTTTTCAGTTTCTTAATAATCAAAGAAGTTATTAAAATACAAAAAAGCGAAGTAGGGAGCAAAAAAGGCTAAATTGACGATCCCATGACTATTTGTAATGGAGAATACAAAGATTTAAAGATGGAAGGTCCTAAATATATTTGGTTTAAGTTGCAATGCAGTATTGAAAGACATAACAAACAAGACGTAATACCAATCAAATAATACTTGACCTTAAAAAACATTAAGTTTATCCTCCATGGGAATTTCTGAGGATTCTTCAGCTGCTCACACCATTGCTGCTAATCTTGTTCAGATTATAGCTTGTACTCTAAATATTTATTTATGAACATTTACTTTGCAAATGTACCTCTTTCAGCATATAAAGAGGCGCTAGAGAGAACTCTGACGACTTCAAAGCAAAATGAAGTTCTTCCTGTTGCTTTCCTTCATTGGGTTCTGCTGGGCTCAGTATGACCCACACACTCAGTTTGGACGGACTTCTATCGTCCACCTGTTTGAGTGGCGCTGGGTTGATATTGCCAAGGAATGTGAGCGATACTTAGGTCCTAAGGGATTCGGAGGGGTTCAGGTAAGATTTGCTTAAAATTTAAATGCAGAGTTCACTGTGCTCACATAAAAGAGCATTCTAATAATAATGAATTTGAAGGATAACTTCTTTTCACCCATAACTTTCCTGTGGAAGGAAACATTTTGCTGGAGACAGCTTCTTTTTACTTAATTGTAGGGTCTGTAAGTGAGAACACTACAATGTCTTTCCATATTTTCATGTGGTTGTTAATCAGCAGAGCTGTGCGTGCACAGAGTGAAAAATTACACTGGATCACTGATAGATTTCTACAAGACCTAATTATGCAAAGGAAGCTGTAATCCAGCACTAATTATAGCAGTTCTATTTGTAGGTCTCTCCACCCAATGAAAACATCGTGGTTTATAATCCATATAGGCCATGGTGGGAAAGATACCAACCAATTAGCTACAAAATATGCACAAGGTCTGGAAATGAAGATGAATTCAGGGACATGGTGAAGAGATGCAACGATGTTGGTGTAAGTGAAGTCACATTTTCTATACATTTACTATATATAAAATATTTCTCTTTGTTTCAAGTTCTTTCTGATTGACTGGATTTTAAGTCTCTGAAATCTTACATTGCCTTTTTATATATTATTAAAATGTATTTCTGTATTATTATTGCCTTTAATATTTTTTAATACAGCAAAATGTTCACTTTTAAAATTAATAACTAATAATACTTAACAGGTTTCTGTTAAGCGTTGTGACATATGTGAGGATTAAATCATTTTATATGGTTCCATTTTCTTCCCACATTCTTGGGTTTGCTTTCCCATAATTTTTTTTTAGTGATTAAGTGTCTACTTTCTCCTATAATAGTTATCTAATTACCTTTAGTTCTTCAGACACATAGATTTTGTAATCTTAGATCTTCTAGTAATCCCATAAAATTTGAAACACAATACTGTAATTTTTATACTGTGTTTTTCTTCCTCAAAAATAGATTGTTTTGTTTATAATTACAATAGTTTCTGTTTAGCTCCATTTAAGAGTTTTATATTCTTTTCATAATGTTAGAACTATTGTTGATCATTTTTCACATTATTTTCCATTCCCACTTGACTCCCTTTACTCAAATGAATCTATAAAGATATATTTTGGAGATTTGCTAGCATGTTATGACTTTGCCATTGAAACTAGATTCCTGAGTCTAGCTGAAGCAAGCACTTTTTTTTCTTCAGGTCCGTATTTATGTGGATGCAGTTATTAATCATATGTGTGGCGCAGGCGGTGGTGCAGGGACAAGCAGTACCTGTGGAAGTTACTACGATGCCAATGAAAGGGATTTCCCAGAAGTTCCATACTCTGCTTGGGATTTTAACGATGGAAAATGCGATGGAGAAATTTATGACTACAATGATGCTTATCAGGTGATGAGAAAAATATTAATCAGAATAAAAAAGCATCTAGGTATCTAGAAGTGCACAATGAATTTTATAAATTACCATGAGACATGTTCAAATACCATAGGAAAAGAGGTCACTATGACAGAAAGCTTGAAAAATAGAAATGGAAAAATGTGCTGGATTTTTTTTTGTATTATTGTCTAAGTATAGAGAAAAAAATCAATAATAAAATGGAGACATGCTCTTTGGTGACCTTGTCTGAAAAATTTAAAAGCATGGTTTTATCAATTATTTAAACATTGCAGTATGGATGGAGAGGAGAGGAAGAAGGGATGGAGACATTAAAGAAAAAAAGGTAGAGAGAGAAATAAAAAGAATTAACCAGCTAAAATTTTTATTAATTTTATCTGATTTTTTTATCTACCACAGAATATATTTAAAAATCTCTGTCCAAATTAAAACATCAATACTTCTCATGTTCTCATATTCTAAGGAAAGGCAAAATCCTATGTTCTAAGTAAGGCAATATAAAAATATCCACTTGTAATTGAAAT
Source organism: Alexandromys fortis (assembly GCF_014885135.2). Lineage (NCBI taxonomy): Eukaryota > Metazoa > Chordata > Mammalia > Rodentia > Cricetidae > Alexandromys > Alexandromys fortis. Next base: position 365,251 of record NW_026068014.1, on the reverse strand, counting down.
AGGAACTGAAGAAATGATTTCAAAAACAATGCATGACTTTTTGTTACATTAATCATTTTTTTAAAAAAATAGGTCAGAAATTGTCGTCTGGTTGGCCTTCTGGATCTTGCACTTGAGAAAGATTATGTTCGAGGCGTGGTGGCTGACTATATGAACCGTCTCATCGACATGGGTGTAGCAGGGTTCAGACTTGATGCTGCTAAGCACATGTGGCCTGGAGACATTAAGGCGATTTTGGACAAACTGCATGACCTAAATACACAATGGTTTGATTCAGGAAGCAGACCTTTCATTTTTCAAGAGGTAAAAGAATATACACTTTCATTTACAAATTTATTATTCTTTAATTGCAATCTTTGTTCCCTTTCTTCCATCTATACTCGTCCATATATGCTTTCATATATTCCTTAAAGATTGTAGACTTTCTTTTGACCATTTGTTATTGCACACACATTACATATGTGTGTGTATGCTCTTATATATGCGTATATTTATATTTAACAGAACACATGCATATACTTATGTCCATATGTTCTTAAATAACTTATATGTAGATACATATGTTCCTTAATATTATTAAACATATTTAAGACCATATGGATATATGTATATAACTGATATAGTCTATATTGCTACAAATATATTTATATATTGGTACTAGACAACTAATTGATATGGTCTTTTCTGATATCCATCTTCCAATTTCCTCTGTTGCTTATAATTCTTTCTATATTTCTTTGTTTAGTGTTGGAGCCCATGTGGGCTTTTTCTTAAATGTTATTACTTCGTAAATCACATAGTAGCTAGGAGATTTTACTAAGCATAAAAAGCATAATGTAGGTTAATATTTCAATCTGGTATACCCTGTAGAATTCTATTGTTTATTAATAGGATTGCAGTTAATTATAGGTAGCATGCTTAGTTCTTTACCACAGCAGGTTCTAAGTTAGTACAAACTTTATTAATTAATTTTCTAACTCTTCAGATACCATTATAAAAGATAGATCAATCATAGTCATTTTTGTCTCAAGCCAATATTTCAGAGTTTAAGATTCATCTCATAGTATCAGTTTGTAAATATTTAAACAACTTGATGAAATTTCCTGCGTGGCAATAATATTATTTTAAGTGTACCGGGGATAAGGCCTTTGAAGCTCTATTTCCTTGGAAAAACTATTGAGTTCATAAACACTTCTAATGCCCACTTGGCAACAAGCATTATATCAGTGTGAACTAATTAATTTTTCCTTTTGTCCACCACCTTGGAGGATGAAAATTGACCCAGTCTTTCAATACTGTGACATAAGGATTTCTGAATGACATTATATTTAGATAATATGTTCTAAATTTATATGAAAAATTATAGCTGCTCCAATGTATCTACTAGGTCATTGATCTGGGTGGCGAGGCAATTTCAAGTAGCGAGTACTTTGAAAATGGTCGTGTGACAGAATTCAAGTATGGAGCAAAACTGGGCACAGTTATCCGCAAGTGGAGTGGAGAGAAGATGGCCTACTTACAGTAAATATACACCATTTATTCATTTGATCTGTCGTGGATTTTATGTCCTTTGATATCAATAAGGTATAGCTTCAACTATTCTCATTTAAATAATTATGATGTGGTTGATTATTAGGCTCAATATTTCTAAACTCCACCCAATTTTCTTTTCCATTTGTTATGTCAATCACAAGGTAGCCCTGGATCCAAAAATCCAATGGGATTTTTGTCTGTTCTTAGTAAATCCATTACATTCCAGGAATGTTTAACTGTGGTCTATTAAAGATAGATTAATTTTACAAAATAGTTATATTCGTAAGTCTATTTATAATGTGGTCAAGTATGAAGTTTACCTATTATATATCAAAAAAATAATTGGAAACTTTGAGTGTTTCTATGATGATTGCACTGCTATTTCTACTCTGTATAACAACAAATGGATGTTTTGAGTTTTATGTCCATAGAAATACAATACAGTGAAAAATCTAAAGAAAATAAACATTTTAAAAACAAAAAATTATACTGTAACCCCTAAATGAGGTTATATAATCATTGAAAATAATTTCATGCATATATGATATATGTTTATATGTGCCTATAACAGATTTAAAATGTAATTGTCATTTATTTAGACAAGAGTGGATGCGATATGTAAAGTTGATCTAAGCATTGTGAAATAATAATTTGCTTTTTTTTATGTAGGAACTGGGGAGAAGGGTGGGGTTTTGTGCCTACTGACAGAGCCCTTGTCTTTGTGGACAACCATGATAATCAGCGAGGACATGGTGCTGGAGGATCATCCATCCTGACCTTCAGGGATGCTAGGTGGGAGAACATTCTTTGCTGTTGTATAACCTGCTTTTAACGATGGCATTACTTTATATACTTCTGCCTTAATACCATTTTTAAACTTTCAGAATGTATAAAATGGCTGTTGGATTTATGTTGGCTCATCCTTATGGATTCACACGAGTAATGTCAAGTTATTATTGGGAAAGGAACATCCAGAATGGACAAGTATGTCTTGAAGTTCTTCAATGTCCATCTTAATCTTGAAAAGCAAGAGGTTCCGGTTTAATTTCACATGAAGTTAAAGCATATGATACTAATTATTAATTTTTTATTTATCAAGTTTTAATACAGTAAGGACATTGCAAATGTATGTGATTGGAAAAGTAGTAATTTAAATAGGAGAAAGGACAGAATGAAAACAGCTGTTCCTGATAAAGTTCGACCATAAAAGTTAACGGGGAATAATGTTTTCTAGCATTGAATAGAATTTCAATTTTTTTCTAAAGCAATGTTAGCATATTAAGATACTTTTACTTTTTTTTCTCGTGGAAAAAGACGGTAGTTGATTTTAGGGAAATTAAGGAATATAATAGATAGAAATCATGAAAATTACACCACAATGATTTTCTAGGGCGTCTATAAACAATATGTGTTTACAGAATTATAAACAATATGAGGTGTTATTTAGGTGCCTAAATAGAAAAATATTAAAAATAATCTAAGAATTACAAATATTATGTGCTGTTGGTTAGATATGTATTGTTGGTTAGGTACAAAAGCTTAAGAAATTTCAAAATTAGTCTAGAAATTAAGGCCATCTGAAAGACTATGTGAAGTTTTCTGTTTCAACACAGGAATCCAGAATCATAGAGAAACATCAAATATACAATATAAATGTTTCTTCTTTAGATATCAGAAAGACAGTTTTTTTTCTATTTTCCTTTTGAAATGAGTTTCCTTCTGTTTTTATTGAAATTTGTTCTATTCCTTCAGGCTTGTAATGATCTCTTTTTCTTCTTCATAAATATATTTACAATTTAGACATCTTCAAATGTGCACGTGTACTTTGTTATGCTCAATAAGGAAAGTCAGGTTATTTTATAACCACATTTTACCAGCAAGTAGTAAGAAATCAAATAATATTCATTAAGAAATTGTTATATTAAAAGCCTTGTTATATATGTCCTTAAATTTTTGGAGTAGCCAACAACTATGCCCCTGTTTTATGGAAAACTGAGGCACCTTGACGCAATGCATAAAAATGGAGACTTCTTAGGAAGTGACTGAAGTCTTTTCTCTAATTCTAGTGTTTGGCTCCAATTGTCTTGATGTTAGATGACATTGAAGAGCTTGTAGTGGTTTTGAGAAACTACTACATTGATAGAAAGTGAGATGCTTAACAATTGCTACTGTCATTTTGAACTGAGCAGAAAATATGAATTTACACAGAACTGAAGGACTCAGTGAAGGTCTGTAAAACACTGAAGGACTTAGATTAAAATTAGACACTGCCAAGAAAGAAGTATAATAAGAAGTTTGGTTTGGGTTTGCTCTACTGGAAAGAATTGCGCAGACTCAAACATTCAAATAACCTGAATCATTCAATAATTAAGGATGAGAATGACTGGATTGGACCACCTAATGACAATGGAGTAACGAAAGAAGTGACTATTAATCCAGACACGACTTGTGGCAATGGCTGGGTCTGTGAACATCGATGGCGTCAGATAAGGTGGGAATTTCTCCACAGATCTTTTCAAATAAGAAAGTTGTTTAACTTTTTGTTATAAATTGTTGAAGTTTAAGGGTATCAACAATTCACATGATATTGTGCTTTTAGGAACATGGTTGCTTTCAGAAACGTAGTCCATGGTCAGCCTTTCTCAAATTGGTGGGACAATAGCAGCAACCAAGTAGCTTTTGGCAGAGGAAACAAAGGATTCATTGTCTTTAACAATGATGACTGGTAAGTCAGTATCAGTAAAATTGGGATCGTATACTCATATGCTTAGATCTTTCTTTTATTTTCCTGTTCATTATCTCTTTTATATCTGAAAAATATTGTATACAATGAATTTATGCCAAAAATTAAATATTCAGTGTACAGAAGAAAATCAATATTTGCTTATATAATTTTTCCTTTAAATAAAATATTGTATTTGAGATCTTTGAACAAAGCTTACAATGGCAGTAGCAAATTTTCGTATTTGCAAGTTAACTTGACACATTTCACAAAGCATATAAGTAGTAAATATGTCTTAACATTATTAAACAATGTTTTATATGAGGAGTGGAGTACTTTCCACTTATATTTGAAAATAACTTACTTTTTATTCATTGTACTTATACACAGTCTTCAATGTTCTATCTCCTTGTTTTTAAATATTTAAAAATACATGTGTACTTGCATCTGTCTATGAGTGTCTTCAAGGGGCTGCTGTGTTTTTCTTTTAAAACTTTCATTATTGTTCTTCCACTGTGGTTCTTTCATTCGAGTCTTACTCTATGGTTCCCTCATCTGTAGTTGTCTAGCGCAGATAACAGGAGTGGATGCCAAAGTCTTTAATGCCAACAAGTAGAGGTACCCATATTTTCTTGAACTTGAGGCAAGTTGATCTTTGTAGTATGTTCTAGGGGAGCCAAGGATGTTCAAAGAGACTCTGTCTCTCAAAAAAAAAAAAAAAACTAACAAATACACAAACAATCAAAAATTAGGACTTACTCAGAGAACCTCTTTGAAAGCCAGTAAAATGCCTCAATACAAATTCAGCTACCTATCAGATCAAGAATTTTTTCCATAAGTGATATTTTATTGGTTGAAAGCAAAGGAATTTAGGTATATCATTTATTGAAAGAACACATGGCTGTTATTTCCGGAACACCAGAATTACTGCATGCAGTTTCCTAATACAAATTTGTATGTATCCATATAAATCCTAGATAATGTTTAATTCTAGAAAAAAAATCCTTTATGGTGTCATGTAATCTAATAACTTTGGGAGAAAAATGATGCTGTTAACATTTTTTGAAGTCATCAGTTTAAATCCAGCAGAGCACAAACTTGAAAGAATGATGGTCCTCACAGGAGCCCTTTCCTACTGAGCACTACTGGGTTCTCTGGCTTTCTTTGTCTGGTAGCAGTCACCATAGCCCCTGAAACTAACAGACATTTATAATAATATCTTTGGTCTGGAGAATTCTCTTTTTTCCTCACTGCAGTCTTGTTATTGGGATTTGCTTAATGATACTCTGAATCTTTAGTGATCTATATGACAGGGTTGAGACATTTATTGTTTTATTGATAATGGATCTTCTTGCATTTGAGTGGGTTGAATTTAAGTTAAATATCTTTTTTTTTTCCAGGGCTTTGTTAATAACTTTACAGACTGGTCTTCCTGCTGGAACATACTGTGATGTCATTTCTGGAGACAAGATTGATGGCAATTGCACTGGAATTAAAGTATATGTTGAAAATGATGGCACAGCTCAATTTTCTATTAGTAACTGTGCTGAAGACCCATTTATTGCAATCCATGTTGAAGCAAAATTGTAAGAACCAAATTAAATACATATAAAGCATTGAGTGTGTTTCTTTTTTTCATGTGTGCCTTATTATTTTAACTTTTCTTTTTTATGATATGTGCATATGTGATGTTTATATCTGAACACTGAATATATAAAGGATTTTGGAACAACCTGTGTCTTTGCTTTGCACCTCTCCGTTTCCCAATGGGCTGTGGGTTCATACTTAAGTCAAAAGACTTCCCATTTACCTGCTGAGCAATGTTGCTAGCTCATAAGTAACTTAATTTTAGAGTTTCATTCCTTTATTAAAAAACCAGAAACAATCCACTTAAATGGGCAGAAATTAAAAACTTCACATATATTCATTTGATAACAACATCAAAGATTTTTATATATTAGCAGAACATTTATTTTTCCCAAGAAATTTCTCAGAGCTCTGAATTGCATCCTGACGAATACAATGCTTTACATTAATATAATTTCCATCATGTACTTTAAGACATTACATGAAAAATTATTTTTTAAAAAATTTCATTCACACTCTATAATCACTTATTAAGCATTCCCTTGGCCACTTAGAAATGCATCATTGTTTACTTATTTCTAGCTACCAGTTTATTCAAATTTCTTATATTTCAAGAGAAAATTAATTTTCCCTATTCTAGAGTAGATACAGATGCATATATGTTGACCATACATCAAAATACCATAATATTCACTTATTATTTTCTATATTCCATCTTTCCCATTCCCTTTAAAGTGCCTCTACACATGCACACACATGCACCTCTACCCATGCCCACACATTCTCAAGTCTTTTTGTTGATATCTGACACTTAAGTAAAATGCCATCATGAGAGTGGAAGATTATTTTTTGATAAAAACCAATTACTAATGGATACAGCACTGCAAAATATAATCTCCATATACCCCATCAATGACTAACAGCTAATAAGTTATTCAATAAACCTTGGGACCTTACAGTTATTGCCTGATCCACAGTGAAATGGTGATGTCCCCAGAGTTCTGTGGGACTTATGCAGACAAACTCTGATATTGTATGTGCATGGGTGCAGCGCACAGTGCCCGCCTGTCCTCCATGTGCCACCATACAGTTCGTGAGCTGGGCAAGGGCCTGGAGATTGAAACACACAAAGACTCACAGAGACAGCACAGAGACACACCTCTAGTCACTGATAAAAGAAGCCCTTTATTGAATAGCACCACGGAAGCTTTTAGACCCGACACAGTCAAATGGGCCAACAGGTGAAAACCTCATAGCCTGATCCTCAATCAAGGTCAAGGCAACACGTGCTCAGGAAGCAGAGCTGGACACAGCTTTCAGAAGCTCAAATCAGAAGGCCAAGCAAAGGTCACTGGAGAGGGTGAGCAGCTGGAGGCCAGGACTCCAAATGGTCCCAATACATGGGTACAACAGTTACATCCTGAACAGATGACTAATCTTCCCAGTATATCTTTTCATTCTCTGACTCTTACATGATCCCTTACTTGATCATCTATTCTGCCTGGAAGTGGTTATAGAGAAGTTCCTTTAGGGATGAATGCTCAGTAGTCTCCTATTTTTGCAGTTGGATGAGTTATGACTCTCAGTACTAGCTGTCACTAACTGCAAACATAAACTGACTAAAACTGAGTCAAAGCTGAGTAAAACACAACAGTCAGTCCCTTTATTTCTCACTTATCATGTCTTTTTATGCCTCTCATTTAATTTTCTTAGACGTGGCCGTCCATGAGAGAGTAGTTGACTTTCTGACACAACATATATGAAGAAACCTGGCCTTGCTAGTCATTCATTTTTGTCCATTCTCCTTTGGTTTTATACATGAAAAATATTTAAGCAATTGGACACTATGCCCATATGACAAAAAAAGGTGTTTACCCCTTTTTCTCAGTGATGGGATGAACGGTGGGATGAGGAAGTGCTTGATGTATATCTGGAACATTCCTAGGAATGACAGGGGAGGCTAGGATATAAGTTACAACCATACTCCTCTATTAATGCTTAAGTTACAATGCAAAATAATAGGCATTCTAGAAACATTTTCATACTTATGTGTGCCTTGTTCTGTTGTCATCTATTCCTTTCTTCAATATTCTGTCTCCTCTTGCTGTTTCACTCCTTATCCACAGTATTATTCTGCTTTCATGGCTTAATTATTCTAAGTGCCTCTTTTCTGAACACACTGCCCCCTTGAATATGAAGCTACTATAAAAACCCCAATATCAATGACATTTTGTTTTTTGAAAATTGCAGTACAGGTAGATAGGGGAGTTGAGTTGTAACCTGCCACACCACCTCCTGTGGAGTCTGTGTGGTCTCTCATGTAAGATGTGGTACAAGCTTCAAGAAAGAGTGCCCACAGAGAAGGTGTCTTTGTGCCATGCTTCCTGTATCTGAACCCTTGCACTTTTGGCATTGCCTGTTTATGTTCTAAAAAATAGAATCTGGTTTCTTATGGAAGAAAAGATAGTATGTTTAAGTTTCCAGAGTCTACTGATGAGCCATTTTCATATACAAGAGTATATGTTGTCAATAGAGGAAGATGGGTTAATATCCAAGGAAAAAGATTTCCAGGTTTAATCTGCTGCTTAGTAAATAAGGAACAAAAGGCAAACTTAATTAAGCAATTAAGACAGATTCAGCAAAAATGGGATACGGATAGAAGAGAGAGATAAAGGCCAGTAACTTTTTGAGCTTAGTTTTTGGGAAGGTTTGAAAAGGATTTAGACATATGGAAAATGGGAAGGAAAGAAGTTCTTCTGCATAGATTGTAGAAATATAAAAAGACTGTAGACTGTGTTACTGTTAACCACAATCACTTGCCCTTAGATCAAAATGCCATGAACTCATAGCCTAGATAAAGATTTATATTGAAACTAATGCCAAGTCATGTCTAGCATGACCAACTGCAGACTCACACCATGCCTGATGAAAATTTACTCTCAGGTATCTGATATAATGATTCTAAGAATAATATGTACCTCATGAAAAAAATACATGCTGTTAAGCAATCTTGTCTGTATAAAGGATGAACCTCATGCCTAGCAAAGATGCATTGAGATGCAATTCATTTGAGTCTTGTGTCTATCCTTCGTCGACTCCTTACTCACCTGTTCCCGAGATCCTGTTCCATGGGTCCCAATGCTACAGCTGAGCTAGTCCATCACAATAGCCTTACTATCTCCTTCCTGCTCTGGTAAAATTGAAATCATTGGCAGAGCATCCTTCATTGCTTTTCTATTGGGGCACAGAAATAAGGAGTGTAAACTTATTTTATATTTTCTTTCCATGTGTTTTGTTAAATGTTTTTATAGCTTGATAGTTAATTTTTAGAATTATCATCAGCGTATAAAGAAACTGATTTCTCTGTGACATACTGAGGCACATAGACCAGTATGTTTTGTTTTTTCCTTCAGCTTCCCTTCCCCATTACCTTCAATTATCCCTATTATCCCAATCATGCTGACAACCTAGCTACCATTAAAGAGTTGTTTCTTTTTCTTCTGTGACACATATTTAATTTAAATATTATGGCTTCTATGTGATTATTTTGGGGCTGAGCAATGAGGATAGACAGGTGGTCAGAAACCAACAAGCAGCTCTCTTCTTCCACATGCTTCTACCTGATTGCGAAAGATGCCAGAGAATTGATGGAGGAAGGTCATTGGCTAATAAAGAAACTGCCTTGGCCCATTTTATTCATTAGAACATAGGTAGGCGGAGTAAACAGAGCAGGATGTTGGGAAAAAGAAGCTGAGTCAGGAGTTGCCATGATTCTCCCACTCCAGACAGATGCAGGTTAAGATCCTCCCTGGTAAGCCACCTCGTGGGCTACACAGAATATTAGAAATGGGTTAGAACAATATGTAAGAGCTAGCCAATAAGAGGCTGGAACTAATGTGTCAGCCAGTGTTTAAAAGAATACAGTTTCTGTGTAATTATTTCTGGGCATAAGCTAGCCATGCGGGCGGCTGGGTGCCGGGGCGACCGCTGCTCCTAATTCAACAGAGAATATATAGTATTTATTGACTATTGTGTGCTTTGTTTGAGAATTGCCTATTCAGTTCAGTCCATTGGCCTGTTTCTTGACTGGGATATTTGTATTTTGGAATTTCTTTATTGATTCATTTTTGATATACTTATTTCATTGGTTCTATATATGAGAAGCTTTTTCCTTTCCTGTTAGTCATCTTTTGTCATTTTGACAGGATGCTTCTATCTTAGTCTTGAGAACTCCCAATGTATTTAAAAATCTCTCATGTTTTGAGAAGGTTCATGTTATATGTGATACAACATTACAGCCATGTTAGGAACACAGACAGCTTTTGAGCAGCAGGTTGGACACATTTGCTCTTTATTCATATTGGTTTTCTTTTCTATCTGTAAACTTATTATATTCATGAAACTTCATGAGGATATTTGCCAAACTACTGAAGCATCTTTTAGAAAATATCCACCTGGACATATAATGCAAAATTTTTAAAAAATTATTTGTTCATCCAAACTGGCTAGGCTCCCACAAAGCCAGAACATGAAGTAGGATCAAAACCCAGTGCCATTGTCCTTGGCTTCTCAGCAGCCCTCATTGTCCGCCATATTCAGAGAGTCCGGTTTTATCCCATGCTTTTTCAGTCGTAGTCCAGCTGGCCTTGGTGAGCACACAATAGATCAGCCCCACTGTCTCCGTGGGTGGGTGCACCCCTCGTGGTCCTGACTTCTTTGCTCATATTTTCCCTCCTTCTGCTCCTCCTTGGGACATTGGGAGCTCAGTCCAGTGCTCCAGTGTGGGTCTCTGTCTCTATCTCCATCCATCTCTAGATGAAGGTTCTTTATTTATCTCTAGAAACCAATTATGAGTGAGTACATCCCAAGTTCATCTTTTTGGTGCCACCTTCCTAGACCAAGATGGAGCGGGGAGGACTTTGGACTTTCCACAGGGCAGGGAACCCTGACTGCCCTTCAGACTGGAGAGGGAGGGGGAGAGGAGTGGTGGGGTGGGGAGAGGAGAGGGAGGAGGGGTAAAAGGGAGACGGGGAGGGAAATGGGAGGCGGGGAGGAGGCGGAAATCTTTTTTTTTTCAATAAAAAATTGTATTAAAAAAAATAAAAAAAATATTTGTTCATATGAGTACTCTATTTGCATGTATACCTGCATGACATAAGAAGTCATAAGATCCCCTTACATATGATTGGGAGCTAGAATTTTCTTTTTTAGCAGTTTCAAAGTTTCAGGTTTTACACCAAAGTCTTTCAACCATTTTGAACTGAGTTCTGTATAAGATCAGTGATATGATCACTGTATAAGATCAAAGTAGTTTCATACTTTGCTGTATCTTGTTTTGTTATGTTTGGTGGTCATCTCTCACAGGCCTGTTCTTTCCTGAAGAGGGAATGGAGGGAAAATAGAACTTGGAGAAATGGGTGGTAGATTGGGGAGCTGTGAGGAGTGGAGGGAGGGAAAACTATGGTTGGGATATATTATACGAGAGAATTGCTTTTCAATTAAACATATGTTGGTATTGAATTTCCCTGTTGCCACATATGGAAGAGACTCTTATTTTGTTGTTTGTGTTTTGGACCCCTTTGTTAAAGGTTATGTGGATGTTTCTATGTGGTATATTTCCAGGTCCACAATTCTATTCAACTGGTTGCACATATTAATATTGGTTAACGCAATATATAAAGTTCTTTTGAAATTGAAAAGGAATGTTGGGACTCTCCTAAGGATGATTGCTTTTTCTGATACAGTGAGATGTAAAATACAGCTTATGTTCCTGGTAGTACATTTAATAAGCCCTGGGTTTGATTCTAAAGTAGGAACTATTCATAATTCTATTTTAGGAATTTGCATTCTATGGTTGTCAGTTTTCACTGTAACTTAATTTGTTTAAGATATTATAACTCATTTCTTTTTTGTTTAACACATGAATTTTCTGAATATTTTACATTTTTTCAAGAGAACAAAATCTCTGGACTGTGAGAACTGTCATGAACATACTCAAACTGTACATGAACTTGCTGTTCCAATTATATGCAACAGATTTTCTAAACTTTTTTTCACTGTCCCTAACATATTGACTTGTACTTGCACATCGTTCATCCAAGAGCATTAACATCTGGGACAGGGTGACAGGAAGCCTCAACCTAATTGGCAATATGTCAGCAGTTTTCTGGTTGACATGTAATGACGTACTTGGCAGCTATAAGAACACGGGTGTATCTGACCTACCAGCAAGCACTATTCACACAAGGCAGATGATTAATTGTGTGAGCTTTCAATAATTCACAGAATAAATCACTTTTCTCAAACTAAACTTGCTGTATTTTCAAAATTCAAAAATCACTCATTAAAATATCAATGATTCTAATATACAGTTAAGGAGAATCTAAATGATATATGCACCACTATTGAACCAACTTCACCCAACTTGAAGAAGTTTAAAAGGCTAAGTCCAGTATTTACCTCTAGATTTACCAGATTCTGTGAAATCTCTAGGAGAACTCATATAAATTCTTTATTCTACGAATGAACAATATAAATGAAAGACATTTTGATATATATATGCGATTATACAATGATTTTATGCATCAACCCTTAAGCATATCTATCACTGTATGTTGTATTTGTGGTTGGTGGAATGTTTGTGTTTGCTGGAAGTATTTTAAATCAGTCAAAGTTATTTTAAGGTCAAAAGTACTTTTAGTGGATATAGTCATGATGTATAAGATTAAGTCTCTAGATATTATTTCTCTTATCACTATAATTTGAAGTATTTGTGATTGTTTATGAATCAAATTTCCTCCTGAATTGAAATTCCCATTGCAAAAATCTAATATGTGTATGAAAATGACATAGCAAGTCCATTAATATATAGAATAATTATTGGTTGATAAAACAGTAAGAATAATTTATTACTCACATAAATTGGCAAAGTAAGAAGCATAAAGATGGTCGTTTACTCACATTTGAGCACAAGTTTCAAGTTTGTGGCATTCTGTACATTTAGATTTCACAAAACAATTCATATAGATGCGGCGAACTCCCTGACCAGCAGGAGGAAACAGCCACCAGACGAGGATTCTTCCCAAATAACACTTTATTGGAGCCTCTTGGTTATAGGGAGAGCAGGAAGCGAGGGGGCCTGAGCTCTGAGCTGTCGCTGCTTATATAGGGAGTCTGCCTAGCAACCTTTGATACTTTAACTGCTTCTCTGGAGACCCACCTGCTAGAAAGAAAACAAACCTCCTTGTCAATTACAGACCACAAGGAAGTTCCCCTGCAGGTCAGGGGGAGTGTGGGCAGCTAGATCATAACAACTCATCCTGTTTTCTGGTGGAAGAACTGCAACCTTTATTATGGTATCAAGTGAGGCCGGGGCCAAATGCCATCTTGTAATGGCAGCCACTCAAATCGGCTCTCAGCATATAGATATATATTATATGTAATATAGTATATAAACAACATAAATGATAATATAAATAATATATATTTTATAAATTATATGTATTGAAATGTTCAGTATTTCAATAAGAAATTAAGTAGAGTTTAATTTCTAAAGTAAAAGATAGGGTGGGCTGAGGACGTGGCTTGTTACTATAAGTTTTGTTTGACGTGCTAGAGACCCTTTGACCCCAGCAGTATAAAAACAACGATCCAGAGGATCGAATCCGAATCGGGAGGGCAAACGGGAAGGTCCTTTGTCCCAATAGCCTGCCTGCAGCAAGCAAGGTAGGACCTTTGTTTACGAGCCACCCAAGCAGCAAGGAGATCCGGTCTGGGCACCAGGAGAGACATCATTGGGAACCTTCATCTGGTGATGGATGGAGATAAAGACGAGACCCACACTGGAGCACTGGACTGAGCTCCCATGGTCCCAATGAGGAGCAGAAGGAGAGAGAACATGAACAAGGAAGTCAGGACCACTAGGGGTGCACCCCACCCACTGAGACAGTGGGGCTGATCTATTGGGAGCTCACCAAGGCCAGCTGGACTGGGACTGAAAAAGCATGGGATAAAACCGACTCTCTGATCATGGCGAACAATGAGGTCTGATGAGAAGCCAAGGTCAATGGCATTGGGTTTTGATCCTACTTCATGTTCTGGCTTGGTGGGAGCCTAGCCAGTTTGGATGTTCATCTTCCTAGACATTTACGGAGGGGGGAGGACCTTGGACTTTCCACAGGGCAGGGAACCCTGACTGTTCTCTGAATTGGAGAGGGAGGAGGATAGGATTGGGGGGATGGGGAGAGGAGGGGGGGGGGGGGGGAGAAGGGTGGGGAGAGGAGGAGGGAGGTGAGAGGCTGGGAGGAGGCGGAAATTTTTTTTTCCTTTTCTCAATTAAAAAAAAATAAAAAAAATTAAAAAAAAAAACAACGATCCAAAGTAAAAATAGAAAAGCAAAAGAGACTGGAGGGTATCGGTCTACAAAGACAAATAAAGAGCTGCTACAGGGAATAGGAAATGACTTCAAAGCCTTTCTCTACAACTTATCAAACCAATGAGTTAGAATAAAGGTAAAGAACAGGAGGCATAGATGTAAACATTTGTAAGGACAAATGCTTACCTTGTCATCAGTGACCATGGTAATCTCAGTAGAGTACTGAAACTGTAAACTTAACTGAGATGCTGATTCAAGTAAATAAATATTTCAGTATAACTGTATCTTAATAATAGAATCTTTAAATTAAACAGATAATATGTGTTTTATAGAATTTAATCATCTTGCAAAAGGTATATGTTTATGAGATTAGTAATTAAAAACAATGTTTTTTAATACTCTTGGTATATCTGTACACCTGGTGGTTTTGTAGCATTGGAAATTTTATTTTTAAGCTTTCTAGAATTATAGTTGAATTGAAGTAGATAGCTTATACGTTCTCTGACTTGCTTTTAAATACGAGTAAACTGTCACTAGGAAGTACTTTTTCATGGTTCCCAACAAATTTAAGGGATTTGCAGCTGCACTGAGAAAAAAATCTGATAACATTTAATTTATAATCATTTCTTGTCATTATTTGTACAACTCATTGTAAGAGAAACTGCTTTATGAATATATAGGATACTAGCATAGTTTTAAAAATGTGGTTTATTTAAATTGCTTTATATACCAAACAGGGTTAATTTTCCCTAAATAATTACTGAAATTGATCAAGTAGAAAGGCACATAAGTTTATTTGTTTTACAGTAAAGAGGGTCACTTCACTCATATCCCTGGGATTGTCACACCTTCCATATCTCGTGACATCTACCATTTTAGAAAATATTTACTTCTAATTAATTTGCTCTCATTATTTCTCCTAACAATTTAAAAATAGTTATTGTACATTTCATACATATAATTTATGCAAATATAAATGTGTACATAATCATAATTTCACACAGAATCATTATTATTAATTAACTCTTATTGATCATTATTTAATATCATTCCTGTATTACTTAAAAAAGTGGCTTTCAACTGCCCAAGACATAGGAAGATAAGACATTATTAGTTTAACCTAAATAAACTTTGTAGTATAATGGCATGAAGCAAAATTATAGTTTATAGTACATATTAGCATATTAGAGCAGAATAGTAATTGTCATATTTCACTAGTTAATAGCATATGTCCTAAGAAAGAAATGAACAGAAGTAAAAGAGATAGCTTTTCATTGTTTTAGACCTGTGGTTTTTAACCTTGCTGAGACTGTGGCCCTTAGTACAGTTTTCCATGTTATGGTGATTCCCGAACCATAAAATTATTTTTGCTGTTGTTTCATAACAGTCATTTTGATAAAGTTATGAATCATAATGTAAATATTTTTGGAGATAGAGGATGTCTAAAAGCATCATAACCCACAGGTGGAGAACCACTGCTTTACATGACTGGGGAGATGTGCAGCAATGTAAACAGAACACTGATTGACCGGGTATTTTAGATCATGTGTGACTCAGATAAGTGCCAGCTTCCTTCTATTTGTTAACTCACACATCATAAGTACTCATCTACCATATGGGGATATCTTTTACAGAAAATCACCTACATTCTGTATTCAACATTTAATTTATTCGATAATTAATGTATATTATTTTTCTATTAATGCAATCAATTTTATACTGACATTGTAAATGTGTGCAGAATTAGTTTTTCTTTCTTTTCTTCTTCAATTCTCATTTATTCTTTTTCTTCCCTCCCTTATCTCTCTTTCCTTTTGCTCTATGTTTAGGATAAAATGTAAGTCCTTATAAAAATTAAGTAAACACTTTGCCATTGAGATACACCTCCACCCCTAGAATTATTCATTTACATAGTTTCAAATACAGTTAGTCAATATAATAATATGTACTGATAACTGGCAGTATAATTTTTCAACATTGTAAGTAGTCACAAATGAAAAGAAAAAAAACTATTGGGTTGTTTCTGTTTCTTTTTATCTCTGACTTTCTGTTTCCACATCCACTTTTGCTGCTCTAAGTATATCCAGAATTTCCAAATACCACAGTGGATTGCTTGTGACTACAGTTTGGAATAGAAACTAAAGTCTTGATTAATTTTGGACTTCAAGTGTTTGTATACACATCACTCTTCTCAAATAAGACACTATTTTACTGAACTTAAAGTTCTGAAGATTCTGAATGTTTATATATATATATATATATATATATATATATTGAGATTGATGGAACTAGATAAAAAATCTATAATTCAGACTAAACTGCCCCAATGCTTGTCCTCTTGGTTCGATTTGATTGTTGTGTTGGTTTATAGATATTTTACTTCATGCTACTACTTCCTAATAGTGTTTTATCATCAAGAAAAAGAAAGCATCTCATCAGTGCACAAACTTCTAGGGGGAAAATGTTCTTTCTCCTCCCAAACTACATAATAATTTTTTTCTTTAATCGCTTTCATTTTTGCTTAATCTAGCCTGGGGAAAACATAATTCCCTTTAATTTTCTTTCATAAAATAACATGGAATACCGGAAAGAAATTAATATCTAGCTATCTTCAGGGGATAAATGTCTTATTAGATTATTTTAAAGTTATGATTAAAGATAAAATATATGACAGCCAATATATGAAAAAAGAGTCATTTTACATAAAAGACTCATTAAAAAAAATAAAAATTTTCTTCAAGGCAAATGGCAGCTGAATTTATGACTTCCTAGGAGTATAATAGAAGGTCTTCAACTTTTTTGAAACATTCTAAGATTAGGAACGTTGATGAACTAATTACAAAATTTAATTTGATGAATCATTATTACTGTACAGGAAACACTGATCAGTAAGAATAAAATACTCTGTTTTCAAGAAGCTTAAAATTTGAAAAACTTTTTTATTCTTTTTTTTTTTGATCACTTTATGACATGATTGGTGCCTAATGGGGATATTACAGAAAATCTACCTTAGAATGACTGGGAAGATAAAATAATTAGCCTTATGTAATAGTGTTGCTTGTATGTCGTCAATTTTTAGCATTAAGAAGTTTTGGTTGTGTGGCCCTATTGGCAGTGTAGACAAAACCTCACAGAGTGGAAAGTGGCAGAGCTGGACTCCTGGGCAAAAGAACTTCAATTTCTCTTGCTATTAGCAAGAACTTTGTTAAAGTAACTTATATTCAGGAAAAAAATTTCTATTAGTTTTTATTTTTATCGATAGATACTTTTTCGTAAGTATTATCAATGCTTCAGAGAAATAATTAAGGAAGTTAGTGTTTGGGCTTTCTAGTTTAGATATTTCCGACAATAATTTTCTGGCTCTGATTTCTGGACTGTAATGCGGGATAAAGGAGTGTCAGGAACTCTGTGTGAGAACAGAGTTGGTCATTGCATTGTGATCTCGAAATATAGATAAGGGCCAAACTTATCTTTCAGGGCAGAATATCATGATCCATTTTCTCTAACTTGACCCTACTCTTCCTCATCAACACTTCTCGACAATGCCAACATATTATGGACCAAGGAATTAATCAAATAATGAAGCAATAGCCTTCAGGATGTAAACATTTACCCACAGATTATCAGCTAGCAGCTAAGTCCCAATTTATGAACCTGTGATTAACATGTCACATGAACTATGACAGTACTCAATGTACATAATTTGTCTGAAAAAAATTTGTCTGGACTCAGTTTGATGTACCAAACCTTATTATATTTTATGCCATTATAAACCATATTATAAAATGATGTAATTATTTAATATGTGTTTGTATTACTATTAATAGATCAGCTACATGCTAGGAAATTTCTAATTTTATTACTAAGTAGGCATTTAAATATATATATATATCATTTTTCTTTTATTTAAAGTTTCTTTTCAAATGTATATTCTGCTTATAGTTTCCCTTCTCCTATCCTTTCAGTTCTTTCCATCAATTTTTCCATCCCAATCTGTACATTTTCTACCTCTCCTTAAAAGACAAACAGGCATCTAAGGACTAATAATAAAATATAATACAATAAAATAAATAAAAACCAACAAAAAGAACATAACAAGCAACCAAACAAGGAAAAGCACAAGAAGCGTACATAGATGTGGGAACACACATGTTTGCACATTCAGGAATCCCATAGAAACTCCAAATCTGAAGCCATAATATATATGTAAAGGACCTGTAAGGATGGAACAAACAAAACAAACAAACTGAATCAAACAAAAACAGAACAAAACAAACAACAATAACAGTCCCTGATTTAACATTGTAAGGAACCACCAAAGATGCCATTGAGTGTATTTTGTGCTGACATTCACTGGGCATGGGGCTTACACTTAATAGTGGTTTGTTTCTAGCGAGATTACTTTGAGTGAAAGTTTTTTATCTGCAAGTGCACATCCACTGGAGAGAGTTTCTGAGTTAGGGATATATATCAAGGTCTTCATCTCTGGGATCCCACCTAGTGCAGATCTGTGTTGTCCCTGTGCAGGCTTCCATAGTCTTTGTGAGTATGTACATGTGCCAGCTCTGTTGTCACTAGAGGGACTTGATTCCTTGGTACCCTCCGTCCTGTCTACTCTTGCTCTTAGACCCTTATCTCCTCCTCTCTAAGAGGATTATCTGAGTCCTGAGGTGGGGGATTTGGTCCCTTTTAGTCTTGAGAGTTCCAAGATCTCTCACTCTCTGTATAATATCTGCCTGCACGTTTCTGTATTCGTCCTCACCTTCTGTAGGAGGAAGCGTCTCTGATGAAGACTGAACAAGGCACAACACTATGAATATTTCTTAATAATAGGAAAACAACTGAATACAGACATTTTCCTTATAGCATCAAAAAAGAGAGAAAACATATTCACAATAGGATCGTTAAAACAAAATTGTCAAATATTGAGTGAGGTAAACTGGAAAAATTCCAGAAATACTGTGCCTTCTCAATAATGAAACTGATTTTTGCTTCATTGCAATATTTAGTAACTTCTCTTATTTTTATAATATTTTAGTTATTAATAGACTCATATCATTTTTCTGTTCCATTTCTTCTCTTTAACGCCTGCTACATACACTTCTTTGCATTCTTTCAAATTCATGTTCTCTTTTTTTTAATTGTTGGTATTGAGTGTGCATGTATGTGTGTATTTGTGTGTTCATATATATATATACAACCTGCACAGTACATATTATGCTCATATTTTGGGGCTGATCATTTTGTTATTGGGTAGTTAATTGAGTTCTCTACTCTGGGGAAGACTATTTCTTCTGGTATATGATTTCTTAGCCACCTATATTTTTTGTCTAGCATTGTAACCTCACAGATTTTTACCTTCCATGTTAACATGTCTATTGGTATCATCTTTGCCCTAGTCATGCTTAGGCTGGTATGTTGGTGATACTTTATGTGTTACACTTTTAATAAATTTCTAGGAGATACAATATGATAGAAAATTTTCTTTTCCTCTGGTCCTTACAATATTTTCATCTTGCACTCATCTCTGAACCTTAGATACAGGTGTTGTATCTTGGGTAACTGCTCTTACCCTTCGTTGTGACCAGAGGGTTAAGGTATGCCCCTATTGCTGAAGACACCATGTGCTTTAGACATGCCAAAAGGCACTGTGTAATTTTCAAACAGTGGAAACAACCAATGGTTCTACTAAGCTAAGATGCCTATGAGCCACAGCAATGACTAGCATGTCATGTTAATCCTAAAGATGTACTAGTGGCACACAAAACTTGGTAGTAATCCACAACTTTCTACCTGAATTTAAGACCAACTCAACAAGAGAGAAATCATGCCTGGTACTGGAAACCTAGCCACTTACCAAAACTAATGATGTCATGAATCTTGGAGGGGAATCTATAACCACTATTTAACTACACGAACACAATCCACAACTGCATTCTCAATATTTGCCTTTATGTTCACAGATAAGTACAATTATCACCACTCATCAAGAGAGCTCTATTTTTTTTTTGCAACAGACTCCATTGTAAAAAGCCACAGCCATTTAAAATTTACAGTTTCAGAACCCAATACCAAGTAATACATAAAAAACACAATTTCTGAGAAAAAAATTGGAAAGATATAAAACATTTTAAAGTTTTTAAGTTGGCCATTAATTTTAATCAATATAAATACTGTCCCCATTGTGTATGTTTTTAAATTTTTTATTAATAATTGGTTTACTCCAAATAAAGAATCTTTAGTTTTTGAAATAGAAGAGTAGAAAAATATAGTAAAAAACAAGTACTTTAGGTAATACAAAGGTATATTGTTCCCTTCCAAATATTTGCTAAAATGTTATATTCTTATTAACAAACTCTGAGAGAAAAAAAATAATTTTTCATCTCTCTGAATTGTTCCTAATTCTAGAATTGCAAAATAGTATCAATCTGCCATTCAGCTTCTTGTTTGACAAATTTGTATACAACTAACTTTGTTTGTTTGTCTTTCTGTTTGAGTAAAAGGTTCTCAAGAGTAGTTGACTAAACTCAGAATCATATTATTGATGGATTTCTATAAAGCTTTAGAAAACAAATTAAGTATCTGCTTTAAAACATTGAATAGCCTTGCTTAGAGTAGGAAGGCAATACAAGTTATAATTTAATTTTTAGCAAAAGATTATAAAATATAAAGATCAACTATTATTTTTATATAATAGTTTACCAATACACATCAACAATTATGGAGGAAAAGGAATAAAAATAATGACAAAATTTTGCCACAAAGTGGCACTGCTGCTTCAGATATGAGAGTTGTATCGAAATTTTTCTTTTTCGGGATGATCTTCTAAACTGGAATATATATTGTGAATATATCATATTACCTGAAGGATTTCGACTTTCTGGTAAACATTCAAAGAAGACCATCCACAATTAGCATTGCCTTCTGGCTGGAATCTCTGCTGTCTGTCTTCTACCCTCTCAAGGTCTATGAAGTTCCCTGTCTCAAACCAGCTTTGATTGAATTTAGATATCTTAATCCAATCTAATGTCCTTAGGAGAAAAATCAGACAGACCTCTTTCAGCTCATAACACTACAATTTTAGATTGTCATTTTTTGTTGTTTTTTGATGTAGGGAACAATTGATTTCATATCACAAAATGTTAGTATTAGGATGTGACAATCAACTTTTATCCATTACCTGGTGGGTGACTGATCACGATTAGTTTCATGAAATAGAAACAAATGAAAGGTTATTAATGGGTAGTTTAGAAAAAAATTAGAATCATATCTCTATATACCCAAGTATATCGTATGTGTATAAAATAGAAATGAAAAATGAGTCAATTAATATTGCCTGCCCATATTCTTTGAAATAAATACTTATTAGCTTTACTCTATCTGAATGCATAATCTAATGATTTGCAAGTATAATTGGAGCTGGAGAGCATTATTTTCTTTGCATGATGACAGGACTCTTAAAATAAAGTGTCTGAGGTGCAGAAGCCAAAGGTGAGGGGTGAGGCTCATTAAATATGTTAAAAAGATTAATAAGGATAAAGTTTGCCAAAGGCAGACAGTCACCTTCACAACTATAAAAAGGAAAGGAAGAAACCCACACGAACATCCTTCTGGCCAGGGTTTAGCAACATAATTAACATAAAAGGAAAGACTAGAACAGTAACATAAAGCTTATGGAATTGAATCTTCATAAGGAATAATTGAGGTAGACCCGAAAAGGGGACATGAAAAGAACAGAGTGTCAAAGTCCTGCCAGTCTCTGTGCTGTAGCTAGTGGGAATGAACTAGTTGTCTGAGCATCCTTTTCACTGGTCACAGGAAGAAGAAAAAAAGAAAGAAGGCTCTGAGATTGTACATATTAAAGGCAAAAGAGAAAGTAAGAACAATACCTAAATTCTCCATATTGCTTGCTGCTATAAGCACAGTCAGAGGAGTTCTGCATAAATATTTCATCCCCACACATTATTTAATCCTGAGTTTTCTCTCCTTCACTTGCTGTAAATACATGTCACTCTTTAGTTTTCCCCTGTGAACTTTGTGTTTTGAAACAGCACACAAAATGTGTCTAGTTTTGATTACATCAATGAATTCTACAAATCTGCCCTCTGTATTAATAGAAAAACTGCAGGAGATGTGAATTTTGATGTTATTATTAGAGAATTCCTAACACTTGTTTTTAATATATCTAATATGGGGATGTCTGGCAATATTTTTCTCAAATTATTACAGTAACACATTTTATATGAAATGTATGCATAAGTTTGAAGATTCAGAATATTTTTGTCTGAAGCAAGCAATAGGCCTCATCAGATGATATTCATCATTAGTTTTAGTGGATTTTGGTTCTAGTTATAGTGTTTAATTGACATGATATATAACTGCCATTTATTTTACAAGTTCAAGGGTACAGGAGGATTTCTCCTAGCTTTCAAGGCCCACATTTTTATTTGCTGTTGCTATTATGTACTAACCAAATGTTCTTTCCTGCTCTAACTGATTTTTCTGTGGAATGAGTTAAAGAAAGTATTTAAGAGCAGAGAAGTAAATTTACAATCAGATTTTAAAATTTAGTTTCTCAATATTACTGTTGGTATTTGAGGACCATAATATCTACTCTAAATTATGGATAGTATAGTTCAATAGTTAATGTCTAGATTTGAACTTCAATGGAAGTCATTAACTCACTTTTATGCAAATCTTTGATACACGATGAAGTTAGTGGAATGGAAACTAGGCTGAAAAGAAAATTATTATCTTAATAAATACCAAGAAGATATATAGGAAGTAAGTAGCAAAACATCTCACCAAAATTACTGGAATAGGACAATATAAATTTGTTGAAGGGAGGGGGCCGATTGTTCTTCCTGGCAGCCCTTACACCCAAAATAACCACACAGAAACTGTATTACTTAAATCACTGTTTGGCCCTTTAGCTCTAACTTCTTATTGGCTTACTCTTGCATATTAATTTAACCCATTTATATTAAGCTGTATATTGCCATGTGGCAGTAGCTTACTGGCAAAGATTCGGCATGTCTATCTCTGGTGTCTGCATGGTGTCTCCCTGACTCTGCCTTCTTCTCCCAGCATTCAGTCCAATTTTCCCTGCCTACTTAAGTTCTGCCCTATCAACTGAACAACGCAGACAGTTTCTTTATTCATTACCCAATAAGACCAATGCATAGACAGAAGTCCCTCCCACACCATAACTTTTATTATAAACAATATACAAGAACACAAGTTTGCTAGTCCCAATTCTAAGATGTCCCTAAGGTTTGCTTCTAAAAGGGTTACTCATGAGTATGATAGGATATTGACTTCTATGATTATCTTACATGGCATAGCAGTCTGTAATGTGTGTTATCTATATTAGATACGTTCTATCAAAAACAAAACAAACCTTTAAACATAGTAAAGCTCTTGCTTAAGAGAGATGTCTTTTAAGAAAGGAAACCAATTTGAGGAAGGGTTTGCACTGCTGGCTTTGTGCATGGAGGTTGCTACTTTTATTTAAGGACATTAAGAAATTTTCTGAATATAACAGTCTTATCTTACTCATACATACCACCCAGCATAGGCACTTTGACCTTAGTGCTAGTTCTGTAAGACACCAAATCTCAGAACAACCACATAAACTCAGAAGAGAATAGAAAGTTTCCACAATCATGGATCCTAATATAATGCTTGATTTTAGCTTTGCCTTGAAAAGGTGAGGAGAGATGACAAATATGTGGATATTTGACACATGGAACAGTGAGATAAGAAATGTATTTCATTTTGAGTCACAGAATTTGTGATTTTTTTTTGTGTAGGAACTCAAAATCAAGACCCATGATGAAGACCCATTTGAGTAATCAGCCTTTATATTATCTCTTACAGTAGTATTGTAAAACATGTGATTACCTCTGTAAGTAGTTTTAATTTAAGAATGGTTCTTTTCTAACTTATGATAGTATCATTTAGTGATGATTTTTACTGCAGTTTTGATACATTTCATTCTGCTCTCACTGACCCCATGATGAGTCTTAGAGTAAACAAACAGTGAAGACAACATAATCAGAGTTTTATTTAAACAATTGTCTTAGTAGTAGGATAGGAGAAACATTAATGGAAAGAAATATAAATCAGTTTTTGTTAGAGGTGTAGGTAGGAGATAGTTGGTTTAAAAATAGTAGTAGATGGTGGGAATGAACAAGATGACTGAAATATATGTTAAAGAAAATTAATTTTGATGGCACTTTGATATAAAAGTAATTCAGCACTGTTGGAATTCATTCCACAAATATATTTGGGGTACTAGCCTTAGGGTATGACTTTTTGTCTGTGGGTGTGATCTCTTATAAGGAAAGAGGGAGACAATCACACACACACACACTCTTTCTCTCTTGCTTTTGTGATGGCTTAGATGATAGTGGTAGTGCAAGCAGCTTGCTGTTGGTGCTCATTCCCCTTGGATGAAACAGATGTGGTGGCATCTAACCTGCCCTGTGGTCACCCCTATTACACATCTAAATAAATTCGTTTTACCCTCCCCCAGACTCTTGTGGATTGTTGCTATCTCTGGCACCCAATGTGGGGCCTTCCTGGATCTTAACCCCACCACACACCAGCACACACTGCCCCTTTGCAGGCACATTTCTGCATCACACATCTTGTGTTGTATTCTCACCACAGTCCAGGATTATTCCACAAGAAACTCTATGGACATTGCTTCTGTTGGTTGCACTGAGGCCATATATTTTCTACTTTCCACAAAGATTTGAAAGAGATAGAAATAAAAGACTCTAGGATTACTGCAATCTTTAGGTGTTAGCAATGACAAAACAGAAGAAGGTAAGCAAACACAGAATTTGCATAGTCAAGTTTGTCATCTGCTGTAACTCATGGCACTTAAGGTCTTCTGGAGCTCCAGCTATGTGCTCACGTTCACTCATTTCCACCTGTGTCATCTTTGAGGGACGGCATAGTTTCCCTTGCTCTGTGGACCCATTCATGTCACGTTTCAGCCTCATTTCAATGTTTTCTTTGTCTCAACTAAAATGCCTTTATAACCCAAACTGGAATCATGATTTTTGCTTTAAAATATACATTGCAGTAGAGTTGTCCTCTTCATAGATGCAGTCTACTCTTTTCTTTTATTGATGAATGGGAGTTCTGGTTATACAAAGTCAAGATTCTGTAGTGAGTGCTCTAACTGTGGAAACCATTACAAGCTAGTACTTTGCTAACTGGCCAAAGTGAGCACTTGCCTTAACTTTTAAGAATGGATGGAAATTTTCTTATCTAATAAAGACTAGCCATTGCATTGACTCTTCCAAATAAAGACATATATTGCAACTTCAAGTTTCAACTTCTTATAAAAATAATGTGAAAACAAATAAATAAAATAAAAAATTCAATGGCTAATTATTAAGAACATGTATGTATACACTAAGGAATATAGAAGTAAACAAAATCCACTAGAATTCTATTCTTCATTCTCAGTAACTAAACTGATGGCCCACTGAGTTTTAGAAAGTTGAGTATAATGGGCCAGTTTGAAAGCTAGTATTGAAATTTTAGTGCTTTATCCTTTCTTGAAATAAAGTAAAATTTTGAAAAAAAATCACATTGGCAAGGAAATGTCATTTTTTTGTGAATACCATTTGATTATTTCTCTAATATCACTTAAATTTCATGGTGAGAAAACATGAGGAAAAAAGAACCAAGCAAATAGTAAGCAAAAAACTAGATCAAAGTAAACATGAAAATATTTTTTATTCATAAATACAATATTTCTATCTCCTTTGCTTATGGACATGGGACAAAAAGTGAAATTAATGAAAATGTATCATGGTAAAATGAGCAAATGATGAGTATGAAAGCAAACCCAAGTAAAATTTGGAACTTTGTGTGAAGGATTCTGAAGTCTCAATCTCCTTCTAATATAAACAATTCTGGAGAGACCTGTACTCAAGGTTATTAAATAGTGCTCACTGTAGCTGTGTAGTCTCACTAACCTCTGTTCATTTTAACTACCATTGTACAGCATACATAGATACCCAGTACTTTATTCTCTGCCCAGAACATAGTTGATATGATGGACTATTTTTACTAAATTTTTATCTTAAAAAATCCAACATGAATAATAATATGCACAATAAACTGTACATCCTTCTGCTTAAGCATTCAGGATTTTTAAATTTAGTTTCAGAAATTGCCATCACTCATCTTGTCTGTGCTGTTGTAATTTGAAATAAATGTGACAGAATGTCATTTTTTGTACAAGAACTTTTGAGTGGTGCAAACGGTCACAAATACAATGTCTTATTTTATTAGCTAAAATTTTTAGTGTGCCCATCACTTTGCACATATATGACATGTATAAAATATTTCTGGAAAACATGCTGTGATATAGTTCATTTCATTATAAAAAGTGTTTATCAGTATTAGTTGCTGGATTTGGAAAAAAATGTCTGGATTTAAATATAACTCTCTACCTTGATCAAAATGTCTGTGTAACACATGTACTATTCATTACTTGAAACTGAGATCACACAAAGCCAAAAGGAAGTCAATCTGAAGGATGTTGGAATAGCTAATAGAATCAGCAAACACTTAACACTGGCACCAGAACTCAGCAGTCACAGACTAGAGTAATCATAGGCTATGCATCTCTGTTTTATTCAGTGGGTTACAGTTTTTGCTTTCCTTGCCAAACACTTTATTTCCAAATGATAGAAACACAGCTGTTAACAGCTTTATAATTTAAAATTTATCAACACCTAAAAATCATTGGAAAGGCACCAATTCCAGTAACCATCAGCTCTGGCCAAAAGTGAAATAAAATAATTTAAGCATGGAGATGTGGAAATTATGTGGCCAGACTGGAAGGATATAGTTTCCAGAGAGTCTCAAGGAGGAGACATGGTAGGAACAATTGCACACAGTTTCTATATGGCCGCACTGAGTCTTGAATCACTGAGCTATACAGCTTCTGAAATAAATTCTCCGTCTGCATGCTTGTTGCTTTACAGGTTTCTATATGTGTACTGTAGGTAGTTTGTTACTTTGGAAGGTCAGGAGCAAAATATAAATAAGTAATAGGATGTTCTGCGAGAGGAATCTAACCAAAGTTCAAGACTATAATGTGACATTTTTGAACATACATTTAAATTGACAGGCCATTAATATAAATTTTTCATAAGGGTAGAAATATAAAGCAGATGGTTGCAGTTCACATTAAATGTGTCATGGCTATCTTGTCATACTGACGTTATGGCAAAATGAGTTGAACCAAAGAGCACAACAGATATTGAGTGAAATTAAAAAGAGTGTCTGAATGACTTTATTTAACAATTTTATGCTCCCTAGTTTACTGTCGCATTTTAAAAATCAACTTTATAGGCTTAATGCTTTTAGCGGACTCTAGAAATTTGTAATTTTTAAAGTCTTCACCTTGAAACACCAAATAAATTATCTCTTACTAGAAAGAATTTTATTTAGTCATTATTCACTACTAAGTGGACATATAATGCTGTAATCAAAAAATCATTCCTTTGATTTTCAGACTCTATTTATTTTTCTAATATTTTAGTGTAGAAATTTCAATCAAACAGTAAGTAGAGAGAAGATGCCATAATAAAATTGTTTTGTACCATTGTTCAACTTAAATAACCTCCATGTAGGTTAATTTTGAGACAAGGATTCCTATATAACTCTCCTATAATTATTTGTTTCTTTTAAATGTTACTATATCACATCAAATACTAAATTACTTTTGTTATTATTTCAATACTTTTGAAATATAGTTTAATTATTGGTATCTCACCATTATAAGATGTATTTTTATAAGGTTATATACTTCTAACTCACCTTTCCTTTCTCCTTTCTTTGAGTGTCTGTGTGTGTGTCCCTGCATGTGTCCATGAATATGGATGCTCAAGTGTGATGCTGCAAATCTTCCTAAATCACTTTTCCACCAGACTCTCAATCAAATGTAGATATTGATTATATGGGTAGTATCACAAGACACTTATTTGAATTCTGAATTTGAACTCTGGTTCTCTTGTTTGCATAGCAATGCTTTAACCACTGTTCTATTTCTTCAGGTATTGAACCTCAAAAATTTATAAAATTTTATTTATTGTATTTGTTTCACAGCTGAGTCTGACTGATTCCAGAGTTTAATGATACAGGGAAATAATCATAGTTGGAATTGTAATAAGCTCCCATAATTCTTTATAAAAAATAAGTTAGATTTTGGGTATTTCCTATGGAGAATCTCAGCTCAAGTTTTAATTAATTTTTAGAATGGATGAAGAAATCAGAAAAAAATATAACTGTAATTTACCAATATAAGTTTCATTCCACTTGCATTAAGTCATAAACACCTTTTAAAACATTAAATATACTGTTATTAAAATTCTTAAGAAATGGGCATCTTAGTCAGAATTTTATTTCTGTAATCCAACACCACAACTAAGAGAACCTATAAAATGAAGTGTTTGATTACTGTAGATTACTTTTGGTAAGATTGCCTTTTTTAGTATGTTAATTCTACCTATCAAAGAGCATGGAGATCTTTCCACTTTTTGGTGTCTTCTTCAATTTTTTTTTTTCTTCAAAGATTTAAAGTTCTTGTCATACAAGTCTTCACTTGTTTGGTTAGCATACATATTGTATGCTATTTGTGGCTATTGTGAAGGGTATTGTTTCTCTATTTCTTTCTCTGCACATTTATCATTTGTGTAAAGGAGGGGCACTGTCATAATCAGAACCTGGAAACAACCTACATTGGAAACAACCGAAGAATTAATAATGTGGTACATTTACACAATTGAGTACTACACAGCAGAAAAAAAATAATGACTTCTTGAAATTTGTAGGCAAAGGGATGGAGTTAGTAAACCTCATATTCAGTGAGGTAACCCAGACACAGAAAGCCAATTATCATATAGACTCACTCAGAAGTGTCTTTTTAACATAAAGAAAAGAAATCCAGGCTACAAATAAAAATTCCAGAGAACCTAAACAGCAATGAGGACCCTAAGAGACACACACAGGGATCTAATCTACAGGTGAAGTATTAAAAGACAAATTGTCCTGAATAAATTGGGAGCACGGGGATCATGGGGGAGGGTTAAAGGGGAGGGGAGAGGAAGGGAGAAGAACAGAGAAAAGTGTAAAGCTCAATAAAATCAATTAAAAAAGAAAAAAAAAACAAAAGAAGGAAAGGCAGAAAAAAAATAAGAAGCCAGTGAGGCAGGACAGTAGAGTATAAATGATCAAACAGCAATATTATTTTCTCATGACCACCTCACAAAAGGTTATATCCCAAGAAAAGCATCATCTCAACTGTGTGAACATCATACAGTATAATATGCAATTGGGGATGATAGTTTAACACACAGCTAAGCTTTATGTTATATTGCCTATTGCTATAATTTATTGAATAGTTATGCCTTACAATGTAATCTAGAAAAGATACAGTAAAATATAAAACAAGAACAAATGCTATACTCACTCAGAATGTATGTGAATGTAGTCTTGAGGACTTGAAGTACCCCTGGGTGATTTCAATGAGTATGAGGGCATGTGAGGCCCAGGACACTGACATACACTAGAGCAGTCTTTTTAAATCCCGTGTAATTAGCCCCCTTAAAGTTACAACAAACGATGTCTTTAGTAATAAACATAGCTTACTGATATTGTTTTCTAATTTATAACCTTTTATAAAACTTGTGATTTTTATGATACTTAACTTCAAAACATAATAGTACAATTTCAATATAAGTTTCTCTTCTTATACACCATTCTCTTCCACTTTTTAATCTTTACTTATTTAATTTGTGAACTAATTGTCAAAATTTAACACTGCTCCTCCTCTATGTAGGGTCAGAAACATCAATATTTGTGTCTTCTTCTTCCGTAGACTGTCACATTGGCAATTAGCCCACATCGGCTGCCATATCCTGTTGTGATACTGCCTTATTGCGGAATGTCTAACAACTTGCTTCAGGTAAAAGGCTTTTGCTATTATTATTTTTTGTTTTGTGTTTGTTTTTGTTTAAATAAGAAGGATCTCAGGGGAGCAGTTCTTTTGCCAGTGTTGCTGCACAAGGGATTTTAGAAAATGAGAGGAAGTATCCCAGGCTGTGTGCCTGTAAAGAGTATCAGGAAAGAAGACCCAGAGTCTAATGGGAAATGGGATTTGATGTCTTGCAAATGGACTGGTCACATGAACTGGCTGCTACCTAGATTTCCTACATAAGAGTAAAAAAAAAAAGGAAAATATGTGTATGCATGTATGTATATATACATAATAACACAATATAGCAAATACATAAACTACATAATCATTATCATTATTATAATTGTATATAATTGTGCATAGTCCAGACTATAGCTCTCACAGCTGACAGCTGAAAAGCCTTGATTACACCAGCAGCACTGGGTACATGCAAGTTACGAATTGCTTTATGACTTTAGGGGAATGGTAAAAACACTAACTGTTGAGAATTTTATAATCTTATGAGATAATAACTTTATAGATTTATTATTTACTGAAACTACCTGGCAGCTTGTAACTGAATTAACAAGTTTAATTTAGTAACACTTAATGTAATGAATCAGTCTAATACACCATGTTATAAAATATAAAGAAGAAAAAAATCACATAAAAGTTTGCATTAATATATGGAAATCATATGTGAGGTTAGGCACCTATTCAAGACGAAATTGCTCAGAAAATAAAAATAGATAGGAAGAAAGGTAAAAATGCTGTAATTATATTTTAATTTTTCAACATAAAAGAATAGATGGGAAGTAACACAATTTACTAAGGAGAAGCTCTATATGTAACAGGAAAATGGGAAATATTTCCTTTTAAAAAATCAAGACTGAGAAAGCCCATTTTCTTTATTTTTACAAAAGATGTTTGTAAATTTTCTAGGAATAAAGAGAGAAAAATTCTAAAGGGGAATGAAGGAAAGGTGTAGGTTACAAAGAAAGAAATATCATTACTCCTCTCCAAAATACAATGAAAAATTGTCAAATACAATAAAGAACAATGCATATATATGAAATATGTTATTCCTTATTATACATATAAATATATATAACATTTATATTTATCTCCTATATATTTATAACATTATAAATCATGAATATTATATTTTTATATTTTATATAAACATATTTAAATATAAATACATACTCTTTGTAAAACTAAATATACTATATTACCCTATGATCAAGCAATAAATATTCTGGCAATTCATTTCCCCAGAGATGAGCAAACAAACTCCTGTACACAGATGTTTATATTATCCTGATTATTAATATTCCAAAACTGCCTACACCAGATTGTGTTTCTACAAGCAAACAGTTAAGCAAACTTCTTTTTTTATTTTTTATTTTTATATTATTATTACAAATTTTCACCTCCTCCTTTCCTTTCATTTCCCTCCCCCTTCCCCTCATTCCCCCTCCTCCTTCCTCCAGCCTTAAGAGCAGTCAGGGTTCCCTGCTCTGTGGGAAGTCCAAGGTCCTCCCCCCTCATCCAGGTTTAGGAAGGTGAACATCCAAACAGACTAGGTAACCACAAAGCCAGTACATGGAGTAGGACCAAAACCCAGTGCCATTGTCCTTGGCTTCTCAGTCAGCCCTCATTGTCAGCCACGTTCAGAGAGTCCGGTTTGATCACATGCTCCATCAGTCCCAGTCCAGCTGGCCTTGGTGAGCTCCCAATAGATCAGTCCCACTGTCTCAGTGGGTGGGTGCACCCCTCGGGTCCTGACTTCCTTGCTCATGTTCTCTCTCCTTCTGCTCCTCATTTGGACCTTGGGAGCTCAGTCCAGTGCTCCAATGTGGGTCTCTGTCTCTATCTCCATCCATCGCCAGATGAAGGTTCTATGGTGATATGAAAGATATTCATCAGTGTGGCTATAGGATAGGTCGAGTTCAGGCGACCTCTCCTTAGCTGTTCAAAGAACACTTTGGGGACATCTCCTTGGACACCTGGTAACCCCTCTAGAGTCAAGTCTCTTGCCAACCCTGAAATGGCTCCCTTAATTAAGATATATACTTCTCTGCTCCCATATCCACTCTTCCTCCATCTCAACCGTCCCATTTCCCCAAGCTCTCCCCATCCTCCCCTTCTCATTTCTCGCTCCCCATCTCCCCTTACCCCCACCCCACCCCTACCAAGCAAACTTCTATATACATGTCACAGAAGGTTACTTCAGAGCAAAAAAAAAAAAATAGTTAACTATAAACCAAGTAAACACCCTCAATAAACATCCAGAACTATTCCAGTGAGAAACTACATTTAAATCTTACTCTTGAGAGACAAAAATACATGATACATAGAATAAAAATGGCTATTAATTCCCAAATGATTTGAGAGGAGAGAAACATTGTGGCTCTAAACACATTAAAATATAATTACATGGAATGTTATGATTTGAAGACACTCACGTTTTTAACACTTAATGCACAGCTGAACATACTTAGGCAGTTTCCTGATGGAAATTGATGGAAGGGCCTATGTGGGTCAGGAATCCCCATGGGTGGGTCCTTTGGTGTTTATTACTTCTGTGTCTATTCTCCCCCTTTCTTGCATCCTTTGCACTAGTCCATCAACTACTGGGCTCTGCTCTCCAAAGCAGTCCTAAACACAGTTTGATGAGCCTAAATAAACTCTTCTCTCAAGTTGCTTACAGTGACATAAATGTCACTCATACAACAAGGGATCATGATGAGGGTGTCCAAACATAGATATGTTCTGTATTTTAGCTGTATCAATGTCAAAACTTTGTGTACACTATTATAATATATTTTAAGAGAATTGTTACAAAGGGCATATGTGTCATTTTTTCAGCTATATATGGACTTATAATCATTGCAAAAGTCAACGTTTAGATGAAAACACTAACCATCTGGTAATTCGTAGCATCTTTATTAGTCTACATCTTTATTTTTCAAGAATTTTATATGAATGTATTTTCTCACTCAGAATATTTCTGGAGTTTATTTAGGATATTTCCTTGGTTAATAGTTAGATATTTTTTCAATTAAACTTCTTTTGATGAAATAAACCTTATTCTATTGTTGATTAACTTGTAGAAAAAACTATATGGTGTGGGGAATGCTGTCAATCTACAACTTCCCAGTTGTTCTTGTCCTTGATGAGAAAAATGTGGAAACTATTTTTGGATCAGCAGAGGAATATCATTACTGGAGAGGATTGAATTTTTGTTTTCCCCATTGAATAAAGGTGAGAAAAAATGTGACTGCAATGAATTAAAAATGAAGGACATATTATGTATAATACATAGACAGCACGGAAGTCATGTTTTACTTAGTAAACATGTCAATGGGATCGTAATATTTAAACAGTAAAAGGAAATTCTTCTGTGTTTTTCTATTAAAACTTAGGAACAAAACATACTATAAAATTATATCAACATTATAAAATAAATCAGTTTGGTAATCTATTCTTGAATAACAAAGATAAACAGGTCTTATAAGGTTTATTTTGGAATTCATCACTTCAAGTATTTGAATCCATACTTAAATGTACTACTCTGAATTAGAAAAATGTATTTCTATTTTGAAGGCTTTTGAAATTTCATTCAAAGCAACAGATACATGAATATTAAATCTTCTTGTAGCATTTCCATTTATGATCTCTTAAATCATTGATTTGTATTTTCATATTGCTTATTATCCTCCATGTAAATGTAGAAAATGCAATTCAAAAAAGCAATCAAAAAACATAAAGCATATCCAAATGAAATGACACCAAAAATAAAAAAAAAAAAACTAATGGCAATTGACTTTGAGTATCATTGAAGTAATGACGCATTCTTTTTTTTATTAACTATTGTGTGGTGATACTTTATCATCTAACAAATAAAGCTTGGCTAAAGATCAGAGTGCAAAGCTAGGCACACTAATCAGCCATACTGGCAAAACAGAGATTGCACACACCTTTAATCCCCCAAACCACATTAGTTAGCCATAGATACCAGGCAGTGGTGGTACACATCTTTAATAGCAACACTAGAGCAGAATATGAAGTGGGATGAGACAGGAACTCACTCTTTTTTCTCTGAATATTTCATAGAGGTGAGAACTCTCTAGTGACTTCATTGCTTTGATTTTCTGATCTTCTATGAGTCCCAATATATGACTCTGTGCTTTTAATTATTTTTTTCTGAATCTGGCACCCAACACATACAAAAAAATGTCATTTGCCTGTGGCCTTACAGCAAATGACATAGGCCAGAGCAACACATGGTTAGAATCACTCACCCACCAGATGAGTTTTCTATATTATCTCCTGATGGGCTTCCCATGAACGTCCTTCTTGGACTGCTGCCAAAGTAGGTAGCTACCTTGAAATCCAGTCACTTTTATTTTTCATTTCAGAGGCAGTGTCTCACATCTTCATCATCATCAGTGGCAGATTTGACGAGAAAATTGGGAATTCTTTAAGGGAAGAATTAGATAAAATGGAGAGTATTTCCCATGTTAAAAAAATAAATGACATTGAGCCTATAATTCGTGATCCTAGAGAAGCTAAATAAGAAGGTGAACCCAAAGAATAAATATCCTCCTGGATATTGGAAGTGGACAAGATTGCCGGATAGGGGCTGGGGGTGGAGTGGGGAGAGAGAAGGAAGAAGGAGAGGATGGGGAGAGCTTGGGGGAATGGGATGGTTGGGATGGAGGAGGGGTGGGTGTGGGAGCAGAGAAGTATATATCTTAATTAAGGGAGCCATTTTAGGGTCGGCGAGAAACTTGACTCTAGAGATGTTCCCAGGTGTCCATGGAGATGTCCCCAGTTAGATCCTTGGGCAGCTGAGGAGAGGGAGCCTGAAATGGCCCTATCCTATAGCCATACTGATAAATATCTTTCATATCACCATAGAACCTTCATCTGGTGATGGACGAAGCTAGAGACAGAGACCCACATTGGAACATTGAACTGAGTTCCTAAGGTCCAAATGAATAGCAGAAGGAGGTAGAACACAGCAAAGAAATCTTGGCCATTCTTACAGGTGTAAGATGAAATCTCAGAGTTGTTTTGATTTGCATTTCTCTGATGACTAAGGATGTTGAACATTTCATTAAGTATCTTTCAGCCATTTTAGATTCCTCTGTTGAGAGTTCTCTGTTTAGGTCTGTACTCCATTTTTTATTGGATTATTTGTTCTTTTGATGACCAATTTCTTGAGTGCTTTGTATATTTTGGAGATTAGACCTTTGTCTGATGTGGGGTTAGTGAAGATCTTTTCCCATTCTGTAGGCTATTGTTTTGTCTTGTTGACCATGTCCTTTGCTTTACAGAAGCTTTTAAGTTTCTGAGGTCCAGCTTATTAATTGTATCGCTCAGTGTCTGTGCTACTGGGGTTATATTTAGAAGTGGTCTCCAGGCCAATGCATTCAAGTGTACTTCCCACTTTCTCTTCTATGAGGTTTGCTGTCACTGGCTTTATGTTGAGGTCTTGATCCATTTGGACTTGAATGCTGTGTATGGTGATAGATATGGGTCTATTATCATTCTTCTACAGTTGATATCCATTTATTAAATATGGTTTCTTTTTTCCATTTTATATTTTTTGCTTCTTTATCAATAATCAGGTGTTCAAAGGTGTATGGATTAATATCCAGGTCTTTGATTCAGTTCCATTGGTCCTCCCATCTGTTTTTATGCCAATACTAGGCTGTTTATTTGAAGTATTCTTTTCTTACTATAGTTATCCATTATTGTAAAATTTCTCTGATAGACTGTTTTCACTTTAAAATGTTATAGCATTACCTCATTTTATGTATATTTCTTTGATCCATTCGAGAACAGCAGTATTTTGCTTAAATTTTACATTATTTGCAAATATTCAACTTCTTTTTTCTATTATGAATTATAATTTATTCTATTTTTATGAGAGGAAATGCATTACATAACCTGCTTTTTATTTTCAATTTGTGAGAGTGTGTCTCTCTGTGTGTTTCTGAGACCATTTAGTAAAACTTACATACAAACATTTGTTTTGGTCTTATAATTCATGACTGAATAATGTACAAGAGGTTTTGTTCTTGAAGAAAACTGTTTTTGCATCTCTAAGCAATCACTGATTTCCTGAAACTCTTTGTCCAGCAATAAAACCCTGTGAAACTTCTCTTATCCATTTTGCTATGTTAACTAGGACCTCACTATGTATGTATTGTTCGGGTAACCCTATTGTTGTGATTTTATGTGTCTAGTTTATGTAAATTTAAGGATCTGGAGAGACAGTCTAGAGGGTATATACTCATGAGTGCTCCTGTTTTCACACCAGCACCCACGTAACAAGCTAAACATACAGCACATAGCAGTAATCACAGGTTTAACTTAGGCGAGCATAAGAAAATCAATGGGGCTTGCTTTCTTCCTGCATAGTAGAGAACATAGTAATCCAAGGTTCAGAGAAAGATTCTACTTCTGAATAGTCAGAGAGGGATAGAAAGGAACACAGACACCCTCTTCTGCCTTCATGTGTACAGCCACTCACTCAAACGGACACATATCCACAAAAAAAACCCTCAAAATGCATCATGAATGTTGAGACATTTGGTATGATTGACAGTAGCTGAATTTCATGTAATTATGAAAACTCGTTAATATTTAATCCTAGAAAATGAGTCTAAATATCAGGGTAATAGAAAAACATGCAAGGAACTTGGATATTTCTGTAAGTTTATAATAGAAGTAAATATCATTCATTATTTTCATTTCATAAGATAACATTGCTTTCCAGGCAATCAGACTCTTAGCCTCAATGGGGAAACCATTAAGACCCTGGCAGATGATGACACAGTAGTTGTCATTTATGCTGTTGAGCATTCTCCAAATGACGTCTCTAGAAGAGTCCCACTAACAACATTGCATGCCCACTGTGAGGAAACCAACACTAAAACACAGCTGCAGCATCTCTGGGTGATCCTTCTAAGACAAGAAGAGACTATTTCTGGCTCAGTTCAAA
The DNA here is from genome assembly GCF_014885135.2 of Alexandromys fortis. Lineage (NCBI taxonomy): Eukaryota > Metazoa > Chordata > Mammalia > Rodentia > Cricetidae > Alexandromys > Alexandromys fortis. Next base: position 328,026 of record NW_026068014.1, on the reverse strand, counting down.
CAGCTAGTGCAGTATCCTCCTGCCGTTATTGATCCCATTATTTGGGAACAAGCCAAAGTGGATAACCCTTATTCTGAAAAAAAATAATTCCTGTCTCAGGAGTGGGTTTCCTATAACCGCTTTAAAGACTAAACTTTCAAGAATGGATTCCTAAGCAACTCAGACCAGATTAGATAGAATATCTGAATTTACTAGTGAACTACAGAATTGATTTACAACTATGGCCAAAATAGCACAAAACAAAGCTAAACTCATGGATCTCTTCCACAGAACCTTACGTGTCCTAATCAAATAGGAAATTCAAAAGAACCATTATTATGCTATAGAGGCCGATGAAGAAAAGTGACAGGCTCAATTAGAATCTATTGAGGGTGAACTAAATGCACCTATCCAGTTCAAAGGTAGACAGAATGAACTGATGTCCCAAATCAGGATGCAGAATTATTTTGGAGCTGTAAAATCTGAAGAGTGGTATTACATAGATACAGCCCAATATTAGAAACCAAGCAGCATTTGAAACAAAAGCAAGATGGCCTTAGTAATTAGATAAGCATCATAAAAGTTTATCAAGAAGATATGAAACTGGCAGAATATGGATTGAATGAAACAATCCGTAACAGAGGCAGTATATTTAGTTGACAGTTTACAAACTTGCTCCAGTTTATAAACTGCATTTTCTTGCTGCATCAGGTGTTTCTTATGATGACCACATGGACAGGAAAAAGGCTACTTTTCCTAGGTGGGATGTTTGCGGTTCCTAAGAAATTACTGTATAGTAAACCTGAAATGATCATCACAAAGCTCTTCAAAAAGAACCTTAGAAAAATCTATATGTAGAAGTGGTATTTACTAAAGAGAAGCATACAGACCAAGCCTTTGTTCCAACTTGCAGGAGAATAATCCTTATTGGTACTAGAAGCCTAGCTAGATTCCCAGGATGGCAAGTGGGGGGTATGGTCTTTAGAAGTCTTTAGAATCACTTTGCCAGAGCAGCATAGTTGCTTACTACATTCTAAATCTTATTCACAAACTCACAGAGAAATGTAGCTGACCCCTCTCAACAAAGAAGCCCATCTTTACATAAACAGATACAATCACAGACAACTGTAACTGGACATGATGCCAAGATCATTGGTTTATGGCTAGTCTAGACCCAACTACTGCTATATCTTTATTACAACTTCTATATCTATACCTTAGGGAACATCACAGAAAAGAGGATAGAAATATTGTAAGAGAAAATAGCTGGAAGCCCATTGTGAAACAGTCTCCTAGAAATGGTTGCATAAACCAGATTTCAAAAATAGCAGTCTTGGTTAATCTAATGGTTGTTGGGAGCAGTGAGACCCCAGATCCTGAGTTTCTTGTAATCCCTTGATCTGAGTGCCTACAGCTGCTCTGAGCACAAGACCTTCAGGAGTTCCTGATGGCAGGAGAGTGGTTTCTGGTGGGTTTGGCTAGGGCGTGGCTATCTCTATATAATCTGCCCCTGAACACAATAAAGGGGGCATTTTTGGGGAATTCAAGGATGATCCCTGTCGCTGTCTCTCTGTCTGTGTGTGTCTGTGTATTTTAACCTCCAGCTCCCTTGCCTGAAGCTCGTGAACTGGGTAATAGAGCACCGAGCACAGACACGAAGGTGTGGTGCATGGCAATGGTATTTTAATATATGTTAAAATGTTACTATAGAAGGGGAGATATTTCACTGTGTCCTACCACTAGACAAACAATTATAAGAAACTAATAGCTATGGTAAGAGAAGAAGCCTCTTCTATGGATGGGCCCAACTATTGGTTGGAAATGCAGAGTGATAACCCTTGAAACCATATCCCCACCAATTAAACAGACTCAGCAAGTTTTACATTATATATATATATATATATATATATATATATAGTTAGTTAGAATATATATATTTGTGCACACACATAAAGTAAAAGATACTATCTCGAGAGTAAAGGGCAATGGATAGGTTCAAGAGAGGAACTGGAGGGAGGAAAAGATTTAGGTAATGATGTTAGCCCATTTTAGTTTAAAGTATTCGTAGAAGGACAGCAGCATACTATAAATTATATAAACATATGGAAGAGAAATCTTCATGTTAGAAATTAGCAATGGCTATGTAAACTAAAAACATTTTCTCTAATCTGTGCTAGCCTATCATAAAGTTATAAAATAAAAAAAACCTTATTTCAGAGATTTTGCAAGATTAGATAATTTAATACCAAATTTTAAATGCAAATATTTCAAAAAGTCCACTCAACTTGGTTAAGAAATATTATCAATTAGAACAATTAGAATGTGAGAGGCAATTTTTAGCAATTTTCATTTTTCACCATGATTAATGAGGCAATAAAATTCATGAGCTGAGAGGGGTCGAGTTCACTCAGGAGATAAACTAGATAATACATAAAAGTAGGCAATGACTTAGAGAAGTCATTTGTTGCCCTCTTTAGTAAACTGGTTTGTAATGAATTATCTATTTGTATGACCCATGTAATCTACACCTTTGCTACTGCAGTCTACAGTTAGAATATAGTAAGATTTCTTAGCTTTTTTTTTTACTTAGTGTCATGCCAACTGAGAGTGTGTTTCTGTGAAGAACAAGTGAAAAAATTTAAATTATATCTAACAATGGATATACATACACATATATTAATGCATATATATCTATGAATTTAATCCATTTCATCATTCTAAAGTTGCCCATTATATCTTCAACAAAAATAGTCACTTGTCCATGGTGAAAATCTGCCTGTGTTTTCAAGTAAGAAATGAATACACTGCACTAGGATTATCAGTTTAGAATTTTAATTTTTGATTTTCACTGATAGCATAATTTTAAAAATGCATCATCAATTAAATTGAAAACCATTGCTTAAGTATGCATTGTGGCAGGTATATATGCATGCATTAGCAATCAGTTTGGGAAAATACGACATCAATAAGTATAAATCCAATCAATATTTTAAGGTTTTGTTGGTAGACTAAATGACATTCATGGATTGCATTGATTTTTGTGATTTACAATTTTCAGAAATACATTGGCCCAATTTCATATGTGTTGCTATGAAAAAATATCTTGACAAAAGGCAGCTAGGGGAGATATGCCTTAATTTAGCTCATAGTTTCAGGATACAGTCTCTCATTGTCAGGAATCCAAGCGAGTAATATGAAATAGCACACCTGTGGTCAAGAGCAAAGAGGAATGAAGACACACATTCTCACTTTCTCACTTGCTTGCTTTTGTTTCTATCTTGATTTCTGTACTCTTTCATAGTTCAGGACCCCATGTCTAGTGAATCGTACCAACTTAATTAAGATAATAATTATATAATGAAATTCCCAAAGTGGAATAACTTTAAAGAAAAAGCTATAAAAAGTTCACAACTTACAATTTTTGTGTCTGGTTGTTCCAAACAGCATGATGAACAGAGTTCCTGCAGATTTCCTGGCTACATCATGACACAACAATGAAGTGGAAGGAACCTTGCTGCATCCAGAGGAGGAACTGATAGATTCTATGGCAAGATAGAAAGCAAGCTATCGGGGATACACTAGACTTACTCTTTTTTAATATGTATATTAGAGAGACTTAATCACTTACCAAGGATATAAAGTAACATCCTTTCCTTATCCTTTAGCAGAAAATGGGGAAAGCCTAAAATGTCTAACACAGAGAGCATGAAAATGCTTGCTGTGTGCTTTCACAAGTGTATATAATTGTAAGTCAAATATTCAAGTTCTGACTTTCTCAGACATCTCTGATACTTGTTTTGATAGACTTCCTTCCTGTTCCCAATTCACCTTCTTTTGGGAGTAAATAGTGAAATGTGGAAAACTGCCTAAGCTGGCAGAAAAACGCTACTGCAGCCCGTTACCACGAAGGCACAGCGATGGAGAGGCAGTGTAGAAAACACAGTTCTTCTTGACTATAACTATTTTTCTATATTTTTTATTAGGTTGTAGCAATACTACATTTTCTTTCCTTTTCTTCCCAATAACCATTTCACCCTGAGAGCAGTGTTCTCTCCTGAGGGCCAGAGACTGACATTTCTGTGGACTTAATCTATATGTTCGAGGACACATCAAAGGTTAAGTAAATTCCATTTTTAATGCCATGATCACTAAATTGGAAATGTTAGCAGCTTTAAGTTTTGACAACTCTGGCCCTTAATTTTGAATAGAGATTCTCTCAATATTGTAAAATACCAGATGCTACACACTATGAATGGATTTTACAGTTCTCCAGGATGGTGCTTTCCAAACATGTTTGATGAATCTTTGGTTGGGTTTTAAAATAAAATTCACCTCAACACATTATAGCAAGTGAAAATATGAACTGCATTTCCTTTTACTTTTAATACTAATATACCATTATATTTCACCATTCTCTTTCCTTTCCCCAAACCCTCTTATGTACCGCTTCTTGCTGTTTTTAAAAAATCACAATCATTTTTATTAATTGCTATTCAATGCATAAATGTGTATGTTTATACACACAGACATATATATTCCTAAGTTTAAAATTAAATATGCAACAAGAGTTAACCAAACTGTTTCTTTTGAAGATTATAATCTACTTATAGGAAAGTCTATTTCAGAAGAGCATTTTATAACTTATGTGAGCAATTAAGCCTTCCTCAGTGATTTTTTATCTTATCAGTGCCAAGTGTTGTCTTATAGTTAGCAGATTTACAGTCAATCTTAGGCTGCCTTTTCTACTAAGTGACTTTTTAAAGGCAGAATAAAGTGAAAGCAAAGGTAATCATAGCACTTGTTACTACTGAGCATTAGGGATAAACTCAGGGTACATCGACTGACAGGGAATGCTGATCTGTAGTTATCACATGGATGTTTCTATTTATAGAAGGATATCACAAGTTAAACACAGAGGAAATGGTTCACGAATCCAATAAAATTTGGAATGCACAACTGCCTGCAATACCTGGGGATTTTTCACCCAATCTGTTTGCCAGCAAATCAATAACAAGAGTAAATCCTTCTGCATGGTGGGCAATCAAACTCTCCATAACAGGTACTCCTACTTGAATTAATAGAATCCCAGAAGAGCTGTGTATGTTTCAAAGCCAATATCACTGAAGCTTAAAATTCGCATGTGTTAAGCAGGAAGATATTTCTTAATAATGTCTTAAACAAAGGGAAATTATGTGAAGACTTTGAATTAAACGTTCCCATGCTGGGTGGCCTCAATTTAAATTGCTCATGTCTCTGGAGGGCATGCTTCCCATTGTCTATATCTCTTTAAAGGATGAAGAATGTATAAAGTTTTCTAAAAGTATTACTGCCTTCCCTACAATGGCTGACTGTCATTGTTTGCTGTAGAGGTTGTCCTGGATAACATGCTCATTGAGATAGCTAGTATAACTCATGTGCTCAGGGTAAGCTGAAAAGACTTCTTTGCCTGTAGCTTTTTTTAGCCATCCAGAAGAAAATCAGTAATTTCTCTCTTGATTTTCAAGACCCTCACAGAATTTACTGTATTATTTACTTGATATTCCTTCTGTCACTTGCCCATAATATAAGGACCTAACACACACTTTAATTGAACAAATAAGAAGGTCACAGTGAAGAGGCAATGGAGCATATGTAAGATTTTTGCTGTATTCAAAATGTAATGTTACTTTGAAGGTCATGATTTAGATGGAAGAAAAACATTAAAATACAAATTAGGTTAAAATTTTGCTTTATTTGAGAGACACAGTTTTCTAATATCTTAGCATCATGTTAGGCAATGTAGGAAGTTTTCGAATAGTTGTATAAAAGTTTGTTTTTAACAGCTATTATCTGTCAGTAATGGCAGTAGGTATGAGAGATATAGATGGAAAAGCCAATATACTTCTTCTTAAAGATATCACAATTGAATAAAAAAGATCTGCTTGCAGAAATCTTTAAAATTATTGACAAGACATTTAATGTATTATTTTTTATTTTTATTTATCAACACCAATATGTAGAAAAGTTAAGTCTAGTGTCATATTTAAATAATCTATTCTTGTTTCTTTGAACCAGAACTACAATCACATGGCCAACTTAATGTATTTAAGAATACTACCTTTGAAACTATTTTTAAGAAAAGTGTCTTTATGTATGACTCCTTAATACTTTGTTAGTTATATGAAAGAAAAGAGACAGAAACAAAGATGGCGAGGTCTAACGCATTTGGAAGGTTAGGGCGATATAAAGAGCAATAAATGTATATACTCTAATGTCTTTACATCTTCCTCAAGATGCATGCACATCCACATTCATTATTTCTCCTTCCATGACAACAAGCAGGTGGTGGAATGAGCCTGGATATCCGTTGGCTGCTGAAGAACTGATGAATGTGCTTAGGAATAAACCTAATCAAGGAAGGAACAATCTCTTCAAGAAAACTCATGAAAGTAAAGAAACTTAAAACACTAAGAAAAGATACTTAAAATCGAATTGTCTCCTGGTTTTGAGTATCACTCACTAGTCTATGGCAGCGATTTAAAGATTATGGGACCTTTAGAACCTGTGAACTCTCCAATTAAGGTAGATCACTAGAGAAGAATCTGAAGACTGTTTTCTGTTTCATAGTCCTCACTCCATGAAAACAAAGTCTCTCCAACTGTAAGTCACAATGATTTTTTCTCCATTAAATTGCTACTATGAGGTTGCTGTCATGGCAAAAGGAAAGTAAAGATGGTAATTTCTCATGTCCAAAGTTACCTGCAGATACAATCCAACTCCCATAAATTCCAGTGACATTTCCATAGAATTACAAAGAAACCATTTTATAATTAACATGGAATCACAACAGGGAACAGGTAGTAAAAATAATATGGGTTGAAGAAGAAATAGTGGAGGCAGTGACTTTACCATTTGAATCCCAATTATAAAATGTAATTTCTTCCAAAACTTATTTTTTGAATCAGCTTTAATTTGATATTTTATTTCTTATCTCGGTTGAAAGAAATTCAGTTCTCAGTTCTTAGAACTGTCTATTTTTTCAAACATCACTCTTTCCATAGCAATAATTACATTTAACACGTTAGGATTTGAGCTTTGTTAGCAGTTTTTTTCTGCTTATTTTCTTGCATTTTTGTCTTTTATTTTTGCTGTTCTTTTCAAAATCTCACTATGTAGCTCTTAGCAGTGCTGCAACTAATTATGTAGACTTAGGCTGGACTTTGTAGTCACAAGACTTTTGGCATCTAGCCCAACATGATTTATACATTATTTTTGTTTGTCTACAGCTCTATCATATGAATGTATAGTAGAACTTGAAAAATCATAGAAAATCAAAAATAATTCTTGAGTGAATTAATGACAGACTTTTAAAAATCCACAGAAATTTAATTAAAAGCATTAAATCATGACTTTAAATCAGCATTGAATCAGACAAGTAACTGTATAGCAATTTATAGTTTAATGAATTTTACTTTAGATAAAATATGCTTGGTTTTTGATAATTTGCAATGCTTTGATTGATTTGCTTATTTTGTTTAATTGATTTGATTCCAACAAGGGAGCACATATGTTGTAATTAATGTTGTGATCTGGTTCAATTTTGAGTTAGACAATAAAAAGAAATTAGATCTTCTAATTTTGTCAAATGCACTAGGTTTTGAAAATTATCCGTTATTGCTCAGGGAATGTTAATTAAAGAATTGTAATTCATGAGCGTTAGCTATTTCAATGGAAGCTGAGGGGTGTGTCAGAAATTTTAAATGCTCCACCTTCTTTCACCCAGCATTCAGTTTAGTTTTATCTACCTAACTCTACTCTAACCTATCACACAGGCCAACCCAGTTTCTTTATTATCCAATTGTATTCCCAGCATACAGAGGGAATCACATTACACATATGATTATAAATAAATGAAAACCTTTAAAAAACTTTGGTTTTTAAACAAAATGAATTATATTAAATATTTACTAGATAAATGAGTTTTGATATTTAAAGCATGATATTATCAGATGACTTAGGAATACTATATTTAAAGAATTCAAGTTAAAATAAAGTGTGCTTAGTTTCCAAAAGAATATTATTGCGGTTAGAAATTTTTAAAAAGAATTACAGGTTTCAAAATTTAGAGTTACTCTTGTCATATTTTAGCATTTAGGTTTATGATGTTATAGGGCCTTTTCATTACTTATGACATAAGCTTTTGTTCTGCTCTAAGGGTCACACTTTTAGACACTATCTATTGCAAAATTCTCAGAAATCTATGTAAAGGGGCTAAATATATCCATAAGAGCTGGAAGAACTAATTCCCATTACCTCTCAGCGCCTTCACCCTTGGTCAGCTACCTTTAGAGGGTCATTTCAGTTGATATATAAATAAACAGATTATACCTCGTTTTCTCCACCAAAACCCTTGCCTTTCAAATAGGTCATTACATTCTACAACAATCTTGCTTGTTAACCTCTCCCCACTGTGGAGTTCTATAGCTGAACTTTCTGCGTATTTCTCTTTAGTTGCCAAATCCAATGGAAATTTTTCTTACCAATACTGTTACATAATAACTGGGACATTTAACACTACCTATTGCCCCTCCAGAGACTCTATTGCATTGGTTTTTGAGAAATAAGAATATCCCAAACTTCTCCCATGTCTAGGGCCAGTCTTGCTCAACTTCTAGGTGTCACTTTTGTCAAGATTTCTAGCTTTGCCTTTCTTTCCCCTTCCTTTACAGAGCTGTCCTGCAGGGAAGCATCTATTTTGCCTTGTAAGGTTCCTAATCACTGGTGGCCCCAGTCTTTTAGCGCCATAAACATTTTCTAACAGAAGTCATGACCTACTAAATGCCTCACAAGCATGTATCGAAATCTCATTACTTCATGTTGCAATGTTTAGTGTGGCTTAAGGATATATAGGCAATAAATCCTTTGGTTTGGGGGTTCTTGATAGTGTGATTGCTTCAAACGCTTCTTTCAAAGCACTAAGCAATAGTGATAAGGCTTCACTGAGCATTCATTAATATATTAAAAGTGTTCCTGTATTTTTTCTTAGAAAGTAGTTTTCAACAAAATTATTAACTAAGTAATTTTTTATTGTATTGAAATTAGAATTGTTTTTAGTGATTATGTTGGTTAGTGTTATGATAACTTGACACTAAGTAGAGCCATTTGGAAATAAGAAAAATAATTGAGAAAAATACACCTTTTGGCAAATCAAGGAAGAAGATTCTTAATTAGTGATTGATGTTGAAGGACTCAGGACACTGTGGCTAGTGCCACCCTTCAGCTGCTAGCACTCAGTGCTATAAGGAAACAGACTGAACAAACCTCGATATAAATAGAGGCTGCTCATTTGTTTCCCTGTTGCCCGGACCGAAAAAATCACGCAGAAACTATATTTATTACAATGTTTGCCCTATTAGCTCAGGCTTTTTATTAAGTAACTCCTATATCTTAAATTATAAAAAAAAACAGTTTATTTTCTTAAATTATACAAAACAGTTATCAAGCAAGTATTAGTTATAATATTGAGTTCATTTACTGTTTGCAAATTGTGGAAAATATTCTATCATCTATCCTATCTTTGTGAGTCTAAAGTTTTAAGTTTAAATAATATTTTATCATAACTTAGAAAAGCTATAACTATCTGTCTTCAATGCCATCAAAGACCTCAGAAGGATATAATGTTACCTAAATAAAGAGGAAGTACATTTTAAGCAATGTCCAAACTTCTAGAAATGACAAAGTCATCCTGCTGCCTGGACAGTCACCTAAAGTTCATCTGTAATGTTGGAGCATCTTCAGCCTACAGGCATATAGTATCTGGCAGACATTTTCATGAAGCAGGAAACTTGAACATCTGTTGAACCTTTATACTGGTAAGTTGCTTTCATCACTTGAGTTTTTTCTCTGTGCTGCAGAATGTCTGACAGGTTCTTTTGTGAAATAGGAACCCTGAAGAACTGTTTTACCTCCTTTAAGCAGGTTTAGCAGTCACTTTTGTGAGTCCTGCATGTCCAGTTCATACAGCATACCATCAAGCAGTCTAGGCAATAACATTTTCTTGCCCAAATGGCTAGCCTTGTCAATTTGAAGACAAACAAATTCCATAACAAGTTTCTTGGATGCCAATCAACCTCTCTGAAGTAATTGGTGTTGCCTAAAGCAGACATGTATCATGATCAAGAAAAGTCTAAGCTCTTAAAACCTTTTAAATGCCATTTTCTGTAGGTCTTTGAAGTATTAAATATTATCTTTCTAACTGAAATATATCTTTGTATATCTATAAATCCTAACTAACATGACTACAAGTTTGACTATTATAAATGACTATTAATCTGCAATTTTAAATATACATTACATTTTTGAAGCTTTATGTGGATGTACGTTGCTGAATGTTTGGGTGCCATTTTTTAAATGGAGGTTGTTCATTCACTTTCCAGCCATACAGACCTGAATAACCACACAGAAACTATATTAATTATAACACTATTTAGACTATTATTTCCTTAAGTAACTCTTATATTTTAAATTCACTTTTTTTGTTTTTTATTTTTTCCAGACAGGGTTCCTCTGTAGCTTTGGTGCCTGTCCCGGAACTAGCTCATGTAGACCAGGCTGGCCTTGAACTCCCAGACTCCCAGAGATCAGCCTCCCTCTTCCTCTCGAGTGCTGGGATTAAAGGCGTGTGTCACCACCGCCCGGCTTAAATTCACCCATTTTTATTAATCTATGTATCACCATGAGGAACAAACCCCAGGAAGATGCATTCCTTCAAAGCTTCTACATCAGTCCTGATTCCTGGTTCTTGCCTTAAGTCCCTGCTCTGACTTCCCTTCAAGATGGAATAACCCTTTTCTCCCCAAGTTTTTAAGGATTATGACATTGCAGCATTAGGAACCCTAACACCTTGTTCCAATCTTAGTGGCTTCAAACAATTCCTTAACCCATTGAATATAACTCCAAGGAGGCAGACTAACTAGTTATGACCAACTCATTCATTGCTGCATAATGAACCACTCAAATATATACACCTTATAGTTTTCATGATCATCTATCTTAGATATTTTTTGTATATTTACAATTCCCATATTTGAATTATCTCCACACTGTGGTTATTTCTAGTACACCTTTAGCTACTAGGCTGACAAATATATCTTTATTAATGGCAACTTGTTGTAGCTTCAGGAATATACAGACTGCTAGAAGTATAGAGGAGAAGAGAAAAGGAACCCAATGTCAGTGAGGGAAAGCCTTCCCAATAAGAGTTGGCATTGATCTAACAATTGAAGGAGCAGAAAGGAAAATGAACCAGAGATTAATGGGAGAATACTATAATTATTAACCTATGATCTAATACATTTTTCTATCAGCCTAAAGTACTAAGCTAGCTAAGAGAGAGTGCAAGCTGAAGTTTTAGTAGAGGAAGAACAGAAACTGCAATCTCAACTTACTGAAGTGATTTCTAGGGAAATTAAAAAAAAAGTAGGTAGACCTTTCTAGCATTGATATGGATTCTCTTAGATGTGTAAAGCACATTAAATTAAAGGACATTCAATGGCAAACTAGCTGCCGGAGGCCTGAATAAATTTAGTCTACGTGTTTGGTTTTTCCTGATTTTTAACAATCTGGATGAATATATTTCAGTGTAGGCCAATTTCATATGAAAATCGAAGGTTTTAGCAATGTTATATCCTATTTCTATTTTTAATCTGGGTGGATATTCTGTTAAATGGACTTCAGACTTCTCAGGTGAATCCAGTTCTAAAAGTGTCACATTGCCACATTTATGTAAGTAAATCTATCAGTTTCCTATTTCTCATTGAATATGTATGGTTTGTGTTGTGGAGGTAAGATTTAGTTCTTCATCCTTCATCAACAATGGAGAAACGAAAGATACACAAAAGAATCATGTGTTTATGCAAGGAAAAGTGAAGGAAAATTTGTGAGGATTTTTTTATTTGTGAATATAAAAGTGAGAAGCTAGGCTGTCCTGGGAGACATACATAGTAAGAAGGTATTCCCAGGGCTTTCAAAAAGGTGTGCAACCTTAGATGCTTTTTAGTCCTGCAGCTGGTCTGCGTAGTTTTGAGTCTGTAACATTAAAAAGTTCCTAAACCTTAGTCACCCCAAACTATGTCAATTTCTAATTGAAATGAATTATTTTTCTTTTGATCTTGAAGAACTTTATTTTACATTATAGTTTTTTAAGCAATCTTTTTTTCTTTAATTTTACATACCAATCCCAGTTCCCTCTCCCTCCCCTTTCTGTTTTATGAGTGTATTCACTGTTATAAATAAGCCATGTTAAAGCTATTGTATTCAAGCAAGAGAGAAAGTTAACTGAAAGTTATTTTGATTATGACTCTCCTATATCGTCAGCTCCAGTCATTTGAAATGTTGGTTTGTAAGTGAGTATATTACAACTAGTAGTGTACAAAAAATACCCCACATTTGACCAAGTGTTTATATATATTTTTCCAGACAGTTTTAGAAAATGAGAAAGAATATACTGTCCACTGTAATTTAAAAAAGTATTTATTCTGAGCCAGACTATGTACTAATTCATCTACAGATATGATGAATTGTCAAATCCAATCAGGATAAATAGCAAACCTATGGGAGGTGATGCATATAATTTAGGGATACATATTTAGCTTTTTCTGTGCATACATACATACATGGCTATATGTGGACTTTATATATGCTTGTATGCATTATGCATTTATAAAGTTAACCTTTCAACTTTAAGTACTAATATATACTAACTGCTTAGTAAGAAGAGAGAAAGGAAATTCTCAATCCAGAAATGTTCCAAAACTGAATATACAAAGCTGTAAGATAGTCAGTCTCACAGGATTGTCATCCATCAGTCAGTAAAACTTTTAACTAAGTTGTATATGAGAAGTCCTGAAAATAAATACATATGGGGCCATGCATATACTTGGAATAAACTTTGAACTTAAAAACCAGTTATGCCCTGTTTTTATACATATATACTCATTTATTTATATATTTTAAGGTCAAGTAAATCACTGGTTATTCTTTCTGTAAATAAAACCACCCTTTAGGCTAAAAACAAGGATCAAACACTAAAAATCCCAGAAAATTTTCTTCTACATTGGTAGCAAAGCTCCTTGTCATTTGTAATACAGCAAAGTTTGGGTACCATCATAAAGACTTGGGGTCATAGGGTATGTGTTTAGAACTCATAGTTGTATCTAATGGACTATATTGGAATCTAGATATTATATAAAATACTACTAGCATATAAAAATATGATAAAAGATTCTAATAAACAAGATTATGATTAAAATAATCAAAATTTTTATTGTATAAGTGATTTCTTATTTATGAATACTTTATTAAATATTTTTATGTACACTATATTTATTTTTTACCATACTCCTTCCTCTCTGCCAACTCCTTTTTCTCTCCTTTTTTTTTACCTACCAAACTTTACGTTGTCTCTCTAGCTCTCTCAAAAAAATCTAAAAAATCTAAAAATCAAAACAAATGAATACTACAAACAAAAATATAATAAAATAAAAATTACTACAACAAACCAAAATGAACAATGCATAAAATAGACATAAAGTCCATTTGCCGTTGTCCAACTACTCATGGGCCTGGGGCTTGCTCTGACATGTGGGTAATAAACTCAGAGACATTGGAGAAAACCAATTATCTCTTTGCCAATGGGTGTGAGTTGCAGATAGCTTTTTGGATAGAAGTGGTACTTTGTCTTTTCTTTCTCATCACCATGCTGGAATTTTACCTGAGTTGAATTTATACAGACCTTCTGCATGTTATCCCTGTCTTTGAGTTTGTATTGGGTATCGACCATGATGTTTGACTGCTTGATTTTCTTGACAGCTCTTAGAAGCATTCATACCCTATGATTCAGATGTGATTTAAGTGTGAATCAGCTATCTTTGTTTTTATGTATTTACCATATATTAAATAAACAAAATGTTTCTGGAATAAATTTGAGGAAAGATATATTTACTGGAAAAATCAGTCAATATTATTATTAACTTTCAATTATAATTGATTTTTATCATTTCAAGATGGTGGATTTGAACTCCACAGGGATCTATTACATTAGCAACAAGGTTATGATGTACTCCATGTAATGGTGTTCCCGTTTTTTATAATTTATCTCATCAGATTCTGTACATCCTTCAAATTTACATTCTATCTCTGTCTCTCCTTCTTCCTCTTTATTGGCAATGAACAAACTGTAATAAAAACTCATTAAAATATGATACGAATTAAGAAACAGAATGTTTCCCCTGGAGACTTCCTGCTATGCAAAGTAAAAGCATACCTATGTGGTGAGTGAAACATTCCACAAGACTTTAATATTATAGTGCTTTAAAAGTATGTAATCATTGAATGGATAAAGGAGCTTGGTCAGACACACTTTGTCATCTTATATAATTCCACTTAGAAGACTGTAGACTAATTAGATGCATGTCCTTATGGTTTCATTTACTTTATATTAATTTTTTTTCTGAACTTGCTAGAAACATCCTCTTGCAGTTTAACTTTTCTTTTGAAGAAATTGCTTTTAATTACAAATGTGAAAAGACGAACAAAACTCACCTAACACCAAGCCATAAAAATGTTCAGTGGGTGGTGATAACCACATGGTGGTCAACTTAATGCAAGGTGATTTGTTCCCAGGACTCTGAGTGCAATCCTGCTGAACTAAACTGCAATTCTTGTGTCAACCCTGTCCTGTTGTGCAAATCAATCAAGTTAGTACCCTTTGTGCTCTTCTGCACATTAGAGATTCCAGTGCTTGCATCCCACATGCATTTACAGAAGAAGCCGGGAGAGCAGCCACTCTCCAGTCCTGCACTAAATCCCAGCATGATATGCAATAATGACCTGTCAAGAGAGGAGGTTGTCTACCCTCATACTGTGAAATATTCTGAGACACTTTCTTTATAAACTAAAGAAAAAAAAAAACAGATTCAGCAGGACTCAAGGCAAGAAATCGTGCCCCCAACTTCAAAAGTGCCTCACAATCTTCAAAAATATTTTTTTCAGGTGGTATTTTCACCTTGGTGTGTTTTTATGTGTCCTTTAAAAAATTATAAAAATGAAAAGGATGGCTAGAAGCACTTTCCCAGCCACAAAGCTTTGTCATCTCCTTTTCAAGATTGGAGATTAGCCATTCATCTTGTTTCCTTTGAAGAGTTGTTTTCTTGCTTCCAAACATTCATTGATTTAGTTTTACCTTTTGTCCATTCATAATGCAATAGCTTTTGAATGGTTGATACGTGTACCTTAGTTGTAGTGTTGAACTTACCAGAATTAATTCCCAGTGTAAAAGTAGTATTCATTCATCTTTCACAAGAAATTAGTTCATCCTCATCATACTGAAGAAGGATGTTTAAAATTTTCTGATGTAAAATCTGACTAGGAAAAGAATTTGTCACAGGAAAATTTACATCCACTTCTAAAACAAAAACTGCACAAATTTGAAGGATCCTGAGAGTCTCTGAAACATAGTGTTGCTGATTGCGCTGCAGTAAAGAGAACTTATTCTAAGAGATTTCAGCATAATAGTATTAGTTAGGCAGCTGCACTCACAGAAAAATAAAAGTGCATGGATAAAATACTGAACTGAAGCTGCAAGGAGGAATTCACATTGCTTCACGCAATCTCATGTACTCAGGACAATCATCCTGAAGAGTGGAGTGGTCCCTGGTGGAATTCTCCAGCATTGATTTCCCATCAGATATCTTTAGTCCACTGTAGTACACTCGGATTTAGAGCAGACTGCTGACTAAAGTCTGTCTTCTGACACCTGTTCACCAAAGCCTCCGGCAAATGGAGTTGGTTGAAATAATGATTTCTGTGACATCCTGCTCACTAGGGCTCCATTCTTGTCAACTTTCTTTCTTTCCTCCCTTACTTCTTTTTCCTTTTCTCTCTCTTTTCTTTCTTTCTTTCTTTCTTTCTTTCTTTCTTTCTTTCTTTCTTTCTTTCTTTCTTTCTTTCTCTTCCTTCCTTCTTTTCTTCTCCCCCTTTTCTCTCTCTCTCTCTCTCTCTCTCAACATTTTAGCTACAGAAGCAGCTTTCTGGTTTTACATCTAAAATTTAATCCATATACCAGATAAGAAAATAATCTGGTGAATATAATTTTGCCTTATTTACACTTGAGTATAACTTACTCTAAGTATAATTTACTAAGTTGTTATTAATTATTTTGCTTTTATTTTCGTGGCCATTGTTTTTGCAAGATGGAATTTTTCTGCCTAACAGGCCTGGCTGACCTGGAACTCTACCCTTTGTAGACCAAACTGGTCTCGAGGTCATGGAGATCCACCTGCCTCTGCTTCCTTAGTGCTGAAATTAAAATAGGTGTTTTAAATTTTTTGGTTTTTGTTAAATAATAGAATTCAATATTTTTTCCTCTGGGCAAATGATTTAAAACAGGTATTAAAAGAACAAGAAACATGAAAAGTTGGGAGAGCTGACTGCTATAGAATTCAGTGAACACAGCAGGCAATCCCTTAGCCTTAATCTTTTTGGTAAAAGGAGGTACAGATAGGTCTGGGTAAAAAATAGAAATCAATGGAAACAGAATAGAAGGAATCATTATTTTTTTTCTCCATTTTAAAATAGAATAAACTGATACAGAAACTAGAGGAAGGATAATAGAATGCCTTCTTTTTACACAGTAACAGAAACAATAAAAGGTCGTCTCATTGTTAGTGACTTTTACCTTTTATCAACTCACATTTTTATAGAATTACATTTTAGCTTGTACATAGCTATACAAAATGGGGAGTGTTATTTTCAGGACACCTTGTTTAATTCTCTAAAATGTATCTGATCAGGAAGACCATAAAGGGATGACATGACAGCATGGCAGAATTGCAGTAAGTAATGGCAGGTTTCCAGCCGGGATTTTTGAGGAATGAAGAGAGGGAACAGTGGGGGCTTTAATTTCTGAATGTTTAACACAGAAAAGCATTTGGAGAAGTGGTAAATTTTAGAGGGCAAACTAATTTGAATGGGAGTCAGAGAGCAATTTTAGTGAGAGCAGATCCAAGATACATTCCATTTTTATACGTGATACTTTTAAAATGAGACAGTGTTTTCAGGGAGAGATGCATGAAACAGTTGGATAGACAAATAGGAGCACTAAAAACAAAACAGGTTGCTTCAGAGCAAGTGATACCTTTGCTCTGACTCCACTAGGCTAGAAGGTAGAGTTTTGGAAACTGAGCAGAAAATGAGGATTGCTGGTAAATTTATGTAATTTTGAATCAAAGATTTGTCTGAGGTTCTAGTGGCCAGTTCTACCACAGGTATTCAAAATGAGTTCATTTCTCTGAACTCCAATTTACTTAGAAATACTAACTTTAATAATCTCTTTAAAGTAAACATAAATTTTGGGGCATTTTGCAATTTTTAAGATGGTCGTTATTGAGAAATTATGGTTGTTAATATTCTCAGGAATAAAGATAGCATAGTAGTAGCTACACTAAGAGTTGTTGAAAATATATTAAGTATACAAAATAAGGCAACTGTTTGCCCAATATATTATGTAAGTCTAGTAGCTTAAATTATGCACTAGAGACCTACTTTCTTCTCTTTAATGGCTTACATGTATTATCAAGTGAAGTAAAAATTAAGTATATATCAGGTAGATACACATAGAATAAGGTTAATCTAAGTGAATGAATTAATTAATGAACTAACACAATGGGTAATTATAACCCGGTCTCAAAGTTTCAAGGAAAGTGTCTGGGAAGAATGTTTGATAACATGAGTTATTCATCTGACATCAAGGATTTTGCTGATCTTGCAGAGTACACCAGCACACTCAAGGCAGTTCAGAACCATCTGTAACTACAGCTAACTCCAATATCAAAGAGTTCCTTTGTTCTCTGCAGATAATCAGCGTACACACAGGTTCACATATTGTACACAAACACATATGCATGTGAACTATTCATATCTATAGCACAAACATAAACAAATCTGTGTGAGATTTGGACAGAAGTTATTTATAACCAAAAATAATTATAAGCACAGCAGGTAGACTGTCTGCTGAGAGAACTTTAGTACAAAGATATAGAGCTAGGATCCATGAGCAGATAAAAAGATTATGCAGAAAAATGACAGACACAGTGATAGATGAGGTAAATGAATATTTTATTAAATATAGCTACTTTGTTTAGAATATTATCTGGCGCTTGGTGATATGCAGTGAATAGTGTTTTTTAATATATAAGAAAATACAGCATGAAAACAGATGGATATTTAGAGAAGGACATCAAGTAAGGACAGAAGTTCGTTAATATAGAGAAATACTAATAATATTTTAAAAATGAGCAAAGACCCATTAGAAGATAAAAATAGAAATTCTTTGAAGTATGGATATAACTGGATACGAGATGATGCTAAGAAAATGGGAAATAAAAATAAGGGAATGAAATAGCCACCAGTTTCATATAGTGTCCTTCACATGGCATTGACTGAGGTGTCCTTTGAGTGCTACAGAACTAGTTGAATTACGTGGGGGTTATGTTTTGAATAGGGTTAATGAATATCTCTCAGAATCCTTTGTTCTGAACGTTTGGTCCCTGCTGTGTCAGTACTGAAGAGTAAAATTAAGATTAGAAGCAAAGTAGATATGTTATAAATACCAGCCTCATAAGAGCTGAAAACTCATGATGCAGACAAGGTTATTTCTCATGAGAATAGAGTGTTATAAAGAACTTTGCTTGATGCCACCTTTTGCTGCACTTCTTGTTGTCTGGTCACAAATCTCTCCCATTTGGATTCACTCAGTATGATGCTGTCTGCCTGCCAGGATGTGATGTTACTAGAAGATAACACCTTATTATTTAATCTCTAAGAGTTTCATCCCATTTATGGATGCTGACCTTTAAAAAGAATATGACTTAAAAAAAAACTCCGTTGATTAATTATGAGTGTCAACTTTATAGGACTGGAAAATCCTATTCATTTACTAATTCTGAGTGTATTTGTAAAGGCATTTCTATTGAATCATGAGGGCACTAAAGTCAACTGTTGATGAACTCAGAGTTTATTAGACTACTAAGAAGTTGTATGACTATGGAAGACAAAAGAACAGGGTTGCAATACAAAATAATTCTTGCTTGTCTTATCTCTAAGAAAGTCACTTACATTTTAGACATAGCTAGAAGGTGTATGACAGAAAAGGGACACCTGTTTTAAAATATGCAATGTAGCCATGCAATCAAAATGACTTATTCTCTATTTTTAATATTTGGATAATTAATTTTTGGGCCTGAGAGGGTTGGGGTGAAAGGTGGAGGAAGCAGGAGGATGGGCAGAAATGGGAACAGGGATAGCTAGGTAAAATGAGAAAAATTGCATTGAAAATTCTTAAAAATAAACAATGCTTGTATTAGATACACAGAAACACAAAAAACCAGGATAAAGCATTTTTATTGATCATAAGAGCCCAATTTACAGAATAATGTAGACCGAGGATCCATAACATGTCATTAATAAGCTCGAATGTCTGGAAATCAAGTTATGGAAACTAGTTTGTTATCTGGAACAGTGAGAAACGGGGTTCTTTTGATGTAATCCAGTACAAAGCCTAAGAAGAGAGGGGATGTCCTTGGTGTAGGAGTGAGGCAGGAGAAAGCAATGTATACCTCCTTGCTGCTGTGTCTTGCTATATCCTGTGCAGACTTTGTCAGATTAGATGGTGCCCATCATCAGTGGGGAGGAAAAGTTGTTTTACTTTTTTACTCAGCTTCAGACACTAATCCCATATAGAAGCATGTCCATAGAAAAACTCAGAAGAAATATTTAGTCTGGGAACATGTTGACACACAGAACTCATAGTCACACTGTACAAACAGAAACTCCACTACTTTTTGAAGACATAAATCTATGAGATGATATAATTTCACAAACTTAATAGGCTTTCACTGTTTTGCACTGACTTTTCCCTTTTACCAATGCAATTTTGACCCATTGTAATTCATCCTTCTAAATAACCACTCTGATTCTGATTAATTATATCTTACTGCACATCTCCTTGAGATGAGTGCATGGTAGTTGGTATTAAGAAGAGGAAGCAAATTAGAAGTGTTATTTATGTTCAAATAATTTAGCAACATGAATTTTATCAAATAATTTAAAGAGAGGCGAACTATGTAAATGATCACTTGTGTAACACAGATTAATATAAGGAACGTGAGTTGCAAGAGCCACCAGGCTGGACGTTTATAAAAACAATTAAAACCGAGTAAATCAGTAAACATGAAAAATGAATGTCATTCTACAAAGAAAGAATATATTGAGGCTATTTATTGCTCCTGTAACATATATGCAGAGTGGGCCTGCTGGCTGTGACAGAGCAGAGATGTGCCTGGTAGCTCTCAAGCAAAATTAATATAGTGTCCTTGCCTTGGGTTGGAAAACACCACACTAATGACTAAACGATGGTAGTCATAGATTTTCTGTTTGAAGAAACGATGGATGTATTACTCAATAAGCAGCCGGTCTATAGAAGAAGTCTGGTTTCTTATCACATATCCTCCATATGGGGATGCAGGCATTTGCATAGAAATGAATTGATTTGAGAAAGGGCAGAAGAGGGGCAGCGACTGAGAGAGTTGACAGAGCAGGCAAAAAAAAAGTGCAGGGGAAAATATCCTCATGGCTTTGTTTAATAAGACTCAGTTCTGCGAAAGGTATAGAGCACCCTTCATGATTTAACTAATGTGAACCCTCATATTCATGTGGTTTGTCAGTAAAGATGAGAAAATATGACCTTTTAAAGAAGAGTAATTATTGTTTTGTGTTTGTAAGTCATTCATTTACACACATTCTAGTTAACGAAGCTGAAAATAAAAGTGGAAAATTGTCATACGAAGAATTTAAATGGAACTTTATTTATATTTTATTTCTTAAACTTTTAATGATAAGTTTAGTTTTTTACAAAATTATTTGGAGTATATGTTGCTTTTTTGTTTTTCTTTTAGCCTAATTAATTGGAAATAATTTTATATGGATTTACATAATTATATTTTACCTAAGAAAATGCTCATTCCCCTTTCTCCACTATAAAAGATAGATAGATAGATAGATAGATAGATAGATAGATAGATAGATAGATATTATGGGATGTCTTTCTATATATGTGCTGCCTAAAGGTGAGATGATCCTTTGGGTTCCTGATTCATGAAAGAGTTTACTAGACATATTTCAGGACACAGAAGAAAGTGACTGACAAACTGCCAATGTAGGTGGAACTCTTTAAAATTTCCTGTTGATGAAAAAGTTTTCCAGATACTCTGTGCCAATAGGCTAAAGATGGGTGCCCACTATGTTACAGAAGAACTTTGGGTGACTGACCAAGTAGTGAGATATCTCTGTCAATTCTAGAGTTTTGGAAGCCGCTTATAATGCACTTTCTATTTACTTAGGTAATATTACATCTTTCTGGGGTCTTTGATGGAATTGAAGACTATATAGGTATAGTTATAGTTTTCCTTAGTTACTATAAAAGATGAAGTATATATATAAATATTATAACTATAATTTTTGCTTGATACATTTTTGTATGTAATTTTACTAAATAAAAGTTAAAACTTTCTTTTTGATTTAAACAGAAAAGGGTAAATGGTATGGTTTGAAATTCTGTATATATGTTGCTTTTATTGGTTAATGAATAAAACAACTGTTTTAGGCCTGCACAGGGCAGAAGAGAGGTAGGCAGGGAAAACTAAACTGAATTCTGGGAGAAAGAAGGCAGAGTCAAAGAGACACCATAGAGCTTCCAAAGGATAAAGATGCAAGCCACCAACTGGAACCTTGCCTGTAGGCCAGAAGCCTCATGGTAAAATATAAAATAATAAAAAAGGATTAAATTAAAATGTAAAAGCTACCAATAAGAAGCTAGAGCTAACAGGCCAAGCAGTAATTTAATTAATACAGTTTCTTGTGGTTATTTCGGGGCTGAGCAGGAGGGAACAAACAAGGAGCCTCCTGCGGCGAACTCCCTGACCAGCAGGAAAGAACAGCCACCAGAGGAGGATTCTTCCCAAATCATGCTTTATTGGAGCCTCTTGGTTGAAGGGAGAGCAGAAAGCAAGGGGCCCAGAGCTCTGAGCTGTACCTGCTTTTATAGGGAGTCTGCCTAGCAACCTTTGCTACTTTGATACTTTAACTGCTTTTCTGGAGACCCACCGACTGGAAAGAAAGCAGGGGAACATCCCTGTCAATTACAGACCACAAGGAAGTTCCCCTGCGGGTCAGGGGAAGTGTGGGCAGCTAGATCACAACAACTCATCCTGTTTTCTGGTGGAAGAACTGCAACCTTTATTATGGTATCAAGTGAGGCCAGGGCCAAATGCCATCTTGTAATGGCAGCCACTCAAATCAGCTCCCAGCAGCCTCCTTCAACAGATATATAGATGGATATTTTTTAAATATAACAAACAGATATATGTATGCATAGATATCTAATGTCTTCAAGAAAATAACTTTTAATAAGTGTTTGAAAAAACAAAGGAATCCTGCAGAATTACTGTTCCAAAATATAGTAAAATGCATCATGTATTATCAGATGTTGAACACTTATCAAAATATTTTTTCTCTTATCTCTTTTCCCCCTAATATTTGGTATTGGATGCACAAGTTTCCAAATATGCTAGGTAAGTGTTCTCCTACTGAACTACATTTCTTTTTAAACAGATTTGAAAAACAGTTTTGAGAAAAACATTTTTAGGTGCTAAAATTCTACATTATTAACATTAGTGAGAAGGAAAAGCAATGTTTATGAAGTCAAATTCTAAATTCAGCATCATTCCATCTGTTAATGTTTCACGTACATTGGAAGCCACTGCATTGCCTATTTCATTTTTTCTTCATGAACTTGACTAACAAACAGGTTGAACAGTGTTTTCCTCTATAAAATTGCTTTATTCATCGTTCTTCTTTTTATGATCACTTATATACTTTTAATTTTTTAAATGAGGTTTATATATCAATGACTAAGAACCAGGCTTTGGAATCAGATGCATCTGGATTTCATGTTGATGCCTAAACTCAAGTATAGCATTAGACAGGTTATTTGGTTTTTATATGTTGATTTCAATATCTCTAAACTGGGGCCAATATCAACTTCTCTGATATACTAAAATTAAATAACATAATGGTTTTTAAAATTGAACAATGTAACTAAGAAATACAATATGATGGTATAATGATATATTTAAGGAGACATATTTTAGTATATATAAACTTAATAATTATGATGGAGACACTGTTGGAAACTTGATTTGGAGCATGCTGCCTCCAGATTGCAAGATCATAAATTTTCTTTGCTTAAACCATTTGGCCTCCGCTGCTTTGAGAAGTATATTATTTTATTTTGTTGGGTTGTCTGTATTTTTATAATGCCTTCCACCATTAATGTGTTTGCCTTATCAAATAGCAAAAATTATCTGTACAAGCCACAAAAAATATGTCAACTCATTTTAATGGCTTGAGGATAAAACTTCAACATCAATTTTTGGACACTGTATTTTTTTTTTTTTTTTTGCTCCTTTTTCAGAAAGCAGCTCCTCAGTATCCTGGGGTGTGGGAGAGTTTCCTAGGGTTACTGATGATTTCTGTTGTTTCTAATCTCATTTATTAAGAACTCCAGTCAGATTATATTAGCTCCTACCCTAACAACTTAATCCCATGTTTTTTTTTCTTGGTTTGGTTGTTTTATACCTGAAAGAGAGGTAACTTTTAAGTAGAATGTATTTAGATCTGATTTGACAACCAAGTTAATTGAAATGTTACAAGACTTTGCTTCCTAATGGAAAATAATTCTTTTGAGAGTAGCATCTTCCTTTTTAAAAGAGAGATCACAGACCAAGTGAGACACATGAGGGTGGCCATTAGAGAGAAGGATGAGTGCAGTTTGTGAAGTGCTGGTTTAACTGTCCCAGGAGACTCGCTGCCAAACACACTCAAGAAGGAAGTACTAAAGCAGACATCTGTATATGCGCAGCATCCACCATGTTTGCTCTGAGCAGAAGGAGCCATATGAAACAAGACAGCAAAGGTGAAATCCAACTAGATAGCCTACTTCATTGCCATGGCAACACAACCCTGATGAAAAGTAGAAAAACAATAAAATATAAATGGAAAAAAAGGGAAAGCCATGCCGTGAATGTCATGAGTGCACCTTGCTCTGATCATAGGTAGAGTTGAGCATTGTGCCTCGTGGTTGATTTCTTATACAAAGTCATGGGTACTGCTTCTGGGAAATGCTAAGTTAAAAATAATATTTTTTCTGAATTATTCAATTTGTCCAGGTACTAAATTCAGATTTATATGTGTAAAATGTAGCTTCAGATTAAAATCTTAAGCTTTACTGAAGAGGTCAAAGTATTAACCTGCCACTCTCTCAATGCCTTCTGACATTATCCTGCCATCATATGTAGGATAAATTGTGGGTTCAGTCAGTAAGCAGAGTTCCACAGTATTCTGCTGCATAATTCAAATTAATGCTGTAGTTAATTTGTCTAGATAGTCTTCTCACATTCTTCCATTATTACTAAAAAAATTTTCCTCTCAATCTATTTATTGGCACATAGCTTAGTATAGAGAGAATATATTTTTCTTTCCATTCAAAATTTCACTATCATAGCTTCCTCTATCTGTACAGGCAGTTATAAGGTTTTCCGATGATTGTTTTTGTTCAGATTAAACCTCTGGTTTGCACCAGAAGTCTGAGAAAGTGTATTAAGTTTTCTTCTGTTAAAATATTTATTTCTGAAGTAATAAAACCTACCAATAAAAATTTATACTTCACAAATATATGTAGATATGTAACAGTTATCAAAATCACTTTCAATTTATTATTATTACAATTTTTAAACTATTAATAAATATATGAAGTATTTTATACTAACTGACTTTTGGTAATATGTAGAACTGAATGTGTTAGTGTTTATGTGTGTATTTGCATGTGTATACATAGATAGATATTACAAACTCAGCTATAGAATACTATGTATCTTGCATTTATTTATCTATATTAACTTTTTTGTTCCTTTTTCTGAATTTGAATTTTTAACACAATTGAGTAGTCTTTATCTTAATCAAGATTCATTTTGTGTTTATTGTGATAAACCATCTTAGAAATGAATTAATTTGCCTTTTATTCGTTACTTAACATACATTAAAAATAATAGTTTCACTGAATATACATTCTTATTTTAGATAGCTTTATTTAGTATTTAGAGCATGTTGTTTTCTGATTTAGTTTTCTTTATTTTTGATGAGAACTTAACCATTAATCATACCAATATGATGTAAATATCACTTTTAAGACTTTTCTTAAAAGTCTTTGTCACATGTAGTTGATTAATATACAGAGCTATAATTCTCTTTCTGCAGATATTATTTGGCTGTTAATTGAAGTTGCCTAATGTGTACATTAATTTTTTTCAAGTCTGGGGGTTTAAGATTACCATTATAATTTAAGTTTGTTTTTGACCTTTTCTTTTCTGCTGGAATTATATAGATTTGACAATAAGATGTTTGCTATTTTTTCATATAATCCTTAAATATCTGTTTAATTATTTATTTCCCAAGTTCTTTGTCTTGATTGTTTAATTAAATAAAACTATTTTTCTATCTCTAAACTCACGAATTATTCCTTTTGATACAATACACATTTCAAATTATGTATATTAAGCAGAACTTTAATTTAAGCTATTATACATTTTAATTTATTTTTAGGTTTTTAATTAGATTTTAAAAAATCATTTTTGTTTCTTACAGACCTTAGTTACAGGTTTAATACTTTCCTTTGTTCATTTGGTAATGAATTCCTTGGATTCTTTTAATATATAAGTATTAATATGCTGCTTTAACATCTGTAAATCAAGTATGTAGGCAAAATTGCGATATATTTTGTATAGATGTGCCCTATCCCCAGTTTTTCTTAATGTCCTAATTTATTCTTTTTCAGAATGAATAGTAGTTTGTTCTTAATCCTGTTTTATAAATAACATAGTGTAACCATTCTGTATTCTTTTTGCTCTTGCAGAGCTTTCTTTGTTTTGCTGGTGAGTTATGCTTCTGAACTCATGCTGAAAATTTCTTCTTTGTTGTGTGTGATCACATGTATCAGTTTAGTTTTTCCTAAATCTTTATTTATTATTTTGACTCCTTAAGTATTTTCCATTTACTTCTATATTTCAGAGACAAGCAAATGTTTCTTTTAGAAAATATGCTGGTATTTCAATCTCATATTTTCCCCCGTGTCTCCTCTATCTGTCTTATGCATAAAAGACCACATGTACATATTTTTCTTGTCTTCCACTTTCACTGACCTCTCTGTCGTTTTCTGGCTGTCCTTAGTGTAGCTGCCATTTATGAATTTACGAACAATTTTTTATCTCATTTCTCCTATATCTTTCTTGTTTCCAACGATTTCTGCTAAATTTCGACAAGCTCTTTTAGTAACTTGGGTCTACCTTCAGCAGCAGGTGAGGCTGCGAGATTTTGATAACATGTGAGCGCTGCCAGGCAAAGAGCAATAACATTTTCTCACTGAACCTACTGTCCCTATTTGCTGCCCAACTTTTTTTTTCCAGTTCCCCGAAATGTTTCATAAGAAGCTGACCTGTGTTCTAGTTCTTTTTCTTATGACATTAATTGCTCATTTCCTCTTCAGATCAGTTGTTAAAAATAAAAGCTCTCTTTGTTATACAAGAGAAAGAAATTTGAGTTAGTTAATATCTTTGTATAACCCTAAAATAAAGCCCTTTGTGAAGAGTTTGATTTAATCTCCAGTGGACATACTTATTATAAATAATCAGGTCAGTTAGATGTCTTTATTTTGACATCTAAATGTTTCAAAAATTAAAGCAGGAACATTAACCAAATATCATTTTACATAGCCAAATGATACACTTAATATTGTGTAATATATTTATACAATGCAGACAATGCAATTCTAAATATCTGAAGAAATGTTACATAATTTTAGTATGAAATATTACACAGAATAAGCTTTCTCATTTCAAAAAGAAGAAATGAGGGCATAGCAAGAAATAATCTGCTGGAAACAAATTGACAACCACAAAAGCCAGTTAGAAGAAAACACTCTAAATACTGAGTCCCATATGGAGGAACTGAGGCTACTGATGGACTGACATAGTCACAAAGAGCTTGAGTAGCCTTATTATCTATTCCTGCTGCCTGCAACATAGTTATTTGCACCATTTTATGACTTTAGCTTTCCTCAATCAGCCCTCAATAGACTTACTATTGCTAACATCCAGAGATCCCAATTGTATAACTTGCTACATCATCACAAATTCATTCAGACCCCTCAGCGCCTCCTTGCATGTGCTAGAGCACTGTTACACATTCACCAGGTTCAATGGCTCTTCGATAACAGGGAGTATCTTTCTCTGACACCATTAGTATTGGATGTTTAATGCATTCTAAATGAGTGCCATGGGAACAATGCTGTCATGTTCTACTATGAGCGCTGGATCTATCCTGCGCACCTTAGACCACAATTAACAAACTTTGTGCTGAGCCGAAAGAAGCAAGATTAATCCTGTTTCCAGGAGCAGAGGATTACTTTGGTATGGTGAGTTTAGAATGTCTCTTTTCAACTAAATTTCCACTTCCACAAATTATTATCGTTGATGGGTAGGATCACACATTTAAGGAACCATTTTTTTGATTTGTTACATTCTCTCTCTCTCTCTCTCTCTCTCTCTCTCTCTCTCTCTCTTTGTGTGTGTGTGTGTGTGTGTGTGTGTGTCTGGCATGCATGTGCTATTGCAAAAGCATGTGCAGGTTAAAGGATAGCTTATAGGAATCAGTTATCTATTTTCACCACGTGAGTTTGTGGACCTTACTGATATAATCAGCCTGAGTGTCCAGTGCCTTTACCTGGACAGCCTTCTTGCCTACCCCAGGGTACTTGATTTATTTTATCAGTGCAGAGTAGGTTTCTCATAAGTTATATCCTCTTCTCTAGCATCTACCTTAGCTGTAAGTTTAAAATTGCTAGAGCTGTTATCATTAACAAAGATGCATATACATATGTATATGTGTGTACACACACACACGTTTCTCTAGGCTCAGCACAAAGTTTGTTCATTGTGATCTAACCTTAGGTTGGAGATCTGAACAAGAATGGTCACTACTTAGAAGGTTATATTAGGCATGTATATGTATGTATATATATATACATACATGTATATATACACATATATACGTGTGTGTTCATATAAACATGTGTATACTTACAATAACAATCAGCGAAGAAAAGGGTGCCATGCATTTGAAGAAGAGGGGAAGACTATGGAAGGGTTTGGAGGGAAGAATGGGAAGGGATAAACGTTTTAATTAAATTTAAAATCTCAAAAATAAAAAATATAAAAAGAATGGTTAATAATAATAATTACACAAACTTAATACTCTCATTTTTTGAAATTCATTCCATCAAAGACACAAGTCCTGGACTTTAAACTCAGTCTCAATCAAGTTCTTAGGGCACAGGAAAAATCCAGTCAAATTCTTTAATAAATTGTTACATGGGTGGCTTCTTGAACAGTTCCTGTTCAAGTACTTGCATGTTTGGCCTCTATATTCTTCATTTCACTCAGGCTTCTTGTCCTTCAACCCCCATCCCAAAAAGGCCAATTAAACTACTCACATCATTTGATATATTTTATATCTCATTGTTCTAAACGCTTCCAATTTTTTTCCTGAAAATGAGTTTTAAACACTTATTACCTAAAGGTCAAGATTGTCTCATCAATTACCCCAATTGCCTACCAATTTTTCATATTAGTTACTTATCTCTATTGAAAACCAACCTGGAAAAAGCAACTTGAAGAATGAAAGGCTTATTTTCACTTACAATTTTGGAGCACTGTGTATCTTGGAGCAGAAGTCATGGCAACAAAAGTTAGGGGAAGTTATCTATTTGCTCTTTGTAGAAATGAAACATAGAGAGGAAGGTAAGGATAAATGTTGGTACTAGACAAACTTTCTTTCTCTTTTGGGCTGTTAGTATGGCCATTGCCATATCAGTTAACCTAATCACAAAAAGGACCAGAGATATGTCTCTAAGGTGATTCTGGATCCTGTTGAGTTAGCAGTGAAATATTGAAACCCACAATTTGAAAATGCTTTTGAACTTAGCCCACTTTCCTTATAATTTTTAGTGAGTCTAGAGTTCTCATTATTGTGAAGACAAATAAGAATGTGTAGAACTTTTATGAAATGAGAAATAATTGACTTTGTGATGATTAGGGTGGGATCTAGTCTAATAACCATGCCCAATGAGGCCTGATCCTGGAAACTAGACTGTACTGGTAAGGGAGTGAAGAAATGACAGACACACAGAGATACATGCAGAAAAGCTCTGCTTTCTTTCATCTGAACTATTATACACATCACAGAAAGGAGAAATGAGCTAATCTCAGTAGAATTTCTGTGAAGTGGATCAGTATAAGGCTGCAAACATTAATGAGAGGAAGGTATGTTCAATTATTTTTGTGTATTTTGTCAGCATTTGTACATGGATCAGAGTCAAACTGACAACTCATTAACTCTGAGTTGGGGAAGGCGTTTTCAGGTATCCAGGGTCTGGGTATTTGGTATTTGCTTGAATGTGCCCAGGTCAACAATGCACATTCTCTCAGGACTTCATTTGTTTCATATGCATGCACCCAGGGCTTCCTATGCTCCCCATGTCCTAGAAGGACATGCATGCATCTGCTGTCCTTTATTTGTCCCATATGTGGCCGACTATCCTGCACTTTTCACAGTAGTAAAGATTAACAGTACACACAAATGCCTTAACGTCTAGCTCTTCAGCTAAATTAAATATGGAAAGTCCTTCCTGGGACCGATACGCAGTTGCTTCTCCACTCTCTGAGCAGAATATTGAATTCCCCAAGCTCCTCTTCTATATCCTTTCTGTATAATGTACTCTTGAATTTAATTTTAATTTATTTTTATATAAAACGTGTCTCTTAGTAATCAAAAGACAACACACCGAACTTATAGGATATAAATAGAAATTATGGATTTAAAACAAATATTTTTAATAAAATCAAAATAATTTTCTGTTTGTTTGATAGACATTGTTTTTCAGTGTACTATACCTGAAATTCCAGGTCCATGTCTTAGACATGTTTGTTGTCTCTTCTTTCCTATTGTATCATTTCTGAGAAGCTCAAACTAAAGGGCTAGCTGTGGTATTCCAAGTCTTTCTCTGCTACTTTTGCTTTTCACTTCTTTGGCCTTACATTTGAATCATTGCCTTCATCTGACTGCTAGCAGTCAGTTCCTATTGGAAGTCAAACTCTACATTCATTGCCTTCAAAATTATCTCTCCACCTGAGGATCAGATCTGTCTCAGTTTTATGATACCCTTTACAAAATGTCTTGCAGTCTCTAAAATTTTTCACATGGAGGATCTTATTTAATATACTTAACAACTTTCTATAGAGCAGGCACCATGAACTCTTTTTTATACCTAGAAAATTTGAGTCAGAATTAAGTTTCTCTCTTTCAGGTTTATGATACTGGGAATTGAACTAGGGTCTCACATATGCTAGGCAAGTGCTCAGCATTAAGTTATATTCTTAGCTCTAGCTGAGTTTCCAAATTATGATATTGGTAACTGGCAGAAAAGATTCTTCCCGTTTTCTATCTTTCACAACCAGTAACTAACTTTTCCATTATCATATTTTATGCTTGCTTTGGGGTATTCTGAAGGGTGAGATAGATTAATACACCTAGAAAATTCAGTTCAGTTAGACAGAAGATGGATTCTTCACTTGTAAATTAGACATTACACTAACACATTCCTGTGATGTGGGAAGGAATTTTGTTTGAATATTAGTGTTTACCTTTCCTAGAGTAACTTCTGAAAATATGTAATCGTTGTTCTTAAAGGAGCTTATTAATTTCCACAATATGGGGATTGCTCAGGATTTTTACCAAAACCTGTTGCTTTTTTTAAACATACCAAATTCCACTACGTTGAGCACACTCAAGTGATCTGTCTTTTACTAGTCCATTCTTACCATCTTTTTTCTCCTGAACCCATCAAGCTTTACCCTGCCTCCAACAAATTGACTCCTATTAAAAGTGAGCAATTTTAGCTTTCATTAAAGCTATCAGTGAACAGCATGTTGCTAAATTTAATGGTTAGTCTTCAGATTTCTCTTTGGTCCTTCAGTAGTATTTGACACCTAATTACTCCTTTCTCTTGGAATATTTCCCAATCTGGACTTCAAGCACTACTTTAAGTTGTCTCTGTACTTCTTTATGGCTACTGCTTCTCTCCAAATACATTTATAGTATAGTTAACTGTCGTCACACTCACTCGTTCGCAACCAAGCAAATATACTGATTACATCCAAATGCATTTCACCAACAGAATGCATTGTATTCCATTATGGAGTTATGTGGCCTACAATCTATTTGTCATCTTCACTTTGACATTATCAAAGTTATTTCAGAATTGTTATAATCAAGTCTTAACTTGTATGTAAGTCATTAGATCTTATACAAAGATCTAAAAGTTGTTTTTCATTTTTTTTTGTATGGTCACCCACATGTTGATCATTTCAGTTGTTTAAAACAAATATTAACTAGCAAATGTTTTGGTCAGACAGAGCCAAAAACCAATACCAATAGCTTGAAGAATTTTTAGTTCATGGGCCTCCACTTAAATAAAGTCAAATCCCATGGAAAGAATTTCAGAGTTGAGTGTAGTTAAACAAAATTGGCCAGTCTACTAAATAGAAATAAAAGATACCCCATGCTTCAGAATTAAGTGTAGGCTTGAGAGGACAGAGGAACAAACAAAAAATGGGTTAAACTACTTAAGAAAAGTAAATTAGTCCAGGTACCTCTGAAGACGTCGTATATAAGAGTTTTTCTTAAATAACTATGTATGTGAGTATTGTGTATTTTCCAACCATGTTATTCAAAGGATACAATTTACAAGCAGATTCAGTGAGACATTTAAAGTTGTTTACCTATTTCTTTTCAGTTGTTTTGATCATATCAGTTTGCGATGTCTTTAGAAAATTGAATAATGTTCAGGTAGATAGGTAGAGCAATATTTAACTTTTTGATTCCCAACCATACTCTATATCCGGGCATATTTTTTTCCATTTTAGGACCCTTAATTTTCCTTATCTTTTTATGTTATCTTATACATATGTTTCATGATGCTCCTGTATCAAATTATAATCCATTCCATGATTTAATATACTGCAAATTTTGGTCTTCGCTGTTATCAGTAGAACAGGGTTTAATTGCAAGCTGTCAGCATGAAGTAGTCTCTTGTGATTTTTCAGTTTTCAGGGTCTCTTCATACCCTGTCCTTCTCCCACATCTTCTACCACTGCTTCTAAAATACTATATGCCTTCCTTCCTCTCTGATTCAAAATTGAGCCTGCCTGATAGTCAAGAATAATTTTCCCATCTCTAGATTAGTTTCTTTTCATCTGTAATGTTCAATTTGCCCTGCCAAGAAACAATCACAGATTCTAGTTTTAGTTTGGGGGGGGGAGCTTTATTTACAACCACCAAATAGTAAAGCTTCATGTCATTCTTGTCAGTGCACATTCTCCTATGGCCTATGTCCAAATTTAAGTCCATACTTTGTCATTCTAGATTTGAAATGTGTCTGTTGCTGAAACTTATATCAATTACTGTGATAACAAACTCGCTGGAATAATTGTCATATGTGAGAAGCATTACTTTTAGCTATTTTTATTGCTTCTGACCTGACTACTGCCATGGGTTGTTTTCTACCCAAAAGAGAGTGTCCATGTTAAAGCAATCTAATCATCACTTCCTAATGCTTTCAAATCTTTGAAAAATATTAAAAAGTATCATCTTGGATCATATTTACATTATACCTCTGTTTACCTGTCAGTGCTTGATCCTTCACACATTGTATTGAAACCATGTCTGCCTATTTCCTGGGTAAGAATTTTACTTCTGTACCCATGTTCTTGGAAAGATTTTTCTCTAGATTGTTCTAGAAGGCTGCAGCTTTTATTACCTTTAGATTTTGATCACTGTAGAAGGTAGATTTCCCAATATTCTCACAGTAGTCTTATGCATAAATATTTTATACTTATTTATTTTTCGTTTTGCACATTTAAAACCAGTTGGGACATTTTATTTTATGTTTGATTAATATTTTCTGGATGTCTTCTCAAGATTTTTGTGGTAACATCCCTGTATCTCTATAGCTTGATAATGCTTGGCAAACTGCAAACACTTCAATACTGAATGGTTGAAGAAATGACATGATTAAGTCATATAGTGTTATAGAATGTGTTTGTTTATAGTATTTGTAAGAAACTGTGACTACAACATTTCAAACCAGTGCTATTATCTACTTGCTTTCACTGCATATATTAAATTACAAAACAACCTAGTATAGCGGACACCTAGCCATCTATTTTTTATGTAACATGTCCAAAGGCTCATATGTTATTAACTGTTATGACTAGACAATCCCAGTACACAGATGAAAAATTATATTAATGAAGAAGATGTGAACTAAAGTAAGTAGTGGGAAAAGTGGAAAAATTTATCAATGCAGAGATTTTGTATTAAAAGAAATATATGAAAAAATATGAGCTGATGTGAAGAAAAAATAAAACTGTCAAAATCACAGAAACATATTTGCTCATGTCTATGTGTGTGTGTGTGTGTGTGTATGTGTGTGAGTGTATATATATGAAAGAGAAAGAGAGAGGGGGCAGAGAAAATAAGAGATAGAGTAAAATCAAATTTATCCCAAAATTGTTTTGCTTGAAACCTTGCCGTAAGCCACAGCCATGTGGCGATATACAAATTAATAAAAATTAATAAATTAAGATGTAAAAGCTAGCCAATAAAAAGCTAGAGCTAATAGGCCAAATTGTAAAGTAATTAATACAGTTTCTGTGTGATTAGTTTTGGGCAGCTGGGAACAAACAAGTAGCCTTCCACAACAGATTTATCTCATAAAATAAATAAATAAATTGTAAGAACTCTTGTTAGCAAATCAAGAAACAGGAACATGACAATTATAGTAAACAAGGAAAACCAATTCAGGGGGAATATAAGAATTAAGAAATTATGTGATCAGTTTAATTGATTTACTTGTTTTTATTTTTTCCCCTAAAGCTAGAAGATGAGACAGTGGTTTCTTGAGTTCAGCTGGTAATTAGGGTGATTATTTTTGTTCCATAATTGGCTTTATTGAGTTGAAAAATAAACCTTATATCTGGAAGAGGTTTTGCAATGTAGAACATGTGTCTTAAGTTAAAGACCTAGTCTCTCAAGAAACCAGAAATTTACAATACATTTTTTTAATGTTTGCATTTCAGAAAGCTGTCCTTGAGGGTTTTGAAAGGTTGATTGATCAACAAATATGTAGCTAGCTAACAAATGAATGCGTAATTTTTTTTAAAGTTTTTATTACTGAAATAGTATGAGAGCTTCTCTCATACAATAGAACCCAACCAGTTTCCCCTCTTGCCCCACTCCTTCCATGTTTTCCACAACTCACCCCCTCCCCTGATCTACTGGGCCAAACAATGTCTGGTTAAACTTGAAGCCACCAAAGACAGGAAACCAGTGCCCTATACTGCCTGAATAGCCAGGAACCTGAGATTGAATAGCCTAGAATCCTAGGGTAGAACCAAACACTTCTGACCAAAAAATACAGAATGAAAAGAAAAAAATGATTTTAAATATATTTATAAGTCAGTGCCTTGACCATACATCATTAGAGAGTTCTCCTCAGGTGGTAGGTGGGAGCACATGCATGACCCACACTGAGAAATTATGCAGAGAAGTCTAAATTGGAGGTCTCCTTTGGGTCCATCCTCTTTG
This sequence comes from Alexandromys fortis, assembly GCF_014885135.2. Lineage (NCBI taxonomy): Eukaryota > Metazoa > Chordata > Mammalia > Rodentia > Cricetidae > Alexandromys > Alexandromys fortis. The sequence goes on along the minus strand of NW_026068014.1, from coordinate 293,139 downwards.
AGATTGGAGAACCCCAACAGATGGAGTGGAAAGATTGTATGAGTCAGAGTGGATAGAAGACACCAGGAGAACATGACCCACTGATTCAACTAAACAGAGCTCATATTGGCTCACAGAGACTGAAGCAGGAAGCACAGGGCCTGCATGGGTCTGTTCCAGGTCCTACAAGTATGTTATTTGTAATAACCCGAAAATGGAAACAACCTAGATGCCCCTCAACTGAAGAATGGATAAAGAAAGTGTGGCACATCTAAACATTAGAATACTACTTAGTGGTAAAAAAACAATGACATCTTGAAATTTTCATGCAAAGGATGAAATTAAAAAACACTATCCTGACTGAGATAACCCAGGCCCAAAAGAATGAATATGGTATGTAATCACTCATAAGTGGATACTAGCCATAAACCACATTGAGCATATAGTTCATGATCCTAGAGAAGCTAAGTAATAAGGTGAACCCAAAGAAAAGCATATATAGATCCATCTGGAAATTGGAAACAGACAAGATTGCCTGACAAAATATGGGAGCATGGTGGTGGGTGATGGAAGAAAGAAGAGAAGGGGAGGGTTGAGGAGAACTTGAGAAAATGGGATAGTCAAAATGGAGAAAGGACAAATATGAGAGCAAGGAAAGAAATATCTTGATTGAGGGAGCCATTATTGGGTTAGCAAGAAACCTGGCTCTAGAAAAATTCCCAGAAATCTACAAGGATGACCCCAGCTAAGACCCTAAGCAATAGAGACGAGGGTGCCTGAACTGGCCTTGCCCTGTAGTCACACTGATGATTATCTTAAATATCAACATAGAACCTTCGTCCAACAATAAATGAAAGCAGAGGCAGAGACCCACATCGGAGCACTGACTGAGCTGAAGAGTGGAAGGAGTATGAGAAAGGAAGTCAAGACCATGAGAGGTTCACCCACTGAGACAGTTTGCCTGAACTAGTGGGAGCTCACCAACTAGACTGGGAGTGAACAAGCATGGGATCAAACTAGTCCCTCTAAATGTGGTTGACAGTTGGAGCAAAATGAGGGGCCACTGGCAGTGGCACATGGACTTGTTTCTAATGCATGCATTGGCTTTTGGGGATCCTATTCTCTTTGGAAGTATACCTTTCTCAGTCTAGATGTAGAGGGCCTTGGACTTTCCACAGGGCAGGGTGCCTTAAGATTGGAGGGGGTGGGGTGGGAGGGTCTGTGGAGGGAATAGAAGGGGAATGGGAGGAGGGGAGGGAGTGGGAATTTGGATTTTTTTAAAGTAATAAAATAAAATAATCATAAAAAGAAAAAAGACTAATAATGTTCTGCCTTAATTGTATGATGATGTTATTTTTATTATTCTTTTTGTCTTTTATATTCATTTAATTATCTTCTATATGCTATGGCTCATTTGTGGAGATAAGAATGCACCTTGCAAAAGTTAGTTTTCCTCTACCATGTGAGTTTAAGGGATCAATCAGTTCATCATGTTTGAAAACTCGTACTTTTACATACTGAACCATTTTTCTGATTCCCATTTGCTTATATCTTTTAGATATTATAAACACTACTCATGAAAATAAGTGTGTGATTGGATCTTAAGCCCATTTTTTCAATTATTGGATGCATTCATATGAGTGGAAGTTTTTATATCAAATGGTCATGCTACTTTGAATTTCTTAAGATACAGGAGATGTGCCATACTGCATATTTAGCAATAAATCATAGGAGTTTCAATTGTTATTTATACTTGTCAACACTTATGATTTTCTATTCTCTTGTCATTTATATAGAAGTTATCCTAATGGATCTCACTTGGGAATTTTCTGTGCATTTCTCCAATTATAAGCCATGTTATATATATATCTTTTCATAAAACATATTTGTATATTTTCTTTAGAGAAACAGATCTTAATGTCTCTAGCCCATTAATTTTCTTATATTTTCCTTTTGGACTTTTATAATTATTAAAATTTTTCATAAAATGTATTTTGATCATAAGTTTTACTCCTCCAATCTCCCTCTAGATCATCCAACTCCCTACCTCTCCAGCTTTATGTTTTCAATATTGAGTTTGTATTCTGAAACATTGATAAATTTGTTATATTTAATCATTTACTTTTATATAGGGTATTTATACACTTTCTTCTTTCATTCATTTTTATTTTTATTGTTGTCCATATAATATTGAGCCAAGATCATCACACATGTAAGGAAAGTACTATACCACTGAGCTACATACTTAATATTTTTAATTTTCATGTATAATTTTTGAAACAATCTTCTTTTAAGTTTTCACGGCTTAAATGTTCAGAGTGTAGTTAATGCAGGCCTTAGAGTTACAATCTTCTAGCTAAGCTTCCCGAGTAGATGGAATCATAGTTCTACACCATGATGGTTTAAGTTTTTCTAAATAATATCAGATTGTCTGTGGATAGAAATAGTTAATTTCTTTCCTTGAAAATTTTATACAAATGTGTGTTGGGGACTAGTTGTAGAGGCCAATGGCTGATGTCAGGAAGCTTTCTCAGTTGTGCTCCATTTTATTTTCAAACCTGGATTTTGTTATTGGCAAGACTTGTGGGCCAGGTAAGCTGTGGAATCTTTTGTCTCTGCTTCTTGAGGACTGGTTTTATGGATATGTACCTTCACAAAACCTTTATACACAACTGCTTGGCCTCAGTCCTAGAGTAAGAAGTACTTTACAAGCTGAACAAGCTCTGATGGAGGAAGGACATTGGTTAATTATAATTTAAAAAAAAACTGCCTTGGCCCATTTTATTGGTTAGAACATAGGTGGGTGGAGTAAACAGAAGAGAATGCTGGGAAAAAGAAGCTGAGTCAAGGAGTCGCCATGGTTCTCCCACTCCAGACAGACGCAGGTTAAGATCCTCCCTGGTAAGCCACCTCGTGGGCTACACAGAATATTAGAAATGAGTTAGACCGATATGTAAGAGCTAGCCAATAAGAAACTGGAACTTATGGGCCAGGCACCATTTAAAAGAATACAGTTTCCGTGTAATTATTTCGGGCATAAGCTAGCCATGCAGGCGGCCAGGTGCCGGGGACACAGCCCTGCCGCTCCTATTTCAACAAAGCTCTCTAACCCTTATATTTTCAACTTTGATACCTAATTAATTTTCTTGCCTAACTGCTCTTGCTGGAGTTTTCAATATTTCACTGAATAGAAATTAAAATTAAAAGTAGCTATTCTTGCTGTGTTATTGATCTTCAGAGAAAGAAAATTAGTGATGATTTTTCATGTTTGAATATGACTTTAACAAGGTTTTTATACCTGATTTTTACTAGATTCTAGACATTTTTATTCATATTTAAATTGTTTTCATGACAGATACTGAATCTTGTGTTTGTGAATTTCTCTTTTGCACAGCAATTGAAACATTTCTTAAGCCCATTTTGTTAAAGTATGATACTTACTGATATTTATTTATTTATTAAAGATTTCTGTCTCTTCCCCACCGCCGCCTCCCCTTTCCCTCCCCCTCCCCCAATCAAGTCCCCCTCCCTCGTCAGCCCAAAGAGCAATCAGGGTTCCCTGCCCTGTGGGAAGTCCGAGGACCACCCACCTCCATCCAGGTCTAGTAAAGTGAGCATCCACGAAACTGCCTAGGCTCCCACGAAATCAATAGGTCCAGTAGAATCAAAAACCCATTGCCATTGTTCTTGAGGTCTCAGTAGTCCTCCTTGTCCGCTATGTTCAGCGAGACTGGTTTTAACCCAGGCTGATTTTAGAATGTTGAGTCAATCTTTTGTTCTACAGTCAAATTTTGATAGCTTATAGTGTATAGTCCTTTTAATATACTACTAAATTCAGTTTAGTACTATTTTAGTGGTGAGCATTTAGTCCAGCAGGGACATTGATTTATACATTTCTTTTCCTTGTAATTTTTTTTTTACTTTATTCCTCAGATTAATTCTTCATAGAATAAGCATGGAACTATTTCATCTTCCATCTATGCAAATGGTATAAATATCAAACCACTGTAAATGATCATAACTGACTCTTCTCTTTTCATTTAGTTCATGAAACTAAAAATTTGCTAATTTTTTGAGCATTTTATTATAATATTGATTGATTATCTGCATTGCTTTTTGTATCTATCTTGTTTATCTCAGTTTAAGTCTTCATTATTTCTTTCTGTTCTTTTTCTGTTGGCTAAGAAAATACCTGATAAATTCATACACATCAGAGGCTGATATTGACTTATAGTTCTGTATTTGGAAATCTAAGTAGACTAAGATATCTAATGTCTTTCTACTGCTTCATCTCAGACCAAAAAGAAGACGGAGATGTGGATGGGTGGGAATAATTGCTCTAAAAGATGATTTTTTTCATAAAAACCCATATTCATTATAGTAACTGATCCAATTTGGAGAGAATGAGAGGCATAATGTGTGATTAACAGTGATACACTCATAAGAGCACTATCTGTGACCCAAATATATTATTCTAGACATTACTTTCAATGCTGCCACAGTAAGAAATGAGCTTTGCATCTTCTCTCTGATAACGCACTGCAATCACCCCTTAAGAAACAGTTTTGTTGCCTACATACAATACACAGATAGTCATTTAACCTTATTAAAAACCATCCATGTCATAGGCATTATTCTATTTAATAATGTTTGAGAAACAATTGTGATTATAAAGGTGGGACAAAAATGAAAACTCTCTATAAATTTTATGAAACAAATGTTTAATTACTGGATGAATTTTTTCCTATACATAAATAAACTATATATAACTATAACATCAATGGTTCTACCAGACATGAATCCATAGGATAACATAAAACTTAAAAACATTTGAGTTCTACTAAATAGTAAAAGGGATAGTGAAATCCACGTAAATTTTCTTAAATAAATAGATGATTATCTTATCTGCCATTAATAGTGTATATTTTATTTTCAAATTTCACATGGCTTGTTAAACGTGGAAAAGAGTTAAAGAGTTAATGGAAGCTAGCATGAAATCTACTGTAGTATATATTACTACCAGCACTGTATACTGGGTTTTAAAGGAAATTTTAGTATTAGAAAACACTGTTATACCTAGAAAACTTTAATTACATGTGATAAATTTTGGGCTTAATATTTTAAATATTGTCTGCTTTTTATATTAACTGTGATTAAAATTGAGTTATGTAGAGATATATAGCATATTTACTTGGAGCTAATATATAATACTTTAGGCATTTTTCAGGTTTAATGATTGTACATGAAGATTGTGTGTGAAATAATATATACTATTGCTTTGCAACAGCCGTTTTCAGATTGTAAAGCAGTTTCTTCTTGCATTATACATTTTGGTCATTCATAAACTAAAGAAAAAAATGAAATCATAGACCTTGCAAATAGAGATGTCATTTAAGACCAAAGAGGAATTTTAGGTTTTTGAATAGTCAAATTATTTTATTAACAAGGCTGAAGACAATTAATATTCCATATCCAGTTTCACAATTGAAGCAAATTCACTATTATCCTAAAGAGCATACCCCTGGAGATTCTTTCTGAGCTAAAATAATTTGACAAATCTGTGGTTAATTATCTTGAGTGTATCTCTGAGTACACCAACAACAGCAAAAGGAAAAAAAAAAAGACAAATGGCCCATGAACTGTGTAAGCCTTTCACTTTACAAGTGGCCCAGTAGGAGCATTATTTAGTATGCTTACTGCCAATGCCAGGCTCTTGGAAACTCCTTTGCATTCCATCCTTGCTTTCTGGGTTAATGGAGGGCTTACATGTTCAGAGCTGTCAATGAGCATCTTTCTCCCATCCCTGCATCAATTCCAAAAGAGGGTGAAAGAACAAAGAATGTAATCTTTTTTCATGTAATTTAAGAGTACTCAATTATTTGGGCACTCTGAGATCGTTATTTTATCATTTTGAAGAGCATGCAATTAATTGAAGGATAAAGTGATCTGAGTTAGGCAAACGGCACAGTTGTTTTAATTGCTTCCCTATGGTGAATCATACCAAGCTTTCAAGTTTTCAAAGAGCTTGTTTTGTTAAAGTCTGTTCCTCTCTCCCACTTTTAAATCTTGCTGATATAGTCATTTGCTAGCTTTCTCATTATAAACATACATTTCTTCTGATTTACTATTGAAGCTGCTCTGTTGAAAATTTCAGAATTCCTTTATTATCATTTCTGTTCCATGAAGACAGCAGAAATTTCTTTTTCTCAAGGCAATGTTGTATTCATTACTAATCTGTGACTTACGTTTTATTTCTTAAAAGTTTCATAAGCTTGTCAATGGTAGTGTGAATGTTTTTATCACATTGAAGTTTTTATAATGTTCTTCTATAGTGATTTATAATGTATTTTCAACAATATTAAATACATTAGAAAATTAAACTTATCATAATAATTGGAAAACATTTATGAACTGTGTACTTAACAATAATAGTAAAAAGATTAAGTTATAATTATTTACTACAAGTCAAATGATCTAGACAGAAGCTCGCTCTTTCTTTAATTTCTTATAGTTGTCAACAGATGCATGAGGGATATTGCTTAGGGATTATCTTGTACTATTTTTCTTATTTTCTGGCTCTGGGGATTAAACCCAGAGCATTTCTGCCACAGAGATACAGCCCAGTTCTAGTTCCTAATCTTTTCTTTCTGTTTTGGAATGGGTCTCATTTTGGTATCCACATTGGCCTTGAAATCACACTCCTCTCTCAGTTTCCAGAAGAACTGTAAGACTGTAGAACTCTATCTAATTTCTCTCTTTATTATAAACATGATAATTACAAATTATGAATACTTCAAGCACCCAGCCACTTAGAAATGCAACCATCTTACAGCTTTGTCCTTTTGCTGAGAACTTCTTTGTGCCTTCTTCATCACTGTGAGCAACTGTACTGTTTACTTTAATACCTGTGCTTTGAATATATGTATATACTTGTCTTATCCGTTGTGTCTTCAAGTCAGTGGTCCTTGTATTCTTTAATTCAGGGTTTATCATTAAGGATGATATGTAAAATATTTGAAAGCCGCTCAACCAACATGTTTTGGCCAACATGATGGACAAATATATGAAGATATTTGATAGTTTGTGCTTCCGAAAAAACAATATTTTTTTATCAGATGATGAATCTAAATTTAAATTTCATCCAGACTATTTTTAGTTCGTCCAAGGTTTGAAAGACTTGATAGAGTAACACCACACTTACCAAGTAGAGCAGTGTTCTAGGAGGATGTGTTATAAATGACAAATTCCTATCACTGTTGTGCATTAGAAGTAGCAGGTGAATACAATAGAGCAAGTAAAACTTGAGACTAATGTGGGGGTGTTGATTGGTAGATACCATCTTATAAGCTATATTATTTGCCTGTTGCAATGAATAATGTTTAACAAGATTTCATACAAAAATATCATTTCCCCATAATTCTTTTTTTTTTAGTTTTCAATTCTTTTTTATTCTTTTTTTTAAATAAATGTTTTCTTCATTATTTATTATGTGTACAGTGTTCTGCATGCATGTACACTGGCAGGCCAGAAGAGGGCATCAAATCATTACAGATGGTTGTGAGCCATGTGGTTGGCTGGGAATCGAACTCAGGACCTCTGGAAGAGCAGTCAGTGCTCTTTACCGCTGAGCCATCCCTCCAGTCCAGTTTCCCCATAATTCTTGAGACAAGAACTTTTATGCTGTAAGTAGCAGCATGTTTTCTACCAAGAATGTATTATAAAATGTTTCACTGCCTCTCCTTAGCCTCTGGTGTCTGTTTGAAATCTTCCACATGTCTTAGTTAATTGTTTTATTTTTGTTGTTGTTGTTGTTATTTTTATTTTCTTAGATAACGTATCTGTGTAACAATTCTGCCTGTCACGAAACTTGCTTTGTCGACCTGATCTCAAACTCAGAGATCCAACTGCCTTTGCCTCCTAAGTACTGGAATTTAATCATCTGACCTTATGGTTATATTTCTTATCTATGTTCTTATCATTGGGTGGAGCTCACCTGTTCTGTCTTTGTGACCAAACATTGCTCTTATACCAAAGATAACAGTCATGAAAATGACTCGCCTTAATCCATGGGTATATTGACGTGACTTGTCTGCATCTGCAGAGTCCGTGTATATAATAAGGTTATATTCTGATGTAGATACATATTTAGAATGGGCTATTCAATTGAATACATAAAGTAAGGAGCTGGATCTGGGTATTGGGATGAAAAAGTAAAGCACTGGCCTTTTTTACAACTTATATCTTTGTTTGGAAATATCACAAGGCACAATTATCAATCTAATAGGATATCACAATAATTGCCATGATTGTTCACCAAGAGTTCATATTTAAATATTAGTTTTCCAGGAGACAGTACAAACATGTCAAAGGAACGTAAAGTGACAGGACTAAGAACAAGGTAAATAGGTCATTTGAGGGACTGTTCTTAGGGAGATAAAGGTAGTTGTCACGGAATACTGGCTAGTTGCTGTGAAAACGGTGTTATAAAAGATAGAGTTTGGTCTGTGTCCCACATGCTATGCCTAGAAAATTTGAATCTTGTGAGGCTCACATGTTGCATCGATGTAACTGGCTGTGATAGCAATCAGCAGAACAACAAACTACTGACAGAAGCTGAAATGATGACAGACTAACTTTGGGCAAGATTGTGCTTTGAGCACATTTGAATTACTATGCATACATCATGTCCTCCTGAAGGTGACTTCAGGGGTCACTGGAACTCCTTAATTCTTCTTCCAAATATGGCCACGTGAATTAATCCATCTCTGCTTTCCATTAGTTTGGAAATAATAATAATTTATTATTTTTAATAATAAATAAGTAAATAAATAATAATTAAAGCTATCCTTTTAATTGGTGTATTAGGTTTGGTGGTTATGCCTAGAATATTTGGGAACTGGGTAAGCAGGATTACATTTATTTATTGTTTATTTATTTATTATTTTTTAGGGTGTGGTGGGTATGAGTATACCAACAATGGTAGGTAACCTCATAGATTTAGTTCTCTTTTTCCACCACTTGAGTCTGTAGATTGCATTTAGTGTTTCAGAAGTAAAACCTTTTAATTTGTCAAAAGGATCCTTTTGCATGCAAATTGTGTGAAGTTTTGTGTGAGGCCTCTGGTCCTCACTTTGCCTTGTGTTCCTGTATCCCTCCTATTCTTCTTGCTTTTGGTTTGGATCCTTCTTCATGTAGACCACAGGGTTCACTGAAACTCTCAGGATTTGCTCTTACCAGATCTACTTCAGCTACAACTGTTAGAATATTTTTTTAACATTTTTTTGATGGCGTTGAAATGTCAAAAAAATGTCCAAATTCTTGTGGTTGCTATTACAATATGGGTCAGACACTTAGGCCAGACCTCCACTCCTCTTTGCAGCTCCCTCTGGGACAGAGAGCAGTTGATGGCACCTGTCTATAACATCAGTAGTAGAATGACACAGGATGGTCATGAATTCAAGTTCTCGGCTAGCCTGGACTATATACAAAGTCAGACTTCAAAAAGAAAAGCAACAAAAATAAACAAAGAAAAGTTTTTGCCAACTGTTTTTAAACTTTAACAGGGATAATTTTTAGATCGGTCCATTTACCTTAGGAGATGATAATGGTCCTGGTCACAGTTGAAGTACAAAGAAAGATATTCAAGCTTTCCATTATGAAAATCAGAGTGAACAAGCTTTGTTTCCAAGGATTTAAAGTCTCTAAGCTCCTGCATCATGCTGATTTTGCATCTCCAAACCCCTCAGCCTTGACTTCTTGAGTGTGCACAAGGGGTTGACTTCTCAATGCAGAAGTGCAAGTGCCTTTAAGTAAAATGATGTGTGTGTGTGTGTGTGTGTGTGTGTGTGTGTGTGTGTGAGCAGCAGGGGAGGTGAGAACTGGCCTTTTCACTTAAAATTATCCAGGAAAAATGGCATACATGTCTTTGTACTTGAAAGAATAATCTCTTTCGAGTCGCACTGAAATTGACAATACTTACACTGTGTGGTTGTCTAACACACAATCAATTATGTCGTAATATAAATCGATATGGCATAATAGATGTAAACAGGTAGAAATGCAAGACATTTCTGCTTCAGATTCCTATTGCCACTGTACTGATGAAGATATCACACTCATCTGTACTGAAATATCTTAGTCAAGAGTGGCATGCACTAAGCACTGTGATTTTACAGTAACATCCATACTTGTCATCAGAAGACGATCGCAAGAAGTTAGGGGACTATTGCTCTGTCTGTTACCTTGATTTAGAGATGACGGTAATCAGCAGAACATATATGTGTGGTTGTAGGTATTACTTTTAGAAAAAAATTGCAATAAAACTTAAACAGCAAGTGCTGTACTATGTGTATTACAGCTGAGTGATTTTAACGTGATCTCTTACACTCTGGATAAGGCTCTAAAAACATTTTTAGGGTGCTGTGTACATCAGTTTAGAGGACAAGGCATGTAGAGAGCCATCAGAATTAATTTGACTACTTATTTGAAGATAAAGTTTATATTTTACCTAGGAAACTAGCTAATGCAAACCATATGTGTTGATTTATTTTTGTTTATTACAGAAATTCTCAACTTTATTGTTTTTGATTACAATTTGGATTGACTATAACACAAATTCCTAGGGGTATTTTATTAACCCTCAATAAATTTACAGATTTCTAAATCTTTAATGCAAGGATATAGCTCAGATTCTAATTGGTTTTAATAATAAAATCCTAGAATGCCATATTAGGGGTGAAATCTGAAACATCAGAGAAGCAAGCAGTCAGTCACTAGTTCTTACCTCTATGAAATTTTATGACCGAATGGGGTATCTTGTTTCTACAAGTCCTCAGATTGAATGCTGTCTTTATGAAACCTCAGACTAAATTCTGAGCTCCTGTCTCCTCCCACCTTATATTCCTCTCTCTGCCCAACCTTATCACTTCCCAGACCCCCGTTCTAGTACTGGGATTAAAGGTGTGAGCTACTACTGCTTGGCTTTGTTTCTCCTTTGACTGAATCATTTACAAGTAACTAAAGAAGAAAAGCCAATGGATATTTGAATGAAAGACTTCACTATCGTTTAACCTGTGTTCTAAATTTATAAAAGTCACATAACCCAGACCCTGAGAAGCAGGATCAACAATGAAATAGGAAGAACTTATTAGAGTTAAAACTATATATCAACTAAAGAGACACTTTGAATTTTCTTTTTGAAATAGCAGGACAACTACATTGAAGATATTAAAGTTTTAAACAAATATATACAAAGATAAAAATATCAGCAGAACAAAATGAAATGTATAAAATGCAATAAAAATAGGGGAAACTTGATTATCAAAGCACCACATCCTATGGACATCAACACAACACTGCAAGAAAGAAAAATCATCTGGATTTTCCTGCTTAAATATCAAGAACCTCAGAGACATCTCGTTGGACACCTGCGAACCCCTCTAGCATCCAGTCTCTAGCCAACCCTAAAATGGCTCCCTTAATTAAGATATCTACTTCCCCGCTCCCATACCCACTCCTCCTCCATCCCAACTGTCCCATTCCCCCAAGCTCTCCCCATCCTCCCCTTCTCACTTCTCTCTCCCCATCTCCCCTTACCCCCATCCCACCCCCACCCCCAAGCTCTCAATTTTTTCCTAGAAATCTTGTCTACTTCCAATATCCAGGAGAATAACTACGTGTTTTTGGGGGGTTCACCTTCCTATTTAGCTTCTCTAGGATCATGAATTATAGGCTCAATGTCCTTTATTTATGGCCAGAATCCACTAATGAGTGAGTACATCCCATATTCCTCTTTTTGGGTCTGGGTTACCTCACTCAGGATAGTGTTCTCTATTTCCATCCATTTGCATGCAAAATTCAAGATGTCATTGTTTTTTACCACTGAGTAGTACTCTTATGCATATATATTCTATACTTTCTTTATCCATTCTTTTTTCCTCCCCCCCCCCGGTACAAAAGCCCTTCTTTAATAGCACATGGAGGCTTAAATACCCAGCAGTCAATGGTCAACAGGTGAAAATCCCATCCTCTGATCCTCTAGGCAAGGCACAGCTTTTAGTAACTTCAATTAGAAGACTCTAGCAGGGAAGAACAGCTGAAGGCCAGGACTCCAATTGGTCCCAACACTTAACTAGCAGAAAATATGTTTAAAGTATACTTTTGATAAAGAACTGTTTCTAAAATATACAGAAAGCTAATAGCCAGCATTCCAAATTAATATCACCTATGGAAATATTGGCAGATATTTCACTAGAGAAATAATGCAGGATTACTAAACATGTGACAACTCATTCATTGTCATTAAACATGATCACCTGTATAATTCATCAATTGCTAAGTGATTATCATCAAATCCTTAAGAGTGTTAATATTTTAAAATATATGTTAGTAGTAGTAGTTGTTCTATTTGGTAGCAATGACTAATAAAAATTTCCTGTTGAATTTGAATTAGATGATAACCTGGATATTAGTCATACAAGGCACTAATAACAAGAACTCTAAATAAAAGCTGTTGGCATATGCAAAACTCAGGGATTTTGCATACATACCTACATGCATACATACATACCTACATGCATACACACACACTTAGTGTGTGTGTATGCATGTAGGTATGTATGCAAATTTTTTGAAATAGTTTCTCTGAATAACTTTGGTGCCTGTCCTGAAACTATATCTTTTTGACCAGACTTGCCTTAAACTTAAAGAGATCCACCTGCCTCTACCTCCCAAGTTCTGGGATTAAAGGCCTGCACCACCACCACCTGGCTATTTCTCTTAAGATAGTAAACAGTTTAGGGTGTGGTACAACATGTGTTTAATCCCAGGGCTGGGGGGCAGAGACAGACAGATCTTTATGAGTTCTAGGCCAGCCTGGTTCTAGGACAGCGTTAGTTCCAGGACTACCAGAAACCCTTGTCTCAAAAAAACAAGTAGAGAATAAACAGTGTCATAATAAACCAAAAAGTGATATTTTGAATGAATAATTAAAAAGCTGAGGCTTCCATATAAGTTCAGAAATTAGTAAACAAAATTAGTGTTACTGATAAACTAAATTTACTCTCTGGGTCACAGTGAGTAAATACTAATGTCTATGATAAATGTTTAGAAACAAGAAATAAAAACCATCTATAAAACATGAAAACATTTGTCTAAAGACTGATGCTGTGTTGTCTGAGTGAAAGATAATGACTACAATACTTCAGTATTACTAAGTATAAGTCTTTATGTTTTAAAATTTTAAAAATGTTTAAATTATTTCAGTGTATGGTGTCCAAGGAGATGTCCTTGAGCAGCTGAGGAGAGGGCGCCTGAACTGGCCCTATACTATAGCCACTCTGTTGAATATCTTGCATATCACCATAGAACCTTCATTTGGTGATGGATGGAGATAGAGACAGAGACCCACAGTGGAGCACTGTACTGAGCTCCCAAGGTCCAAATGAGGAGCAGAAGGAGGGAGAACATGAGCAAGGAAGTCAGTTCCATGGGGGGTGGGAACACCCACTGTGATGGAGAGGCCGATCTAATGGGAGCTCACCAAGGCCAGCTGGACTGGGACTGATGGAGCAAGTGATCAAAGCGGACTCTTTGAACGTAGCTGACAATGAGGGCTGACTGAGAAGCCAAGGACAATGGCACTGGGTTTTGATTCTACTGCATGTACTGGCTTTGTGGGAACCTAGTCTGTTTGGATGCTCAACTTCCTAGACCTGGATGGAGATGGGAGGACTATGGACTTTCCACAGGGCAGGGAACCCTGACTGCTCTTTGGACTGGAGAGGGAGGAGAGGGGGGCTGGGGGGAGGGGGAGGGAAATGGGAGGAGGGGAGGAGGTGAAAATTTGTAATAATAATAATAAAAGAAAAAAAAGAATATATGGAATCCAGCACTTGGGTTTAAGTATTCAAGAAGTCAAATCTTTATGTTTTCCCATTTTACACACCATAATGAAATTTGAAAATTTGTTAACTGAAGAAAGTTCAACACATGATCTCTGAATCCCAGAGGTTGAGACAGGATATTACTTTGAGCACATAATTTTTTTATTGTTTTTATTGAGATATATTTTTTCTCTGCTCCCCTTCTTTCCTCCCCATTTCCCTTCTGCTCTTTCTCATAACCCCCACACTCCTAGTTTACTCGAGAGACCTTATCTTTTTCTACTTCCCATGTAGATTAGAACCATGTGTGTTTCTCTTAGTTTCCTCTTTGTTGTCTAGATCTCTAGGATTGTTAATTTTAGCCTAGTCTTTCTTTACTTCATGTCTAAAAGCCCCTTATAGGTGAGTATATATTGTATTTGTCATTCTTGCTCTGGCTTACCTCACTTAATGCGATGTTTTCTAGATCCATCCATTTGCCCTTAAATTTCAGGATGTCATTATTTTTTCCATTGTATTGCATTCCATTGTATAATGTACCACAACTTCTTATCCATTCTTCATTCAAGGGGCATTTAGATGGTTTCCAAGTTCTAGCTGTGTCAAACAATGCTGCTATGAACATGGATGAGCCATGTCCTTGGGTATTATTGAGCATCCTTTGGGATTATACTCAAAAATGGTATTGCTGGTTCTTGATATAGGTTGTTTCCTAATTTTTGGACACATTATTTAAAACAGGTAAGCTGTGAATACAGAGAATTTCAATTTATTTTTGAAGGGTGTTTTTCATAATGAATAATTTTTAATTATTTCATTTCTTTGCAAAGAGTTAAATATTATTCATATCATATAGGAGATTGAAACAAACATATACATTCTCTCTCTCATACACACACACACATATCTTGTATTTATTGTGTCTCTTAGTAATGCCAGAAGCTATACCCATAAAATCTCACAAAAAAAAAATACTGGTTAAAGATGACATTGGTGGGCGTGCCAAAGTAGATGGGAAGAGTCCACAATTCCTCAACTCTACTCAAAGAACTATAGACAACTCAAGAAAGCTGGGAACAGGAGAGATGCTTCCCAGGGAAGATCACACCAACTGTTTGTCTGGTGTCAAATGATTTGCCATGAAAACATGAATACGTGCAGCATTGTATGAACTCAGTAGCTTATTCATATAAATATTGATATGCAGGTATAGCAATGAATTACAAAAAGAGACCATGAATTTGAAGTAGAGTAAGATCTATGTTATACAGAAAGGTTTGGAGGAAGGGAAGGGTAAAGAAGGGAAGAGAAAGAAAGAGAAGGGAAGGAAAAGAAAAGGAAGAGTGGGGATAAAGAGTATAGTCAAATTATAATATCAAAATAAAAATACTGCAAACTATAATTTGTAATGTAATTCTTAGAAAGATAACACGGCATTGTAGCTCTTTAAATAACATGCTCTAAATTGTAAAGAAAAAGTCACTGAAAATTAAAATAAATTCATGGTATAGGTGGAAAGAACTGAAGAGAAGCATTCAGCAATAAAGGAGATACTTAGGGGAAAGCAGATAAGAAGAGGAAAAAAGCTACATCCCCCATTTTATAAACTCAAGTGGAAATATAAGTGTTCCAAAGCAGAGTATGGCTGATGATCTTACAAACAGATTGTAGAGATAAAAATACAAAAAGAAAAAATTAAAAAGTTGTCCTGCTCAGGATCTAGATTTATCAGTAAAAGGTGATTCAGAACTTCTGCCTCTAGGGAGTAAGACCCTCACAAAAGCGGCTTGGGGAAGAAAGGTTTTCTAGGGTTCAGCCTATAACTTCCGGGAAGTCAAAGAAGCAGGCACTTGAAGCAACAAGTGACATCACGTCTATGTTTAAGAGGAGAGAGAAATGAATCACTATAAGGATGCTCCATTCAATCCTTACTCCGTTCTCCATGCCAAAATCCCATCACAGTGGATGCTGTTTTGAGGTTGGGTCTTCATGTATCAATTAATATCAATAAAAAAATACATGAAAAAATTCCCACAAGCCATCGTATCTAATGAATCTCTCATTGAGTTTCTCTTTCCAGTTGATTCTAAATTGTTTCATGTTGATAATAAAAATAACTACAGTTTGTATCGTATTTATAAACATTTTAGTAAGCATTTTTTGGTCTATGTTGAATGATAATGTTGGCCTTTATTGGCAAGAGGGAAAAAAAAGTGATCACTCTCTGGCTTCTAGCTTGCCAGCATGCACAAACACTGTTCTAGGTTGTTGATATGGCTACATATGTTGTACATAATATTGACTTTATCAGTTTGAACCAAAATTGAGCTCTGCAAAAAATATCATGAATCTTTTTTCAGTTAACCTTTTTGAATCTTTGCGGGAGATGATAACATCTTTTTTTGTTTTTAATAAGGTGTAATAATGAAGGCTGACATTGTTCTTTTGTTGTGTGTGCCTATCTGCATCTTTTTGTTTCTGAGGAGAGGGAGATTTTATTTCTGTTTTCAAATGAACAAAGTGATTTTAGGGATTTTAAACTCACACATCCCAGTCTTCAATTAACACTCAAAATAAATACTGTAATAGCTAAATTATAAAGTGGTTAAAATCCATTTTGAAGGTTTTATTTAAGTTAAGCAGTCTTTATGAAATTATTAGAAACGTATAGAGAATGGTGTCTGAAACAGAAATTCTTGTAAGAAAAATCAGGGTTGGTCCCTGCTCCGAAAGACAGAAGCCTATCTGTAAGAAAGTATTGTCACATCTGGATGAATTTAAATTAAAAAAAAAAGTAAACTTAAGTGAAGATTAATTCACAGAATATTTATAAATCAGTATTTAGAACTTCCTGCTTTATGAGTAATGAACAGTTCTCTGTTTATAAAATCATCATAAATATTAGTCTTACTAAGGCAAAAAAATGAATCTTGATTCATCAGATTCAGAAACAGTCTAGAACAATGATTTCCAATGTATAAGTTATGGAATTACTGGGCAAAAAGTTATTCTGTTTTAATATACATTGGATTTAAAATACATTGATTTTATAATTTATCATATAAGTCAGGAATACAAACTGTTTCCCTGGTTTATATTTTTGGATGAAAGACATGGTCACATTAGAAGGTAAGGCTACATGGAGAGAGATGCTTGCCATTCCAAATCCCCCTTTGGATATGAGCCTTCAAGAGGAACATTGTTTGCTAACTTGTGCACTTAGACTTTTTAATTAGTGCTAGAAATTGAATGGAAGCTTAACAAGCAATCAATTACAAAATAAACAACTCTTACATTCTAAATTGTACACCTGGCTGATCTAATAGGGAAGATGCACACTATTACGGTCAGATGAGTAATTTTCTTTTTTGTTCTGCCAAGATATGGGATGCACAATTAAACAACCTAGAGTTTTGTTTTCCTTTCAAATTTCAACTTGAATAGCTATTGCTTAATGTTCTATTTTCTATATTTAGCTTAAACTATCACTTACAAATGTAAGTTTCTTTGTAACATTGTTATTTCAATTTGTTTGGGACAATCCATTTCCAGTAATATCACATATATATTTACATGAATATATATGTATGTATATATGTATATATTTACATGCATATGTATATATGTATTTACATGCATATATATTGCTTAAAATATTGAAACATGATTTTTTTTCACTCTGAGAACAGAGAAAATAGTGATAGCGGAATAGGAAATTTTTATGTAGATGACCTCTTATTAGTTCTGCATGCCATATTATTTTTGTGATTCATATGTAAGTATATATATATCACAAACAGTTATTTGTATCACAATATGTGCATATTTGTATGTGAAGGTGTATATTTTCTGTAACACTACAGTAGTTGAAACTGTGTACTTATTTTACTGTCAGAAAGAGAGGGAGACACCATCCTGAATGTGGATAATTTTGCTGTGTTAGTAGAATGTTTGAAAAAGGGAGAAACTGACAATCAACTACCCAGTGACAGAAACTTTTGTTCTCTATATTTTAAGGGTTGGGTGAGCAGCATCATTGTTTCCCGTTGGTTTGCTTCAGGCAGAGTAATTGTTAGATATACTAAAGAATGCCAAAAAAAAAAAAAACCAACAAAACACAACACAAAGGAAACATTAATAAGGCATTAGAGAGTAAGTCAGTTTAGTGAGCACAATCTTCATTTTTGAATACATATTATCAGTCATCATGATTGTTCTATGTTTAAACATCAGTTTCTTCTTCTCTGTCTTCAGTTGTACCCAGAGAAGGAAGAGGAAAACTATCTAAAGTATCTTATCTAAAATTATTCTTCAAAGTCAGTTATCACTGTTATGATAAACACTGCCCAGAATAATTATCGTTGGAACATAGAATTGATGTCTTGATTATCACCTACCTTAGTATGAAAAGTCTTAAAAACAAAGTTTGCAATAAAATTATCTTTTCAACACTGTCTCGACAACACCTAAATGGGGTTAAGAGATAGCAACAATTGAAAAATAATTCTTAAATAAATACTATCCATGGCGACCATCTGATGAGTGTAGTGCTACTGATGCTCCCTTGGCTTGCACTTTTGAATGAGAAGGTACTTTTTTTTTGGCCTCTTTTTTAATTAATTAATTTATCTATTTATTAAAGATTTCTGCCTCCTCCCCGCCACCGCCTCCCATTTCCCTCCCCCTCCCCCTGTCAAGTCCCCCTCCCTCGTCAGCCCAAAGAGCAATCAGGGTTCCCTGCCCTGTGGGAAGTCCAAGGACCACCCACCTCCATCCAGGTCTAGTAAGGTGAGCATCCAAACTGCCTAGGCTCCCACAAAGCCAGTATGTGCAGTAGGATCAAAAACCCATTGCCATTGTTCTTGAGTTCTCAGTAGTCCTCATTGTCCTCTATGTTCAGCGAGTCCGGTTTTAACCCAGGCTTTTTCAGACCCAGGCCAGCTGGCCTTGGTGAGTTCCCAATAGAACATCCCCATTGTCTCAGTGTGTGGGTGCACCCTCGTGGTCCTTGCTCGTGTTCTCCTTCTGCTCCTGATTTGGACCTTGAGATTTCAGTCCGGTGCTCCTATGTGGGTCTCTGTCTCCTTTAATCACCCGATGAAGGTTAATATTCAGGAGGATGCCTATATATTTTTCTTGGGGTTCTCCTTCTTATTTAGCTTCTCTAGGATCATTAATTATAGGCTCAATGTCCTTTATTTATGGCTAGAAACCAAATATGAGTGAGTACATCCCATGTTCCTCTTTTTGGTTCTGGGTTACCTCACTCAGGATAGTGTTTTCTATTTCCATCCATTTGTATGCAAAATTCAAGAAGTCCTTGTTTTTTTACTGCTGAGTAGTACTCTAATATGTTTATATTCCATACTTTCAACCTACCCCTGGACCCAGCAATACCACTCTTGGGAATATACCCAAGAGATTCCTTATCATACAACAAAAGTATATGCTCTACTATGTTCATAGCAGCATTGTTTGTAATAGCCAGAACCTGGAAACGACCTAGATGCCCTTCAATGGAAGAATGGATGAAGAAAGTATGGAATATATACATATTAGAGAAGGTACTTTAAAAAAATGATGTTTTGATTGTTTAAAATTCTGAGGAGTGAAAGTTGTATAAATATTGCAGATTTACTTCTTTTTTATCTTTGTCAAAAGAAAACAAATTATATTTTTTATTTTAAATGCCAAATCCCAGTTCCCACTTCCTCCTCTCCTCCCATTTCCTCCACCTACCCCTCCACCCCACCCCTCACCCTCTCTTCAGAGGCGGTAAGGCATATTACTTGGAGGAAGGGCCCAGACCCTCCCTACTATATCTATGCTGAGGGAGGTATCCACCCAAAAAGAATAGGTTCTCCCAAAGCCAATACAAGAAGTAGGAATAAATCCTAGTGCCACTGCCAGGGACCTCACAGTCTTCCCCAGGCATACAACTGAATGTTACCCACATTCAGAGGGACTAGTTTGTACCTAGGCTGTTTTCTTCCCTGTCTGACTGGAGTTGGGGAGCTCCCATTAGCTTAGGTAAACTGTTTCAGTGGATGTACCCACCACAACCCTTCATGATAAAGGTCTTGGAGAGATCAGGGATACAAGGAACATATCTAATCATGATAAAAACAATACAGAGCAAGTTGATAGCCAACACCCAATTAAAAAAAGAAAATCAAAGTGATTCCAAGAACAAGACAAAGTTGTCTACTCTCTCTGTATCTATTCACCATAGTGAGGTTCTAGCTGGAACAATAAGACAAGAATAGGAGATCAAGGAGATTCAAATTAGAAGAAGTCAAACTTTCATTATTTGCAGATGTTACATAAGTGACGCCAACAACTCTATCAGAGAACTCCTACAGCTGATAAATATTTTCAGTGGTGTGGAAGGATACAAGATAACTCATAAAAAATCAGTAGCTCTTCTATATACAAGTGATAAAGAAGCTGAGAAAGAAATCAGAGAAACATCACCCTTCATGACAGCAACAAATAACCTAAAATATCTGAGCATAACACTAACCAAAAAACTGTAGAACTGTTCAACAATAACTTTAAGTCTTTAAAGAAGGAAATTGAAAACGATATCAGCAAACGGAATGATCTCCCATGCTCTTGGATAGGTAGGATCAACATAATAAAAATGGCAATCCTACCCAAAGCAGACTGACTTCTTAATCTTGCCTTTTACACTGGCACTTTAACATGTGGCCGGAAGATGGCAGCATTGAATAAAGTTCTACATTTTTTTCTAGTCAAGGCTTTTACAAATAATTTTAATTACAGTCGTACATTTTAAACGTCTTCTCCACACTTTTGTTTACTACACTGTACAACAGAGAATTTTACTGATTTTTTTATACTCTAACCTTGAAAATAAATGTGGAAGGAAAACATTTACAATTTTGAAGAATGAAAGCTAATCTAGGTAATGTTAAATGTAGCTTTGTTCAAATTTTCAGACTTTAAAGTCAGTTTTAAACATGACATATGCTTTTTACTACCAAAATTTTTATTAATAAATGTGCTTAAGTGTAGGATAATGCCTGTTTTTTGATATGTAAAATTATTTTCTGCCATATTTAAACAAATTTAAAACAAAAAATTTGTACTAAATATATTTTAAATAAAATGATATATTTAATGAAGGCTCCACAACAAATAACATATTACACCACCAGAATAACAAACAGAACATTAGAAATCACTATAATGTATAAGATTACTAATACAGTAAATCATTTTGATTATCAAATCTGGATGTGTGTTGTATTTTCTATTTTGTCCATTTGGAGGTCTTAGTAACTTTATAAAGCAAGTTCTACTAATCCATATTCACCCAAATCTTTAAAGCCTTCCTGTGAAATAAAAAGGCAGCAAGCAATGTGTCACAGAGGTTAATTGACTTCATATGAGACCTGTCAGTGCAAAGCTAAAAATGGATCCCTGAAATTCTTATCTCTAGACAATAACAAATGCCCATGGTTATATTTCTATTATTAAGTTTGGAGACATTGGATATAACGGCCACTATCCAAATAGACAAATTCATGTTTTTGTCATATTTAGGCTGTGTGTGTGTGCGTGCGTGCGTGCGTGCGTGCGTGCGTGTGTGTGTGTGTGTGTGTGTAATGAAAGTTCTGGTGAAGTTTTATGCATACCATAAAAGAGTCTAAATGTGTCTATTAGATAAACTAATAATTGGTCCACTTCTACATCATATTAAATATAGACATAGGATACTGCCTTAAATTCTCTGCGGAAGCACTTTTGAATCAACTAGAACATTTAAAGATCATTTTAAGATTGACAAGTAAAGGAGTTGCCTTGTCTGATAAAGGTGAAATGAGGGAATCATCAAAACAAGATCAAATATATATGACTTGTGTCTGAGAGATTTAAGTGCTGTAAGATAGCAAAAGGAAGCTGGTGTGTAGGGAACTAATCATGAATTGGATAGATCCAGAAGCAACAGGAAGCAGATGGATCCTTGTAGCAGGTGCAGAGATAATGTGCCCAGAGATTCTATTCACAAGTCTTCAAGACTGCATATGCATACACTATCAAGAGGGACTGTGTGCCACTGTGCTTTGACAATGTACAGTTGCCAGATAAAGAAATCAGATAGGTGCCATGTCCTATGACAGACCGCTATTTTTTCTCCTTGGCTTCAGGCCATGTTTACTGATGTTCATTGACATTTTCATTTTGCATAAAGAGCCTTTCCTCCTCTCTATGAGGCTAGCCCGATACACAGTGCTTTATGCTCCAACCTTGGATGTACTTCTCTCATATCATTAATCAGAACTGTGGACCCATACCCACATGGAGGGAACTAGATAATCTTATTTTGTACATATCAGAGAACTCAACCTGGTCCCTTGGTTTACAATGCAGACTATGTATTCCTATAACAATCCTCCAGAGTTGTGTTAATAGGACAATAAAGAGTATTTGATTAAGAAGTCATTTTTAAAATGATCCTTCTAAAAAGCATTCTACTACCAAAGTCAGCACTAATGTAGTATTTTTTATTAAAGGAAATATAACTTCTATTTTCAAATAAATAATTATACAAAATTTGAATCTTAAAATATTTAGTGTACTTGATGATTATAAAAAGCCTATTAGGTTCAAGCCTATAAATTGAACTTAAATAGAAAAGGTGGACTCGAGTAAATAAGCAGGTTTGTAAACATATGTTCTTCAGTTATCTTTGGCCTTCTATGTCCTTAGAGAACAGTTCTTCATTTAGTAATCAAGAAGGAACAAAGCTTCTGGCAGTGCTTTGCATGTAAGTATGAATCAACTTCTACAGTGTTTGGGAAACTAGCTTATTATTGAAACATACACATTGATTCAGACAGGGAGACAAACACCACACAGATACACATGTATAAAGTTCTCTGAATGATGGAAAACTTGTTTCATGACACGCCCCAAAGAACATTCACAACTCCTGGCTTTAGTGTTCTTTTCTTTTGTTGTCGCAAAACATTCTGAACAAAAGCAAGGTGGGGGAACAAAGAATGTATTTCAGCTTAGAAGCTGCAGTTCATCATTGGTAGAAGTCACAGTAGGGGTTCAGGAACTTGGAACCATGCAATTAACACTGCTTACTGGCTCACGCTCTGTCTCATGTTCACTTACCTTTTTTACAGCTTGATGCCTATCTCGCTAGGGGTGGTGCTACCTACGGTACGCATGTTACTCCCATGTCAATCTTCAAACAAGACATTCTTTCACAGACATTGGCCCAGGACAATCATATTGAAGCAATTCTTCAATTGATAAGAAATGACTCTAGGCTTTGTCAAGTAAATAATGAAATTCAGCTGTATATTCATCTTATGTTATACTGAAAGTGTCAGTTTATTTGTTTACCTTTCTATATTTATTGCAATATCCATGGGAAAGGGGATTTATAATATTTCTATGTATATCTTCAGAGTCTCAAGCAGTATGTTATATAGAACAGAACATACTTAGAAAACATTTGTTGACTGATAGGTTGAGTGAATGCATCTTCGTTGATGAACTTTGCCAAAGGAGTTTACTCTGGTGGCTGTAGAATCTCTCAAACTGGAGATAAAAGTTATGGTAAGTAGATTGATATTAATGAATGAAGTGAGCTATTTAAAGGGATTTATTTGTCTATCTTTTATTCCAGTTTTTCACCTTATTTGTTTTATTCTAATTTTGTCTCTATATTCAAGTAAATAATAACATGTAGTGCTTCAGATAGTGTGCTGTGGTTGTTTAGTAGTTCATGTAGTACTCTGATTCTGCTTGCTATATTTTTGTCATGGACTAGTTCTAAACATAAGACATATAAATTGAATAGTATTTTAAACAGAGAGAAAGTTTTGTCATTAACTTGACTTGGAGCAAGTCTTTTCACTTAAGTAACCAACAGTGCATGTGCAGTGTCAACCACACGCAAAACTATGGTGTGAGCAAGGTACATTATGAAGGTTAAGCAAAGGAGGGAAGTGAAAGTGGAATTCCTATTGTGCTGAGATAAAAAAAAAGTGCTCTAGAAAGTTCTACAGTGTAAATTAACTTGTCATTCATTCATGCCTTCATCCATCCATTTAAATTGTCTTTCCAGTCTACTTGAGATAAAATATTGGAATAAATAGGGAATTACAAAGGGGAGATGACAATGACAGTCTTCTATAATTCATTGAAATTCATTTTTTTTTCTTTTCTTGCCCTTGTTTAAGTAGTCTCTTTGAACTTTCTGTACTAAAGGGAAGGGTTTAAAATTTAACACAGTTTGACTTTTAATACAAAAAAAATGCTTTACTTTCTTAATTTCACAATTTAATGAACAGACTCATTGGTTCAGCACAACAAACCATTTCTTGGAGCAATCACTATGCTTTCTATCTTTATAATATTGCATAAAATGTTTACTTCGATACTACTGACTAGGATTTCCTGAAAACCAACCGTTGAAGTAAACTGAACACAAACTTTTCATGAGTTGGCAAGCTCATTTTTTGTACCATTGAATAACCTTTATTTGATTGAATATTCTACAGTTTATGCATTCATTCACCTACTAAAGACACCTTAGTGTCACCCAACATGTAGCTTTTATGAATAAGTTCTTATAGGCATTTATATGCACACATGCTTTCTTTCTTTCTTTTTTTTTTTTTTTTTGGTGCTAAGCAGCAAGATTGATTGTTTGCCTAGTGTATGTTCTGCTTTATAAGAAATTTCCAGACAAATGTAGAAGTGAGTTCTTGCCAGATAAAAATAAAAAAACGCTATACCTCCAATTGTCTCTAGCATGTGATATTGTTATTGTTCTAAATTTTGATCTTTCTAATGGAATTTAAATTGCATATCTTCATTTATATTGATTTTTTTTGATGCTAGAAATGTGCACAGTTTTTGCTTGCCCTTGGAATAGCTTCATTGGTGAGATCTTCAAGATATTTTTTTCTATTTTATTGCCCGTTTCAGAAGCAGGCTATTTATTTTCCTACAGAATATTAAATGTTTGATATAAATTTCCAAATCAGTTTTTGTAATTTGGGTGTTTCTCATAGTCTATGGGCAATATTGCTATTCTCCTAAGAACAAAGCACCAATTTTACTGAAATTCACTTAACCAACACCTGTTTTTATGTAGGTTGTTGTATCAAGCGTTGTTGTTTCTAAAAAGTTACTGCTAAATCCAAGGACACTTATTTCATTGGTTTGCTAGTTTCCCTGTAAGGTTATATGTATGCTTACATTAAGTTGCTTTCTGTGAAGTGTGTAAACTGCATAAACGTTTTTGTTATTTGAATAAACATAGTTTTAATGTAATGATTAAAGTGACTTATATTATTGTTTTAGTAATAAATAGTGGTAAGGAGTCAGATATTTGGGTAAATAGTGATAGATCTACAGAGAGATGGAGAACATGATCAGAAACTTCTGCTCTCCATGCGTCCCCTGCTCAAAAGGGCCACACATCTCCTGTGGACCTTCCTTGTTCTACTGGTGTGTCCATCTGTCTATTTTGAGCTCTCAAGAAAATTGTATGGTTCATTCTGACCAGTTAAATATGGACCAGGCCTCTGAAACAAGGCCTGACTCCATTGGTGGTCTCAAAGTAAAAACACAAACAAATCTCCTGCAATATTTCCTTTCCTCCTTTTGTCTAAAAAAAAGGAAAGTTTTTAACTCAACATGGTTAAACTACATACAGTAAGAACAATTATGAAATAAAAATTACATTCACAATGTGCAATCAATTTGTATTTGGCAAATTCAGAGAAAATATTCCATTATCTAACATTTCTTGTTGAGTCCAAAGTTTTGTATGTACTTTACTTTCTATCATAACTAAAAAGAGGGAAATGATAATTATGAGGTGCCATATTCAAATCCCATCAGAAACCTAAGAAGGATATATTATGTGACTAAACAGGAAGTATAGAGTAAACAACATCTAAAATTATAGGAGCAGCAAAGACATCTGGCTGACTGAATAGTCAGCCCCAAATTCTTTTGCAACATTTGGGCATCCATCTTTGGTTTACAGACATATAGTATCTGACAGAATTTTTTGTGAAGCAGAAAAATTTGAAGGACTGACCTACCTGCTCTTGGCAATGTTTAACAATCATTTTCTTTTATGTCTTACTTGGCCAACATGGACAGTATTCTGTCAACATTTGAAGCAAGGATAGTTTCTTGCCCAGTGGCTAACTTTACTACAAAGAAAGAAAATTCTATATGGAGATTCTTTGATGCTCATCATTTTTTTTTAAAAGTAAATTGGTGCTGTCAGAAGCAGATGTATCTCACTGTCATGGAAAGTTTTATGTTATGATAACATATTAAATGTCATATTCTGTAGGTGTCTGAAATGTTTAAAGAGTATCTCTCTAACATATATCCCTGTTTGACCTTGAAAACATACCTAGCATGATTATAAGTTTGATTATTATAGATGACTATCTACTAACCTGTCTTTCTTTATTAGTCTATTAGATTTCAAGTACGAGAACTTTACATCCCATTTTAAAATGAGCTACATAGGTATATTATCTTAAACAAGGATGGGATCTTATATAGAGTATAATAAAAATAGCCTTAAATTTGAGTCAATATACAAAAATAAACAAGAGTATAAACATATGAATATGTATATAATAACAATAATAACCTTTAATTTCTATCAGTTTACAAAAAATCCATTCATGTAAAATATTTGAGGCTAGCAGTTGCTTTCTAATTTGAAAGAAAATTCCATAATCTATTAGTTCATTTTATCATTCCTATAATCCCCTTGTTTTCTTTTCAAAAAGAGATACCTGAATCTAATTTGCTTTGCTTACCTTTCTACCTGTCAAAGACAAATAACAACTTATAAACCAATGCCCTATACAATGGTAATTGTACATAACCCACCAAGTGACCAGAAACCACACCTCTTACAAATTGAGAATGTGGGCATCTTGTTTTTAAAATTACTTCCTATTATTTTGGTATAACAAAATCTTAGGGAACTCTGAGAAAACTAAAATAATGATCAAGTCCTGGGAGAGCTAGCTGTTCTCCTGTCTTGCTGTGATGGAAAAGTGAAGTGCTTATCTGAAGTCCTGACTGGAGTAGTCCAGGAGGCTGGACCATATTACCTTACCACTTTGAAATTTTCATGAGCAGGTTGTAGTCTAAAGCTGAACTTTGAGTGGTGTTTGTCAGCTAGTGGTACTTCCACAATCCAGGTATAATCATTATGGGACCCTATCAACCTATTTTAGACTTCAAAGGTCCCTGTTAGGAATAGCCATAGTTCACCACCAGAAACATAAAATTTTAATTGTCACATTGCATCAGATCTTGAAATGGTTAAAGGACTACAAACATCTATTTTATTTTTTCTTCTATCCTATATTATGTGGTTCTTCTGACATTAGACATAGATTTTGGATTTTCCTGTAACAAACAAGGTTAGATATCCATGCTCCAACTCCAATGCCAGCTTTAATTTTTAATTGAATTGGGACTACAAAAGAACCATTTGCCTTATATGTGTTTAGAGAACAGCAGAAACAAATATTTGGGAATAATAATGAGATTTTACTGATTTGAAGTGTGGTAAACCATTAGTTCAATTTATTCTTTGTCTTGGGACATTATCTCTGGATGATATGTCCTTCTTCTTCTTCAGATGTCTCATTTGTCTAGCAGTCTTCAGATTCCTTAGTTGGATGCTTTTATTTTATTCTCATCTTTTTATCTCCCAAGTATTGGGATAACAATCCTAATCATCATGGCTGTATCAAGCAGCTAAATTTCTATTAATGACTTTTGATTCCATATTAATAAAAGATTATGGCTTCCTTTAATTTCCTTTGACTTTAAGGAATACTATAATCTCTCATCATATTCTAAAGAAGATTGCAGAAGATAGTATAATTTCTTAAATGTCTAATGGAATTGGATTAACTGAGGCTAAAAATAGTCCTTTTATGCTATTTTACTTATTCTTTTACATATATTTCCCACTTTTACTTTCATCTGCATTTCTGATCTGTGTTAATAATATTTTTTAGTGAATATAGTTCAATGCAACTTGAAAGTGAAGAAGAATAATGGAAAATATAGAATGTATTATTTTCTAAGAAAGTCTGTTTCCATAGATAATATGGAGTAACACATTCTGTTTTTTTTTTTATTTCTAATCATTTTAGGATAATACACTTTTCCTTATGTCCTATTTTCTGTAGATTATTTAAAAATTTTAGTTCTCCAAAAGTAACATTAAAAAAGTAAATTTTTTCAGCATTTTTTAAAAAGTTTTAAAATAAATTTTATTGAGATTTTTCCTTTGATAATTTGATACATGTATAAATAACAGCAAGAATGTCCCCAAACTTGGCACACAGTAAGCCAGAATGAGATGTGTGCTGCTTACACTTTCAGTCTCAGATCTCCTCACCCGCCCTTCATCTTGCTCCTTCCCTGCATCTCCACTTCTAGACAAGTGATGCAGAGATGTCCAGTGGCAAAATGACTGGAGTCTGGTTTATTTAAACTGTGCATACTTAGTTATTCGTTTTCTTATACGGGGTCTTGTGTAGCTCAGGCTACAGTGGAAGGATCCTCATTTTCCCTCTCCAGATCTCAGCATTTTTTATTACTTTATAAATAATACCTTTCAAAATTTCCACTTCCTTTCCTCCTCCCACTTCCCTCCCGTTGTTCTCCTACTCCTTCTCCCCTCTCCCCCTCCAGTCCTAAGAGAGGGCAGGGTACCCTGCCCTGTGGGAAGTCCAAGGCCCTCCCCCCTCCAACCAGACTTAGGAAACTATGCATCCAAATAGAATAGGATCCCCAAAAGCCATTACATGCAGTAGAGACAAATACCAGTGCCATTATCATTGGCTTCTCAGTCTGCCCCATTTGTCAGCCACATTCTTAAGGTCCAGTTTGATCCCATGCTCGTTCAGTCCCAGTCCAGCTGGATTTGGTGAGCTCCCATTAGCTCAGGCACACTGTCTGAGTAATAAGGTGAACCCAACAAAAAACATACATAGATCCTCCTGGAAATTGGAAGCAGACAAGATCGCCAGGCAGAAGTTGGGAGCATGGGGGTAGGGATAAGGTCGGGGGAAGGGGAGGGGGGGGGAAAGAAGGAAGAAGAGGAGAGTTGTGGAGAGCTTGTGGGAGTGGGATGGTTGAGATGGAGGAAAGATGAATATGGGAGCAGGGAAGAAGATGCCTTAATTAAAGAAGCTATTCTTTTGGGGTTGGCAAGAGGCTTGGCTCTAGAGGGGTTCCCAGGTGTCCACGGGGATGTCCCCAGCTAAGACCCTGGGCAGTGGAGAAGAGCATGCCTGAACTGGCCTTGTCTGGTAGTCAGAGTGATGACTATCTTGAATATCACCGTAGAACCTTCGTCCAGTGACAGATGGAGTTAAAAACAGAGACCCACATTGGAGCACTGGACTGAGCTCCCAAGGTCCAATTGAAGAGTGGAAGGAGGGAGATTTTTTAAAACTATATTTTGTGTATATGGATGTTTTGACTACATGCATGTTTGTGCACCACAGGCATTCAGTGCCCACAAAATTTGTAAAACTATAAAGGGCATCACATTCTCTATAGCTGGAGTTAAAGGCAGTGGTTAACTTCCATCTATGTGCTGTGATCTGAATACTGATCTTCTGCAGAACAAGTACTCTTAACAACAGAATCATGTCTCCAGTCTCAAAGGTAAGATGCCTTATCCTCCACCTTTTATTTTTTGAGGACTTACATTCACATTTTACTTCTAGTGCTGTACAAAATATAAAGTTTTGTGTCTAACTTTATAGTTATTGTACATTGTATTTACCTGAATATGACAAGGGAGGTGGGAACTTCATGTTTTTTAGGAGACTAAAAAGAGTTGCTGAATTTTTAGGTGTTTGCTTAATTGTTATATAGATGCCTGATCATCTCCAGGCTTTTTACATACGAAGTTTATTATAAACTTTAATGTTCAACATCTGCAAATGCAAAATACCAGTGTAGTTTAAGTGAAGCTATGAGGAAGCATCCACTACTATAAGTGTTTGCAACCAGTCAGAGCCACTGTAGGCCATCCCAGGGTGCCATATGGATGTAGAAAAACTTTTATATATGGATCAATTCAGAGGGGCGGGGCTTGTGAAAGTATCATAATGCAGCTTATCTCTGAGCAGTGAAGAGATAAAGACAAAAGCTTTGCATATACATGAATGGGAAAAGGAGTATGACTTTTTCTGATTATAACTGAATAGTAAAACCCTAAATGACTCCTTTTTGGTCCCGCAATAAAGCTGTTCTAACTGCACCAGTAAGATGGGCCCAGAGTCTCTCTAAAATTCATAGCAATGCACAGGCTGAAATCGCCTCACACTCTGTGAAGAGCTACCGAATTTAGTTCCCAAGCTATTTGCCATTAAGTCATAGGATTCAATGACTTCTCTAATTTAAATTGCTTTGTCACCTTTTGAGACTAAGTTTCACAACACTGAGACAATCATCTCGACTTTATCTGCTTGTACTGACTACTATAAATGTTAACCCCACTTCAATTGCTAATACTGTTATTTTTCTCTTGAACAGCAGAATACGTGTTCAGTATCACAAAGAATGTTTTAGAAAGAAAAATAAGGGGAAAACTTGGATTGCCTAAAACTTCATCTGGAAACATTTCAAAGAATAACAATAGATGCATTTTTAAGCATTGTCAGAACTTAAGGTTTTATTTCTAAGTATGAAGTCAGCATTTTACGGACTTCCTTTCATGATGGAAGTGTAAGGAATAAGGTGAAGAAAACTCTATCCTTATCAACACGCTGTTGGTCATGGTCTTATCTCAACTCTAGAAAGCAGATTATGACACTGGCACTGTAGATTTTATTCTGTGATGTAAAGCACTTACTGTCCTTTCAGAACACCCGAGTTCCATTCCCTGCACTCAGGTAAGGTGGCCCACAAGTAACTGTATCCCTAGGCCTTTTAGGCTGCTCACACATATGCGTATATGCAAATCCACCTACATGAGCACACATACATATATATAAATAAAAATAAATATCTAAAAGCAGAAACATAACACACACTGTGTAGAAGTTGTCTGAAGTAGTTTTTCATAAATATTAATAATTCCACATCATAAAAGTATTAGGTATTATTTTCAACTACATTTTATAATTTAAGCCAGAGGTGGTTGCTCATTCCTTTAATCCAGTTCTTGGGGGGTAGAGACATGCAGATCTCTATGAGTTTGAGGCCAGCCTGGTCTATGAGAGCTAATTCCAGGATATTCAGGGCTACACAGAGAAACCTTGTCTCAAAAATAGCAAAACAAAACAAAACACTTTATAATGTACTACTCAGTTTCAAGGATTATGGAATGCCTACAGTATTTGTGGAAATCTTTCTTCCATCTTTAATTCTGTTAATTGTTTTATATATTCTTATAATATTGCTACTCGAGTTGGAATAAACATACACAAATAGTATGCTATCTGAAATAAAGTTGAGCCTTTATTCTGAAAAAAAATCATTTTACTTTGAAACATCACTTTTGAGAAAAGTTAAGCTACATTATAGAGTTTTGCATATGAATATGTGTGGCGCATGTCTGTGTGTAGATATTATTTGTACAATCACATGATATTTGTGTCAGTGTGTCTTCTTCATATGGTTCTCAACATTTTTTTTAAAGTGACTCCTTGTGAACTAGAAGTTTCCAGTTTCATAAGACTGGCTGGTCAGTAAGCTCCAGGGATCATTCTGTCTCTGTCCTCTCAAATCCAGGGTACACAGATGAATAATGTCATGCACGACCTTTATTTGATTATGGCGGGCTCAACCTCAGGGTCCCAAGCTTGCTCACCAAACTTTTTACCTACTGAGCTTTTTCTCCAAGTCTCTGTGGCTCTTATTTCTTATGCTCGTTAAAAGTTAATTTTCTTAAAACCAGAAATCAATTCATTGTCTTCTTGAACTGTTTTCTTTCTTTAACAATAGTCACATTTTTTTGTATTCAGGTGTCAAGGAGATTCCTGTTATATCCTGTGCACTGTTTTTCTCAGATTTTCTGGCTCCAGTTGCAGCAATGGCGCTCTTCATAATCAACATGCATGCAGTGTATTCGTGAAAGCTCTACTTTTGGAAGAGCTGAAAGAAAGAAAACAACATCAAACAAGTCAATAGGAATAATGATGTTATACTCATGTCACTGATCCATACATGTATTTCTCGAAAAACATTTAGACTGTTCTTTAGGCCATTGTCTTTGTGTAAATAGGATTTCTGTCATAAATTATTTATTCAGGAATCCCTTTCTTGATATTCTTTAATCAATATATATATTTAAGAATTTTTATTGAATGAGGGAGAGAGAGAGAGGGAGAGAGAGAGAAGGAGAGAGAGAAAGGGAGTGTGTGTTTGTGTTTATTCATGCTATTCTTACCCTGGCATGCTTGTGGAGGTCACAGGAAAAAAATGGGACATAGTTTCGTTATTTCACTATGTAGGCTCTGGGATTTAAATTCAGGATGCTGGGCTGGGTGCCAAGCATCATACTTACTGAGTTCTCTCATTTATTCAACATATTTTTATTATTATATTCTGATCTTGCTTAGCAATGTTCCGTATCTCCCAACTGCATTGTTAAAATTATTCACTCTAGTGTTCTTATAACCAATTTAATAATTACTTTTATTTATCGGCTTTTCATTCATAGAAAAATATGGCATCGCTGTTTAAAAAAGGAAATATGAGAGTAACCATTTTGTAATGAAAATTGAAATGCAAACAAATAATAAAAATATCTGCCCAATGCTTATTCAAAATAAAAAAATGGCAGCTTTTTTATAAAGAGTGTGTAGGATTCCTGTAATGATGTCCTAAGGAAATACTTAATTTTGATAACTGTTTTAATGTTTATATTCCAAAGTTCACAAACTGCTGAACTAAAAAAGGTGGCGTTGACGAAGATATTTCCTTTTGAAATTAGTACCTTTTTATATTCATTTTATTTTTGAGATGATAAAATTGTGTAATTCCTCTTTTCTTCCATCTGAACCCTCCCATATACCCTCACTTGCTCCATTTCAGACTCATGGTTTCTATTTCATTAACTGTTTTTACATAAATATATTGTAAGCACATAAATAGATCTTTTCAATTTGTATACAGCACCACATGAAGACACAAGATTTTAAAACTCAGTTCTCTTACAAAGACGATGTTCTGCTTTTCAAATCATTTATTTCTAAGATACAGGCTTATATATAAATACCCTAAACAAGTTGATTTTTAAATTAAGAAGATCAAATGTTGGGAAGAAGATGTGATTTGGGGGATACCTGGGAGATGTCCAGGGAGGTAGGGGGGGTGGTGAGATAACAAAAGCATATTGAATATGCTTGAAATTTCAAGTTATTTCAAGATATCTAAGAAAATATGGAGCATTTTGTAGCAATTAGTAATCTTTAGTACATACCCTTAAAACAAACAGTGTGCTTCTCAAGAGTGTTGTATAGAATCACTTTAGATTATAGCTAGACTTGGATTTGGTATGTTTTCCTTTTCGTTGAGAAGCACTGCTCTCATTTTATTATGGTCACTCTTCAATAAAGTTTCATTATGTCTGTAAGTATATTAACTGCATACTTAATTTAGCAAATAATATGAATGCTAATTTTGATTTAATTGGCTGTTTCATTCATAGCCAACTGTATTCAGCTAGATATGTTTCCAGAAGCATTTTAAATAACAATGCATTAGTATTAAAATTGACTAATAACACGCCATTACATTGAGAATAAAGTCAATATTCTTTTCAGTGGTTAGATAGAGCTCAGTGGATGCTTGACTTTGAAGATAGACGTCTTGGAGGCATTTTAGCTAGTTCCCACTCAATTTATCCCATTCTTTCACAGCTTCACTAGATTTTGCTATTCCCAAAAGAAAACTTTTTCTCACATTAAAGTTATTCTTTGAGCTCAATTGTAATTTTCTGTATTGTCGATTCATTGTGGCTCTTTCAATGTTCCTCTAGTTGTCCTAATGCTGGCATTCTCTTCATGTTTCTTCATCTATAATCTATGTTAGCCACTTTAATTGTAAAATTTAAAACTGCAATTAGTTGTCAAATTCTTTGAAATAAATTTAAAACTTCTGGCTGTTATTCACAGAAAACGAAGTATTTATCTCTCCAGTACCAGAATCTATCTGTAGATAGACTCATATAATAAAAATAATTAGTTCTGTAACATAGACTATAGAAAATCTAATATAAAATTCCTTTAGATAAATTATCTGCATTCATGTGTGTATATACACATATATACACATATAATGTGGGTATATATATGAGAGTAAGAGAAAATAACAAAATCGCATTGATTTTCACTGAGTTTTCTCTTGTATAATGTGATGTAAAAATATTTTACTTAACTTATCTTAAGTAATATTTTTTCTTAATTTTATGGTGTTAGAAATTATCTTATCACTGATGTTTGATTATCAGAAGCTAAAACATGGAGTTCAACTATACCTTCCCTTCTCTCTAGAAAAAAAAAGTAGAGTTAAATCAATTTAAGAAAATAGATGTCAACTTGGTTATAAATTAGTATGGCCACACCTGCTTGTTTCTTAGGTCCATTTGCTTGATAAACCTTTTCCCCGCCCTTTACTCTGAGTAGATGTCTGTCTATGTGGTTGAGGTGTGTTTCTTGTAAACAACAGATTGTTGGATCCTGTTTTCGTATCCAATCTCTTAGCCTGTGCCTCTTTATAGGTGAGTTGAGTCCACTGATATTAAGTGATATTAATGATCAGTGGTTGTTAACTCCGGTCATCTTTTCTTTTCTTTTCTTGTCTTGTCTTGTCTTGTCTTGTCTTGTCTTGTCTTTTTTTTTTTTTTTTCATAGTAGAGTTTGTC
>NW_026068014.1:180374-257724 GCF_014885135.2 Alexandromys fortis | reverse complement strand
GGAGGAGGGGGAGGGAAATGGGAAACGGGGAGGAGGCCGAAATTTTTTTTTGCAACAACTAAAAATAAATAAACAAAAAAAAATAGAAATATTAGGGACTGAAAAAAAGCTACTCAATGGTCAAGAGTATTTGTTGTTCTTGCAGTGGGCCTGGGTTTGGATCCCCACCATTTTCATGGAGGCTCATAACTACCTATAAATCCGGTTCTTGGGGATTATATGCCTCTTCTGAACTCTCTGAGCACTAAACAGCCACTCAGCACACATTCATGTGGACAAACATACATGTGTCAATAACATAAAAATAAAATAAATCATGAAAGCATCAATTCACTGCTACAATTTTAGAATTTAATTAAATGCAGAATGTCCACAAAAAACATATTTTTAACAAATTAGAAAGTTAACATCAATTAATTATTTGACTTTAAAAAGAACATTTGTATTTCTCAAAAATACATGAATTTTAATCAGTAAAAAAATATCATGCTTACTGGAGAAAATGTTATTTTGATCAAAAACTCTCCTGAACATATGTTGCAGCACAGACATCGGTTTAATGCTGAGAACATAGGAGCCCTGAACCTCACAGAGAGGACAACTGTTAGGCAAGCACAGGAAATGGTGATAAATATAAAATTGGCCAGTTGCTAAGGACTAGGAAGCCTATAAATACTCATTGAATGTTTGGCTTCCTAATCATTCTAAATTTGTTGTTGATCACTTTATAAATATAAGGCATGGAAAGGGAAAATTAAGTAGACAAATGTCAGCTTTTAAAGACATGTTTGCCTACAGATAAAATGAAAGGCCTAAGCAGAACCCTGGAGGTTATACAGGGCTCTATAAGTCACTGAAACCAAGATATTTAAAAATAACTTGGAGACTTTTAGAAGGTGGAGTAAAGAAAGATATCAGATAATTCTACTGAGGATCATGAAGTCGGATCCCGCAAAGCTGTATAAAGTACATGAAAAAAACATATATTTCTTCATCCTAAACAAAAGGATTGGGGGTGATAACATAAATGTGATCCAAGATAGTATACTACGCCATGAAGAGAAAAAATGGGGGAATGATCTTTTATATTGACGAATCATGCCTTGTAGTTTCCATATGAAAAAAAATGAGAATAATTAACCTGTTATAAATACAGAGGCTATGAACATGCTTTTATTGATTTGCCATGAATGATAGGGAATAATTAATTCATTCCTACTTTTTAAAAAAATTTTTGAGACAGGTTTTTTTCTATGTAGTTTTGGTATAATGCCTGTCCTGGAACTCATTCTGTAGATCAGGCTGGTTTTGAACTAACAGAGATCCTCTTGCCTCTGCCTCCCAAGTGCTGTGATTGAAGGTGTGCACCATCACATTGAATAAATGGAAAGATGCAAGATGCAGCTCTCTCTCAACTAAACCTCTTGGAAGGTGGTTGAAAATGTCAAATTGTAGATGCAACTGTTTACCCAATCTAGGTTCATTCTGCACATAAGGTCTCAAGTTATAAATTTTTTCCATTAATGATAACTTCTCATCCTTGGACATTATTTGGATGGCATGCAGAGTACCTTCTTAGAGAGATATTCTGTGCTATCTTATCATAACTTTTTAACAGGTTTTGGTTGTCAAATTGAAAGGTATAAATTTTTTCAAATCTTTTAGCAACCTTTGTTTTGCCCAGATAACGACCCTCAGAGAATCCACCAGGAACCAGAGAAGACCAGACTGCAAAAGCAAGGTCACTTCTTTATTGCAAGTATAGGCTAGCCAGCAACTTCCATCTCCAATATCCCATAACAGCAAGGTAGAGAGAGAAGTTAAAAGTTACTCTGTGGGGTTAGTTTTTAAAGGTAAAACTACAAGCAAGCCTTTCAGAGCAGCGTTGGAATGGGCACAAGGTCTTTTGCTCTTTCCCATCCTGTTATGTTAGTTTGTTCTTTATTTTCAGAGCAAGGTCACTAGGTGGCTGGTGTCCTTGTGCTTTGGAGTTTCCTGTGTGGGAGGGAGGGAAGGAAAGCACTATCTTTCTGGGAACATGAAGCTATTCTGGGTTTCTAATTTTAAAACATTCTGCTAGGAAATTTCTTCTCGTCCCTTTGAGAATAAGGGGTGAGGGTCTCACACTTTGACATGGATTGAATTTTTCTGTCAAATTAATTTTTCCTTTCCAATGGTATTAATTTTTTAGCTCACTTTTGATTTTCGATAGTATAAATCCTATCAGCTAGCTGTTCATTATTGGACTGTAAAGACTGTATTATTCCTAAAAGTGCTTTATTCTTGGCTCTGTTATCAAA
Source organism: Alexandromys fortis (assembly GCF_014885135.2). Lineage (NCBI taxonomy): Eukaryota > Metazoa > Chordata > Mammalia > Rodentia > Cricetidae > Alexandromys > Alexandromys fortis. Next base: position 255,424 of record NW_026068014.1, on the reverse strand, counting down.
CCATATTTTTTATTTTTATTTTATTTATTTATTTATTTATTTATTTATTTATTTATTTATTTATTTGGTTTTTCGAGACAGGGTTTCTCTGTGGCTTTGGAGCTTGTCCTGGAACTAGCTCTGTAGTCCAGGCTGGTCTCGAACTCACAGAGATCCACCTGCCTCTGCCTCCCAAGTGCTGGGATTAAAGGCGTGCACCACAAACCATATTTTTTAAAGATATAATATTAAAAACACAACGAAGCCATAATATCAAATACATGGATGCATCAGAGAAACCATATAAGCCTTGCAGAATATCATCCATAACATAAGTATAAAGGTTATTAAATTTCTACATGTTGATATGGTCTTCCATTATCTAACTTTCAAATTTATTTATTTATTGAACTTACCTCCATTAAAAGGGTTCAGTAAATTTTTATCTGAGTTCAGAAGCTGAAAGCTGCACAAGTCGCCATGCAGGAGTGAAAGTGTATGTGTGGGGAGCAAGTGAGCACGAGCTTGGGAAGTTGCCAAACTGCATGCGGTGGGTCCACCAAAATGGGTAGCTCCTCTGTGGCAGGGTTTTGCAAAAAAAAAAAAAAAATCACTTAATAGATAAAATCAAGCCAGGTGAGTTGTAGTAGTTGACCTTCAGCAAGGACCTTTTGAGCCAGTCCCGGTAGGCATGGGGAGTGGGATTCCACATGAATTTGTACTCCAAAATGTTGGGGGCCAAATGAAACATGATTATTAAAAACTCTGGGTCAGAAATTGGGGTTCACTCTGTAGATCAAAAATGCAAAACAGCCAGTCATCGGCTCTTACTTTGACCACAGTCTGAAATGGCAATCATGCCTCCTGAAATCTCAGGAGACTGTGTCTGAGAACTATCTTCCCCTGTTCTTCTCTAAGGCTGGGATTAAAGGTGTACACCACCGTCATTAAAGGCATGCACTGCCCAGTTTCTACAGCAACTAGTGTGGCCACTTGGGATTAAAACTGTGTGTGCTTATGGCTACTAAGATTAAAGATGTGTGTCATTGTGGCTACTTGAATGTAAGGTGTGTTTTACCATAATCTGGGCTATCAGGATAACAAATGGGACTGTTTTACTCTCAGATCTTCAGGCAGGCTTTATTAAAATACAGTTGTAATGACATTACAACTTATTGTTAGGTATTTATTCATAGTAGGGAGGAAAGTAATGGATATTGGTTTTAAAAAGATAAATAGGAAAGCAAATGAAGAAGGATTGATGAAAGAATTGTTATGATAATTACCATTTAGACAAATTAGGTAGGATTAAATCATATTTACCTTTAGAATAGTTGTTATTTATGTGCCTTAGTCTCGTTCCTATTACTGTGAAGAACACAAAGACCTCAGCAACTCTTATAAAGTAAAGCATTTAATTAGGGCTTGCTTAGAGTTCAGAAGTTCAGTCCATTATTAGCATGGCAAGATGAACACAAACATGGTGCTGGAGATCTTGACAGTTCTATACAACGACCATCTGTAGTTAGCAGGAAGAAAGAAAGAGATAATTGGCTTGTCTTGAGCTTTTGAAACCTGAAAACACACCCCCATTTATACATTTCTTCCAAGAATGCCTCATCATGCTTCCACACAGCCATCCCTCATAATCCCTCTCAAGTAGCACCATTCCCTAAAAACCAAACATTAAAATACATGAGCCTGTGGGGGCCATTCCTATTCAAGTGTTTACAAAGATGTAGGTCACTGTCCTTGTAATGTATAGGTTCTCTCTTTGTGTGTGTGTGTGTGTGTGTGTGTTTACAATAAAGACTATCTTTGTAGAATAGGATAGCTCTAAACTCATCATATATCAAATTGGAGCTTTGAAGCACAGTATTTTCTGAAGTCTGGGCATTCTGGTCTATCAAGATTTTAGAAAGAAAATGAAATAAGTTTAAACAGATTCTTCACTACTGTTGATGTAACTTTTGTTAATTTTGAATCTGAAGAACAAAGTGTTTATGTATTAGTACATTTTATATGGATAAAATGATACTGATGATGTGATGGATTTTATTCTATAAAGTGTTGTCTGTGAGAATCCAATCTAATGCATATTGAAAACAGTTTAAATACCTACTGATAAAATGTTGTATTGAGGTGAAAAGAAATAGGAGATAGGCATGAGATAGTATTTTCCAAGTGTATAAAAGTAATCATATTAATAATAAAAGTCTGAATTTTGCAAATATGAATTGAGAGGGAATTACAGTGATTGCTATGTCTCAGTGTGTACATGTGTGTGGGTGTATAAATACCACAAGCAAATGTAGCAATGTGCATTTTAGTAAGGATGTCTTTGGGACCATTTGATATTTCTTATCTATAGTAATAATAACATGGTAGTTAAATAATAAATATTAATTACACAAGATTTTAAAAAGTTTAATGCACAGTTCATGATTTTCCTTACTTTTCCCTTGGGTCTTATATTTACAAAAATTTTGGTCATATTGAAAGATTACTGGGATAATTAAAACTGACAAGCAGATGTTATCAGTAGATAAAATGTTAGCTAGATAAACAGGGGAGTGAGGAAGCTGAAACAAAGGCCTCGAATATTGAAGGGGAAAAGGAAAGAGAGCAATGGGGGAGGGAATACAAGGAGAAAGAGCTAAAATTCTATGCTATTTGAGGGGTTGTATGGTATCCTAATACAGTAGATGCTTATTTATACATATGCAATTATGAATAAGATTTAAATGGAATAACCAAGTAACAAGTGAGGCAAAGCCACAGGTAGGCATCTCTCATTAGTAAATGAATGTCCAGTTCCAGAAATGCGTTACATCTATTCAAGTTGTTGGACAAAGAAAGGGATTGCATGCAAATCCCTAAACATCCCAGGTCATCGCCAAGGCTGCTTCTTGTTCTGCAGAAGACAACTGTAAATTCCTATTCCTGAAGACAACAATGAGAAAAGGCAATTTTGTGCCTACCTCATGCCTTCAGCCATACTGAAACAACACCTGCTTCTCTCTGTGCCACCTAAGCAAGAAATAATATCATAAAGCAAAAACTGCATTCAGCTTAGCTTATAAAGTACACATAGTCAATTATAATCTTGAAATCATTTCTGAGATTATTGGCAATCTCTTAACTGAAAAACCAAAATCAAACAATAAACAAAAACCAGATCATGTACTTCTAACATACAATGACACAAAGCAAGAACAAAACCAGTAGGGGAAACTCAAAATTCTGCATTTCCATGTTTGATATTAAAGTGCTCTTCAGATCTCCAACTACTTCCAATTTTGTTGACTGCAACATACTTCTGTCTCTTGGGTTGGTTCTATACCCAGCCTGCAGCTCTTCTTTGAAGTATCCTATTACTCTAATATCTCCACCATCTTTGAGTCTCCACAATTTAGTCTTCATCTTCACAGCTTCAGCAGTGGCCTTTCTTACAATTCAGGGATACCTTTGAAACACACCCGGTATCAGCAGCTTTCCTTAGCCATAGAGGGAGATTTTACAACCTCTTTCTTGAATTCTTCACTCTAAAAGCCACCAAGTTCTGTTGCTTGCTAGGGCTGGAACATGGCCCACTCATCTGTATATGCTTTCTGTTTTTGATTGTTTCCTTTCCTACTTAAGCTATTCTTTAGTTTCTTTTTTCACAAATTGTAATCTTAGCTGGGTGGGGTCTTTTTCTGGGATCATCATTTCTTTTAATCTATTTAGCACCAGGCTTTTCTGAGTGAACTTCTTATCTCCTGGAGCACTGGTCTTCACTCCATTTTATGTTCTGGTGCTCCTTTTCTCCTCAAACTGTACGTTTTGTATTTTTGCTTGCTTCTCTTGTTCTTTCTCATTATAGATCTGCACAAGGGTGACCACTAATAACTATACAAAAGAGTCAATACTAGACTAATTCGAAATCTCTACCAATGCCGTTAATCCAAAAGCCCAAAAACTATTCAATTTAGCCTTGGGAAGATCTGTTTTTTTTTGTTTAATTTACATATATATATATATATGATACATTATAGAGTAATATATAATGTGTTAGTAATATATGTTGCTGTATATTATATATCACTAATTCATATAAATATATGCAAACATAAGAATTTAAAAAGTATGTAGCTGAAAATACTTGTTAATAGACAAATATATATAGAGAGACAAATATATATATATATATAATGAATAAGTTACTGACACATAGTGTCTGATAATGATAGCTACAATTAATACAATATGTATTTTAGTAGATTTCCACTGTTATATCACGGTGTATGTCATTATTGTATTACATTAACTCAGTAAAATGCAAATAATGTTGATTTCATGGGTCACCAGTGAGATACAGCTATATTTTTTTTACTAAGAATGAAGATACTTTCATTAAATTTATGTCGCTGTGCCTTGTTATATTGAAATGTTCACTCCATAGACAGGAAAAGGTATTTGTTTTGTTTGTGAATATTTCCACACACATAGTAAGCACTTAATTTTTGTTATTAATGAATAAATGGAAAAAGATACCATGGCCCTTCCAGAATGGATATTAAAGTTTCATCAGTTCTTTACGTAAAGATTGAATTTTATTATCGGTATGCATAGCACCTGATAAATGCTTCTCTGGTTGAGACTGATTTTCTGCAGTCATATTGAAGGTTAGCCCCAGTCTCTACCAGGATTAGATCTTTGAAAATTAAGTATTTAAAATGCTTTACTTGATTTATTGTACTTCTTGCAGAATAGCAAAAGTCATCCTAATCACTTCTTGAAAATAATCATTGTTATTTAAATTTAAATCAATCTCCAATTTTATGCAAATATTCAATATTATAGTTCTCAAGTGAAGGAAATATAAATGTATGAAATTTAATCCTCTGACATATGGAAAGTTAATATTGAGTGTACACGGGCAAAAGGATAAACGTTTTAGAAGGAAGATATATTTACCAATTGGAAAAAATAACAAAAATGGATATGGATATTTTATCTAAAATAAATAAATGATAAATGTTTCTAGGTAAAATCAACTTAAATAAACGTATTGTGGATTCTTCTTGTCTCTATTTTTTTCCTTGTTTCTATTTTACCAGCATATTACTTCACTTTTCAAAGATCAGTCAGTTAAAAGCAATATCGAACATCCTATTTCTAAATGTTATCTTCTGTCCAATCCTTTATTTCCCTGCCCGTGTTACTGGCCTGTGTCTGAAATATTAATGTTAGTTAATATAATTGTTAAGTGTTAGAGTTTCAGAATTCAAGTTAAATGTGGCTTTCTTCATTTGCTGAAACTCCTTAGGTCAGAATATTCTACACATTTCAGGCATGTAATTCGAGAACGTGTATCTCTAGACTAGACCTTATCTCGGGTCTGTGAGTATAATGTGCCAATGGTACAGGCTTTGCCTTCAGATCTTTTATTCACTAGAATTTTCTCCAGAGCTGATAGCCTTTATATATTAAGAAGGTATCGGGTGGCCAATTTCTCACTCTTATGAGTCACCAGAAACCATTTCCCTGTCGATCTCTCACCTCATGCAACGAGATAACAAAAAACTTGGTTAATGTGTTCTCTACCAGTTTCCACTTAAAAACGTGTTCAAGCCATATTCCATGAAACCGAAGCAGTTCTAGATATTCTGTGCACAAAAAGGAAGTGTAATATAGGAAATTCAGTGCCTACAAGGTCATGGGATTGTAAGGAGGACTAGAATCTAGTGTAAATGACAATGATTGCCAGAAAAGGGTAGATCTAGCCTTCCAGGTGCTAACCCTGCACAATCAGCAAAGTGGGGAGCAGAAGCCAGCCACACTGAGTTCAGACACCCTTGGTTGTAACTGTGAATCAGGGATCAGATGTTATAATCAGGAAATGATGGCAGTTCTGCTGTGACTGTACCTAGTTAAAGTAAGGAAAAAAGAAATTATTTAATGACATTGAATTTTCATAATTTTGTTTCAAAGTGGGTCATTAGCAAAAATAATTATAGAAAATTCAAATAATTCGATATAATGATAGATTGTCTCAATCTGTTCACATTTTCTTATATGAGTTCAAAGTATTTTATAAGTACAAACTATCTGAGGCTTTGTGCTAATTCATGCTCGTCCCTGTTGTAGGTAACATAATTTCTTGGCCGTCATTTAATGTGAAATTGGAAATGATAATTATCATCACAGAGAACTTTTACAAATACATGAACCACTTACACATTTTTTTGTATTTTCTCTAATGAAATGATAGCCTATGGATATATAAAACACTTTTTGTACTGTATAATTAATACATGTATTCTTATTGTAATATAACAATGGTAAATATGTGTTGCCATGCCTGGCTGCAGCTGGAAAATGATCCTTCCTGCCTTTTTTATTTTTAAGAATGAGCTAGTCATTTTTAAAAGTAACTTGTCACCCGTTTTCACTTTATACATAATAAAATAAAAAGGTTGTACTGCTGCGTTTAAAGAAGCCTTTGTGAAAAAGAATAGGATGTGAATGAAGACATATGATTACATAGTTACATAATAATTGCTCAAGATGAAAAATTAAAGGAGCAGTGGCTTTTGCAATCGGATGGCTCAGTGGATAAGGATGCTTACCACTCAACCTGACATCCTGGATTCCCACTTTGAATACTGGTCCACAGAAGGTGCTGAATCTTTTAGCATATTATATACAGGATACATGAACCCTCTTATTTTTCCTTTATTCATGAGATATCTATCAATCTATCTATCATCTATCTATCTATCTATCTATCTATCTATCTATCTATCTACCATAAAACTAAAACATACCTCCCTTCTCTTTCCTCTCATCCGAGCACTGCTATTTAACCCATTATTGTTTTCTTTCAGATTAATCATCTCTTTTTTAAATTAATTATTTCCTGAATAAATAAATTCCTAAGTGTTATCTGTTAGATTGTGTAATATGTCATACATTTTATGGTTCTTATTTTCAATTTAATCATTAGTTCCAGCTTCTTATTGGCTAGAATAAAAAGAAATTTGAGAGATGTCATGGAGAAAGAAAATACCAAGAAAAGCTTTGGCTCAAGATGACATTTAAGTGTAAGTGTATGTTTTTCCAAGGTTACCTAAATGCTTAGAGAAATAGGTCTTGCCATGCTTGTGAGGAGGGTGGTACATATTTGTTGCATGTGGCACTTAGCAACAAATGAAAATAAATAAACATAAATAGAAATAATTATATTTAATATTCATAAAAACTTTAATGCCCTTATGTCCTATCATAAAATCTGAATGAATTTTCATTCTCATATTAAACAGTTGAGTGATATTCATTTTGCATACTTAGTTTTCATTGTACTATATTGAATGAAGTAGAGATAATAATTTGGAAACAAAACCAACTAGAAACTAGGTGCATGGAATCTCTTAGAAAAGTTTACACTCAACGTATAGTCTTGCTTAAATTTTCCATTCTGGGTTCCTATCTTTTACTTTTAACCATCATCGATAAGTAAAAGTCCCATCATTGCTTCATTAAAAAAATAAAAGCACTTTGATTGCCTATTATAATTAGAAAAAGTATGGAAAATAGTGTTTAGAAATTTAAAGTGCAGACCACATAAGATACACACACAAACATATACACACAGAAAACATACAAGCAGATGAGTAAATGCTAAAAGTTGAGGCAGAGAAAACATATTGAGATAATGAGAGGCGCATTTAGGAGAAAACCCAGAAAAGCTGGGTCATGAAGTCACTGAAGCAGTCAGAACTCTGAGTTTCTTTGACAAATGGAGTGGGTCACAAGAGCTGCTGCTGAGCTAGGGAAATTACTGCTGAGCCTCTACAGCTGCAGCTAAACCAAAAGAGAGATGACTCTTGTTTTAGTTCCTTATGAGTGTTCGTTCTTTATTCCCAGGCATACATTTCTTTGTTTCCTTCCTTTTTATTTTATCTGCACATAATCCTTATCACTAGAAAGAGCTTTTCTTTTCTATGGGGAATATCTTTTCCCTGGCAACCTGAAGATGATAACAAACAGAATCCTCCATCTAGTATGGCTTACCCCTGCTATATATGCTTTACACTGCATCTCTATGAACCAAGGCTTGCAATCAATCTACTTAAATCTGACAGTCTTTTGTATGTTATTTCATACATTTCAATCATATCCAACCAAAATATTCCTATCACTCCAGATCTATCAATCCTTTATTTTCTGTCTACCTATTCTCTTTTAACAATTAGTTGAAATATTACATTGTTGTTGTTATTATTATTATTATTATTATTATTATTATTATTATTATTATGGAATTTTTGAGAAGATTTTCTCTGTGTAGCCCTGGCTGTCCTGGAACTTGTTCTGTAGACCAGACTGACCTTAAACTCACCTGTCTCTGTCTACTGAGAACGGGATTAAAGGTATCCACCACCACCACCTGGCACATTATCATTTTTTTAAATTTCCTTTTAAAAATGTCTTCTTCTTTCATACAATAAATCCCAACCACAGCCTTTATGCCATCTCGTCCTCTCAACCCCCACCTCTGTTCTCAGATCCAATGTTCCTTCATTTCCTTTTAGAGAAGAGTGGGTCTCACAAGGATTTAATCAAATTTGGCATAGCAAGATGCAATAACATTAGGCAAGAAACCTCATATTAAGGCCAGGTGAGAGAACCTAGAAGGATAAAAAGGATCTCAAAAGCAGGCACATGAGTTTGAGACAGACCTGTCTCCCACTGTTTGAGTCTCATAAGAACACCCAAGTTAGACAACTGTAACACTTATGTACAGGATATACGTCAGACCTATACAGGGTCGCTTATTGTTGCTTTAGTCTGTGTAAAGCACCAACGAGTCCTATTTAGTTGATTTGGTTGATTATGAAGGCCTGGTTCTCCTGGTGTCTTTGACCCCTCTGGGTCCTAAAAGCCTTCCTCTTCTTTTTCTGAAGCGTTCCTCATGCTCTGCGAATGTTTAGAGGTGGGTTTCTCTATCTTCAACTCTCAGTTGTTGGACTAAGTCGCTCTGATGACAGTTGGGCTAGGCTCTGCTCTATGAGTCTTGCAAAATATCATTAGGAAGAATTTTATTTCTTTTCCTTTTTTTTTCTTTTGTCAATTGTGTTTGTTTCTAACCTTGGTCTCTGAGATTCCAGCTGCCAGTTGCTTGCCATTTACACAGAGTCAGTTTAGATCAGTTATTGGTTGGGCAGTCTCACAATATTGAAATCCCCATTGCCTCACTGCATCTTGCAGGCAGGGCAGGTGTATGTTAGATTCTGTGGCTGGTTTGTTGTCCCAGTTTCACCACTGGGAGCCTGTTCTGCTAACAGAAGATGGCTAGTTTAGGTTTCATAGCCTCCATTAATAGGAGTCCTCTTTAGGGTCAACCTCATTTTATCCTGTCTCCTCCTTCTTACCCATCTCATGTATGCCTGCACTCTCTCCCAAGTCCACAAACCTACTCTCCTTCAATCATTCTTGCTACAAATAATTAAAAATTTATCAGTACATAAATACAACCTGCTGAGTGCATTCAATTTCACCTGCATGTAAATGTTTCTATGCCTGATCACTTAGGATTGGATAACTTTATTCCTGGGGGAAGACTAATTCTTCTATCTCTCAACAGTTATTAATTGATGATCATCTAGGGATGGGGATTTGTGAGATTTCCCCTATCTACCTGGCATGTGATTTGTGTTAGAATTGCTTGAGTCTTCATTTGGGCAACCATGCTGTTGAGATTTCATGGGTGTAGCTTTCCTATCATAGATACAACACAGTCTCAGCAGACTTTCTGGTCCTCTGGCTCTTAGAGTCTTTCCCTGCTTTCTTTCATGATGTTTTCTGAGCCTTAGTTAAAGTGGTTGTTTTTTAGTTGCTTCAATTAATGATGAGCACCCCATGGTCAGTCGTCCTGCGTATTTTGGCTACTTATAGCTTTCTGTAATGGTCTACTTCTGCTCCAAATAGAAGTTTCTTTGATAAGGGCTGATAAGCTACACTAATCTGTGGTTATATAAAGAAGTATATTTTATGTAGTTAGGAAATGATACTGCTTTAGCAAAGTGTCATAGTGCATTCTCTCACTGGGTTTATGACCTCAGCAGTCATTGGTTACTGTCCACTCTTAACATTAATAAGATCAGTACAATAATTGAAAGGAATAGAGGCAGTTGCATTTGAATACAAAGAACGTCGCAAAGTTCCCAACAATAGATGTTCTGCTCCAAAAATAAATGATTTTTCTTGCAGAGTTCTCAAGGACCAAATAAACATTTGGTTTTCTAAAACAGATTCCAGAGGAATGTTTAGTTCTTTTCAAAATTTAATACAGAATTTTAAGTTGGAATATTTTTTTAATTTAGTATTAAACTATCTTCATGTAACTTTGATACTTATCATGTATCTAAATTTAGAATGGATGTCTATGTTAACTGTGGTTTGTCTCTCCTGAAAGTCACTTTAGGAGACCTAGTCACTGATAAATCCAATTTATCACAATTTATTCTATGAATACTACTTTAGGGATCATGCTTAAATTATTTTGCCTAATCAAAAGTTACAAATATTTTCTTCGAGAAGTTTGGGTATTTTGAATACAGTCAATGATTTTTAAACATTATGTTAATCTTGTTTATTTGGAATACATCCCCTCAAAGATAATGCATCATTATTTTGTGTAATACAAAGCTTAATTGCTATGTTTCTGTTGGGAATATTTTGTTTATGCTAATGAGAAGTATTGGCCTGTAATTTTACTTGTGGGACAGAAAGCACACCCCCTTCTTCAATATCATGTAAAAATTGGGTATATTTTAGTTTAATAGAATTTTCTAATGAAATGATATGGCCCTAGAGCTTTTTATGTGACAAAATATAAAAACAAATACTATTACTTTAACATTAATTCAGCCCTTCAGGTTCTTTCTTTTTAGGCAGGCTTCAGATATTTATATATTTCAAGCAATATGTCCATATTTTGTAAGTTTTGAAATCTATTTCTATAAACTACATGATTGATTTCTTTATTATCCATTATATTTCCGTAGTGTCTAGTATAATAATCTATCATTTGTGGCATTGATTGCCATCTTGCATTATCTGTGAGTGGCTATAGCTATGACTTTTCAATTTTACTGTAATTGTTTTCTTAGTGTTTGTATGTGTATACGTGTGTGTGTGTGTGTGTGTGTGTGTGTGTGTGTGCATGTTCTACAGTGCCTGTGTGGTAGTCAGAAGACAACTGGCAAGAAGTGATTCTCTCCTCCCACTACATGAGTCCTGTGAAAAAACTCAGATTGCCTGACTTTTCATTTAGTACACTTATCCAGTAAGTCACTTTGTTTGTTCTTACTGGTATTCTTTTATTTTTTATTTCAATATTCAGTGATTTAAAATATATTTGAAATTAAAATATATTTCAATATTTTCCCCTAATTTTACTTCCCTTATACCGTTCAGCCTTTACCCTGCTCTTTCAAATTTATGGACTATTTGATTTTGTTGTAGTTTTCTTGGTTCTAATCCATTCATTGCAGATACAATCTTACTAAGTAACCCAAACCTGTCTTAAATTCGAATTCTTCCTGACTCAGCCTACTGCATTCATTTCATTAAAATTAATTTGTTTTTCAGTTCATTTTTAGTTTCTGAGGCTGTATATTAACTTGAAGTTTATTTTTTATTGGTTTTATTATGTGATTTTAATGTTAGGAATATTCCTTTGTACAAATATTAGGTACATATTGTATACTAAATTTTTTATTTCATTCTAATGAAATTATTATATAAAAACTATTGTCTTTCTTCATACTTAAATGAATGTGGACCCCTGATACTGATGAAAGGCTTTCCTTGACCTTTCTTAACTTTATTTATTAAGACAGGATATATCACTGAACAGAGCACTTGCAAACTTTGGCTAATCTACATGGCCAGCTACTTCTAGGGACCTTGTCTCTGTCTTTCAGGTACTGGGATTATAGGAAGACTTCTATGATTTCCCTAAATTTTTATGGGTTCTGGGAACCCAAATCCCAGGCCTTATGCTTATACTTATACATCAAGTAGTATATCCTCTGAGCCATCTCCACTCTGATATTATAATCTTTTATTTCATAAACATTTAGGGATTTGTTTCAAGTGTCTTTCTATTATTTTTTATTATGCTTCTGTTGTTATTAGATATTCATAAGCTCAAATAATTTATTTTTATTGATAATTTTATACAGGTGAAAAAATATTTTGATTAAATCCATTCCACATCCCCTCCTTTTTAATTCCTACCATAACACCTACACAATATTCCCTTCCAATTTTATTACATTTCTTTCTTTCTTTATACAAACATCATTGAATATACTTAATGTTGCCTGTATGTGCTCAGGTTAGATTCTTAGGATTAGCTTCCCAGAAGAACATTTAATTATGCCTACAGCCTTTTTTGGGGGCTTCATGACCCCCTCCTTTGTACATGCAGAGATTTTGGATGCTAGATATTATGCAGGCCTTCTGTATGCAACCAAAGTTGCTGTTAGTTCATGCTCAAAAGGATGTCATACCCAGCAAATCAGGATTGGGTGAAGATACCTGCTACTTCTGGTTCTTAGAATCTCTTGCTCTCTCTTCAAGGAGGAGCTGTGAGCCTTAAAGGGAGGCATGTGACATAAAGTTCCCAGTTGGTGCTCCCAGATGAACACAACACAAGCTCTTATTCTCTGCCCATTGAACAACTATGAACAATATTAATTGCCATTTGCTGCAAGAACAAGCTTCTTTGATGAGTATTGAGAGGTTCATGAATGTCTGGGTATAACTGCCAGAAGTTGGTGGTAGTTTATTGCTATATCCATTTACCTGAATAATAGTATAAGCTTTTTTTATATAATCTAGCAGATCAGGAGTTTTTACAGCAATGTATGGTACTGGGTATGAGTTTATCTCATAGAGTAGGCTTTAAATTCAATCAAGAACTTACTTCTTATTCCAATATTATTTTTGCCACTCTTCCAGCGGTCATATGTTAGCAGTCCAGTTGTTATTGCAGTTTACAGGGTTCATAGCTGGGTAATATTGCTGAATGCAACTGCCCCCCCATTGCAGGCATACTATCTCACAGAACTATTTTAAAAAGTTAGTAGAGAAGAAACTTCCAGTTCTGTATTATCTTGAGTTCTCCATGTTCTAGTATCCAAGTGTATGGTGTCTCTGCGAAAGAATTTATCATCAAATACTGAAGAGAAATAGCAGGTAATGGCAATATACTGTAATGTTTGAAGAGGCTCTGTGGGTTTTCACAGACCAACAATGCAATAGAAGTGTGAGCCATTCTTACTGTATTATAATTTTGATAGCCTATGCTGTCTCAAAGAGACATTATCCCGAGTACCATGATAACTCTGTCTCAACTACTTTCTTAAAGAAACAAAACACACACACACACACACAGAGAGAGAGAGAGAGAGAGAGAGAGAGAGAGAGAGAGAGAGAGAGAGAGAGAGAGAGAGAGAGACAGACTTAGGAAACTTCTACAGTAGTCTTCCATATAGCATTTCAAAAATCTTTAGTGTTATGTCTACCTACCAGTACTCTATCTTCTACTCGGTCCCACCGGCTTCATTATCCCTCTTTTCATCCTTCATACCATTCTGTTCTCTTTTCCTTCACTTAAAATCGTATCCCAAAGTTCCTTAATAGTTTTCTGATCCATAAGGCTATTTAAATTTCCACACACAGAAACACACACACACAAAATCACAAATTCAAAAATTTTAATCTATGATGCCACATATGGAATTTTTCTTTCTTGTCTCCGTTACTTCATTCAGTGTATTTCCAGCTCCATTTGTTTATCTGTGAATTTTATTCTTTTCCTGTGAATTTTATGATTTTATTTTTCTTACAGTTGAACAGTTCTCTATCCTCTATAGATTTATTACATGCTTATTATCCATTAATCAGTATATGGTCATTTTGACTGTTTCATATGCTGAAATAAAATTGCAATGAACTTGAAAAAAGAAGTATTTCTGTTGGGAGCAGTGAGACCCCAGATCCTGAATTTCTTGTAATCCCCTGATCTGAGTGCCTACAGCTGTTCTGAGCACGAGACCTTCAGGAGTTCCTGATGGCAGGAGAGTGGTTTCTGGTGGGTTTGGCTGGGGCATGGCTATCTCTATATAATCTGCCCCTGAACACAATAAAGGGGGCATTCTTGGGGAATTCAAGGATGACCCGTATCGCTGTGTCTCTGTCTGTGTGCGTCTGTGTATTTTAACCTCCAGCCCGTTGCCCGAAGCTCGCAAACTGGGTGCCAGAGCACAGAGCGCAGGCACGGGGCGCGGTGCGTAGCTTATCTCCATAATAAATATATAATCCATTGAATGACTTTTTGAGACAGGGTCTTATTGCATATCCCTGACTGGACTGGAACTCTTTAAGTAGAAAGGCAGGCCTTGAAATCATAGAGTTGTCTCCAATTATGCCTACAAAGTGATGGAATTAAAAGCATGTGCTACCACACTTGATCCTTTGGGTAACTTTACATTAGGGAAACTTGTTTTTTGTTCAGAATATGGTCTATGGTAGCAAATAATTTATTGAGCTGTGATGGAGGAAGAAAGGAGGATGGAAGGGGAAGAAGGGGGGAGAAGGTGAGGGGTGAGGAGAAATTGAGGAAATGGGATTGTAGACAGAGATGAGAGCAAGGAAAGAGATATCTTGATTGAGGGAGCTATTATAGGATTAGCAGAAACCTGGCTCTAGAGAAATTTCAGGAATCCACAAGGATGACCCTAACCCTAAGCAGTAGAGGAGAGTAGAGGAGTCAGCCTGATGAATAAGCATTTTGTGGTCTTTTGAGACAAGGTTTCTCTGTAGCTTTGTAGCCTGTCCTGAAACTAGTTCCTGTAGACCAGGCTGGCCTTGAACTCACAGAGATCTGCCTGCCTCTGCCTCCCTGTGCTGGGATTAAAGGTGTGTGCCACCACTGCCTGGCTGAATATCTTAAATATCACTATAGAACCTTCATCCAGCAACTGATGGAAACAGAGGCAGAGACCTGCACTGGAGCATTGGACTGAGCTCCAGAGGTCCAATTGAAGAGTGGATGGAATGAGAATATGAACAAAGAGGTCAAGACCATGATGGGTTTACCCACTGAAACAGTCTATCTGAGCTAGTGGGAGCTCACCGACTCCAGCCAGAATGGGAAGGAGGAAGAATGGAAACAAACTGGTCCTTCTGAGTGTGATTGGCAGTTGCATAGCTGGGGTAGACTGAGGGGTCACTTTCAGTGGCACCAGGATTTATCCCTACTGCATGCACTGTCTTTTGGGGAACCTATTTTCTTTGGATGTATGCCTTGCTTTGCCTGGATATAGTGGGAAGGGCCTTGGACCTCTCACAGGGAAGTGTGCTTTGCCCTCTCTGAGGATTAGATGGTGGGAGTGGGGTGGGAGGATATGTAGAGGGAGTGGAAACTTGGATTGGTATGTATAGTGAAAAAGGATAGTTTGATATATATATTTCTGATATATATATATATATATATATATACACATGTATATGTGTGTGTGTGTGTGTGTAAATATTCATGGAAATCTCATAATTAGGAAAGAGAAAGGCTGGAGCCTCAATGCCTGCTAGAAGAGGCAGCTGGGTTTTAAGACAAGATCTCATAGAGTTTTGGCAACTTGCAAGTCCTTATTTCCAGAGACATAGGAAACAAGATACTAGTGAGTCAATGTATATGTGACCACAGCTTGATCAAAACAGTATAGTTATATACAACTCTTGATCTTTTTTTAAATTCAAATGTAATGTCAGGACTCTGAAGATGGACTCGGGTTGGGAGAGTCACTGAGTTGTCTGTGTGTCTCCCCAGTTTGGACAGTGAATAACTCTTCTTTCTCTACCACTCCCTGTGACTTAAATTCGTGTACTGGATATGGGTGCCCACGTCTAGCTGAATGAGGCTGCTCAAGGCCAGGATCTGACCTTATAATCTCCATTATCAATTGACATTTTGGAAATTAACTCTTTGGAATTACCCATCTCTTTGAGGGTTGCTATATTTTAATTGAAAATTTTCTTTTCTAATTAACTCCAGGGTTTGCATATCAGGAAGATCTACCTTTACCCCATGAAGGGTCTTTGACTAGCACTGTTTTATGAAATTGTCAGATGAGAGAAAAGACATTCACCTCTGGTGCAGAAGGCTAGATTGCCTTTTACAGCTCAGATTCATCAAGTCAGTGCTCAGAGACTGTGTCCCTTTGGGCTAGACCTGGAACTTCACTCTTGTCTGTCACTTGCTTCACTGAAGCCCATGTTACTAATTCCTTATAACAGCAGTTCTCACTTGACCTGGCTTTCTTTTTCTTCTATTTGATCTTGACAAATCTTCTTTAAAAATAAAGCCATGATGGCAAAAGAAATTAAATCTAAAACTTTTGCAATTTGCAATCCCACATGGAATTACTTTTCATATGTAAAACTAGGCATTTTTCCTGTACCAATCTCTCATTTCTTTCTCTCAGATAAAAGAAAATCATAAGTGCAAGGCAATACATAGAAAACATGCTCCTTCAATTTCCCTGCAATTTTAATTGGCCCATTTTTAAAATGTTTTTTTTTCTGAAACATGAAAGTCAATTTTTTTACAACTTTTGGAATTAAAGTCCTACTCAGTATTTTTGGATCACCTGAAGATGATCGAAATTGAAAGTCCAAAAATTTAAACGTGTAAACCAAACTATTGATTCTCAATGAGTCAGATCGCTGGCATGTTCATTCATCTTTCAGGCAGAAGGTCTGCTTAAAAAAATAGATGGGGGATGTTTCAGAGCAATTATTCATGGAAGCTTTATTTCTCAATTACTTCCTTTTAATTTTCCACTTGGAAGATGACCATTTTGAATAAAAATTTATTTTCAAGTCTTTGTCCTCTGAAAGCTATACTGAAAATTTCAATTACCTTGCATAAATTATAATGTTCCAAGGGCATTCCTCATTTTCAGAGGAGTCTATAAAAATTAATACAGATTTTAAAGTAGCTACACAAGTTGATTTTTCAAAATTACAGATTCACTTCCTGCTACCAGCAAAATTTCCCACAGTGCACTCAGCTTTGTCGTCTAGAATTTGTCACTGTGCATTATAGGTTTTTTTTGGCTCTCTTTATTCAATGCTCTCCCAACTTAAGGCTTGGTATCAGAGTATATACTAAGGTGAAACTTGCCCTGAAGCACTTTTACCACTCTCAAAATTGTTATCTAAGGTGTAAATAAAAGTCTTTTCTTCTTTTCTTTAGAAAAATCCTCTAATATGTGAATCCATTGTTTCAGTTTGCTGTCAAAGGCTGTGTTATTTCAATGGATTTAATTTTTAAATTAGGAAATCCTTAATATATATTATGGTGACCATAGAAAAAAATTGTATAATTATGTAATTTATTTCTTTAAAACAGTCTCTTAAAAACATGTTAGACTAAGAATCATCTGTTTTTATGAAAAGAATTTTATCCTTTGAGAACTTAATACATGAACAAAATGTGTTTTGATCATCCCAAACCCATTTACTCCCCAATAACTCCATCAAAATTCCCATCCGATTCTTTATACCCTTCTTAACTGCATATCCTCCCTTAAGTTTATAATTACTTGCTAAATTCAAATTATGATGCCTATATCTTCATGGATATAGAGCCATTTACCATGACATGATTGACCTACTAGTGATCACTCCCCCGGAGAAAACTAATACCCTTTCTCGTACAAGCCATCGCCTGTCAATAGCTCCTCAACAGTGGTTAGGGCTATGCTGACTAGTTTGCTTTTATCCAGGGTTATACAGGTAACCATAGCTGCTCTGTATTTATGACCATATTGGTCCTGTCATAAACAGTAGAAACAATTTGATCCCAATCTTCCCCAACCTCTGGCTCATACAATCTTTTGAAATTATACATATTAAGTTGGAATTTATTTATTTATTTATTTATTTATTTATTTATTTATTTATTTATTTTCGAGACAGGCTTTCTCTGTAGCTTTGGTGCCTGTCCCGGAACTAGCTCTTGTAAACAAGGCTGGCCTCGAACTCCCAGAGATCCGCCTGCCTCTGCCTCTCGAATGCTGGGATTAAAGGCGTGGGATTAAGCTGGAATTTTAATTAAGGTCTAAAGTTATCCTTAGGTATTTTAATGAGAACTAAATAAGAGATCATGGTAAAACATCAAATCTTAAATGAACTGAAATCATGAAAGAGGAACCTTTCATGAAACAAAAAAGCAAACTAAGAAAATGACAAGGTTATAGGTAAATCACCAAGCAGATATAGTAACATACTTCATCATAATTTGGATATGCAGATTAAGCTGCAAATATTCTCTGTAATTTAACTGCTGAAATCATAAAAATACTAAAGCAGTGTATGACATTGGCAATTATACAGTGTGGGTAAAAGTTGTGTAGAAGTTGGCTCTTTATATGACTGAAATTGTCAGTTCAGTAACAAATTTGTGTTTTATCTTTATGAATTACATAAAATTTTATGAGTTATAATGCATTTGCCATGATAACAAATAAAATATTTATAGACACAAAAAAATCAAAAGTATGCCTTCAGAGAATATCACTGAAATACAAAAGAAGGCAGAAGATAGAATGAGTCAGAAAAAGCTACAAAATATACTTCCTTATGAAATAGTTCATGTCTGTGGAAGGAACATGAAGCTCCTTTCTCATGTATCTGTTACCCAGTCCACTGAGAAAGGAATGCTGTTGCTGGCTTGATTTCTCTTTCTAAAGTTTCTGTATGGGGTCCCAGACCGTGGGATAGTGTTATCCACAGTTAGTGTGGGTCTTTCCTCTTCAGTTAATTCTTCCAATAAAGATCCTCATAGACACACCCAAATGCATGTCTCACTGACATCCTAAGTGTTTTTTAAAGTAGATTTTTGAACATATTTGTGTTTGTGTGTGATAATCTCTCTCTCTCTCTCTCTCTCTCTCTCTCTCTCTCTCTCTCTCTCTCTCTCTCTCTGTGTGTGTGTGTGTGTGTGTGTGTGTGTGTGTGTGTGTTTGCAGGTATGTGTTTACTAGCTACAGTTTGCTTGTAGTAGTCATGATATCTTATATGGATTCAATTCTCTCCTTCTATCTTTAGGGTCCCAAAGTTTTCACTAAGATTGGCAGACTGGACAACAAGCACTGGCAAATTTACTGCTTTCCTGGGTTTTTCTTTCTTCTTTTACTGAATATATATGCATATATAATATATATTAAAATATATAATAAAATATAAAATATATATTTTTCCTGTAGTATATTCTACCCTCCCCCAACTTCCACAATGTTCTCCAAACCTCTTCTTTCACTGCATCTATATCCTTCCTATCTCTCATCAAAAACAAACAGATAATGAATGATAATAAAATGAAATAAAACAAAAAAATTATCTGGAAGAAGACAAAGCAAGCAGACAAGCATAAAAACAGAAGCAAAAGAGCCAAAGAAAAAGCATGGTATGAAAACGTTTTTACAGAAACATACACATTTATCCACCATATAACCTTTAAAGTGAAAAAGAAAATGTCTTCTTCAATCATAATCAGAGAAGCTTCTCCTGGAGCACATGGTAACAAACAGAGACTCACAACTGGACAATATGAAAATAGGAAGAGCATTAAAGAGTTTGGAAAAAGCATGCAGAATAAAGAAAGGTAAACCTGAGCAGGATTTCTGTAGGAGAATTTTTTAGTGCTTATCAAATCATTAACCCAGGGTGCTCTTATCCAAATGAATAAATACCTTTTCCCCCTAACAACAAATGGTCAGATATGAGAAATACAATGATCCCAGAATATGGGTAGTTCAATTTTTGTAGGGTAGTAGCATTAGCACAGAGGAGTTGTCTGGGATGATTTTTTGGTTTGTGTCTGGCCGAATATCTTGACTTGGCACCCATATTGGTTTGGTTGGTTCCGTGGAAACACCCAAGCATAACGTTGCCCTCCTGTTGTTAATAGAGGGGTGGGAAATATCCAGACATTAGTTAGGTGATTTCTCCATCTCACTAGAGGGAGTGGAGTTTCCCAAGAGAGAAAAGCCCAGTGTCTAGAAGCAAGGCTAAGGCCCTCCTCATCAAAGGGCAAGAAAATATTTTGTGAAGAAGACCTCCACCAAGGCTTGGCGAGCACCCCTTTTATTTTCTGAGGAGACCTTGGCCAATTCTTCTTTTAGGGAGTGGTTTATTCTTTCCAAAAGAGCCTGGCCTTGGGAATTATAGGGAAGTCCTGTTGAGTGTTTGATTGTCCAGTTCTGTAAGAAGTCTTTAAAGGTTTGAGAGGTTTATGCTGGACCATTGTCAGTTTTTATTGCCCAGGGTACCTCCATAACCAACATAGCTGTCTTTGTGCCTTGATAGCTTATGTGGCCTTCTCCACTGTTTGGGGCATAGCATACACAAAAGAGAAATGGGTCTCAATAATTACAGGTATATATGTAAACTTGGCAAAGGGGGCATAATGAGTGACATCAATCTGCCAAAGTATCTTGGAAACCGTTTCCCTGGGGTTTATGCCTACCTTATTTAGAGTGTAGGATCCACACCCCTTATTCTCAAAGGGGCAAGAAGAAATTTCCTAGCAGGAAAATTTCCCAGGAAGATAGTGGCCTTCCACTCTCCCTTCCAGGAAATTCCCAGTAGAAGGTCACTTAGCTCAGCCCAGCCAGCCACTTGGGACAGACTGATAAAGATGGCCTAACTCAGATACAGTGGCCTTGCTTTAAGAACAAGGAGAAAGCTAATTTAGCAGGATGGAGGGAGCAAAAGTCCTTGCACCCATGCCAAAGCAGCTTCAAAAAGCCTCATTGTAATCATGCCTTTAAAGGCTTACCCCACAGAGGAGATACAACTCCTCTCTCTACCTCGTTGTAACGGGATCAGTAGACAGGTTCCAAACATGTTTGTACTATGCTGATTAAACCTTGCTTATTACAGTCTGGGCCTTCCTTGTGGTCTCTCTCTGGGGGTTGTACTCTGGGCACAAGAGGTCCCAAGAGAGCCAATGTAGCAGATGTGGTGCAAGTTCTAGTTAAATGTTTATAGCAGAGCAAGGGTAAATCAGGTAAAAATTTCCCCTCCATGGAAGGAATACTATTCATGATGGGCCCCAGAAAGATCCTATGAGGAGGGGCAGCAAAGAAGAAAGTGGGCAAAAGACACAATGTGAGTGACAAGAACTGCATCTCGGTCTTGCGCTCTGCTCCAAGTTCAAGCTAGTGGAAGTAGCTGAGGAGAATGTTCAAAATCTGAAAGGGAAAGAGGATTCAACTACAGTCGAATGGCCAAAGACTGTCCATAAATTAAGAAACCAGCCACCACCCCAATGGCTCTTTAATAGGTGGTCATGTAACCAGATTAGTTGAGAAGAGGAAAGAAAAGGAAATGTAAGGTTAACACAAAAAAGCCCTAACTCACTAAGGGCTTAGAAAACAAAAATAGGTGTCAACTCACCAAAAATAGCTAAAGGGACAAACTCAAGACACTGGTGGAGAATCAGAATGGGGACAGCAGCCAGGGCAGCAAGAAAGAAATATGCAAAAAAAAAAAAAAAAAAAAAAAAAAGAAAGTAACGGGGACCTAAAAAGAGAGTAAAAGGATAGGATCCATCCAGGTTGGGTGACAGTTGTAGTTTTTGTGGAATGTTGCTGCTGTCTGTTGTGGGGTCCCCGTTTCCCAAGGCTCAAGAGGTGAGAAGATGGAGGCAAAGGCAGACTCCAGGAGATTCCAATACAGAAACTCTTTATTGTAAACAGATTGGTTTTTTTTGGGGGGGGGGGGTTAGGGAAATTAAACTGCCGCAAGAGCATTTCTGGTTGGTCTTTTTGAAACTGGCAGTCACTGCTGGTGTGTTGTGATTGGCTAAAAGCACCCATCATTAATTACTATTCCTATGCTTTTAGTCTGCTAATAGGTTGTCTTGGCCTATTTTGTTTACTCATTTTGAGTTTGCATGGGCTTGCTTGAACTTGTGCTATTGCCCTGTCTCATTATTGGGGACACAAACAAACCATCAGGTGTAGCACCCATGCCCAGCAGTAGATGACCACGACCAAATGAACACAATGGCATTTTTAAAGTTTCTTTGTTTCACGTTTTTTTAAAATAAAACTGAATTATCAATCGAAGACAATTTTGATAAATATACTTCTTTTCAACATTATAATTCAGCATTATATTATATAGCACAGAATTTAGCCACAACATCCACCTTTTATGAATAAAAGTTCATCTCTATCCCATAACACAAGAATTCACCAAGTCAAACTAGCAATGTTTGAAAGTCTATTTTGAAGTCTTTAAAGATACTCAAAGCAATTTCTGAACTATAAGCATCCACTTACATCATAAAATTTACATATTTTAAGGGTACAATGTACCAAACATTTCTCTTTTAAATTGGAGAATGGGACATATCAAGGAATAACCATGTCAAATTAAGAATGGAACATATCAAAGCCAACACCAAATTCTCCAGCTCTAGGTCCTGTGTCTGGTGCTTTAGAGATGTTATCTATACTGTACTTAGTAGTTAGCCCATCCCCTCAAGCTCTGTTGCCCACATCACACCTTGCCTTCTCTTGAATTGGCTTCACTTGGTGCTTGCAGCTTTTTTTTTTTCATTTGCTATTCAACATTTCTGAAATTTCTAGCATCCAAGGATTGGCACTAATACACAGCGCTTACTTTCACAGTTCTAAGCATAGCCTAATTAATGAGTTCTATACAGGCAATCTGCCTCTTTTATATGGTGCTGAACCCAAACATCTTTCTGGACCCTTGGCACAAGCTACTAACAGAGGGAAAATGGTGACAGTCCTACAAACTGTTAAGAGTCCAAGTGTCTTTCCCGAAGTCAGTGAAATTAACTAGCAAACCATAGTGGAAGCTAAAATGGAAAATGTAGGAATACACCTAATTAAACTACACATTTTTAAACAACGTGGAGAACAGTAGATTGCATGAAAAATTACGAAATATTTGGAAGGGAATGATAACTGAAACACAAGGCATATGGTGTGCATTTAAAACAGTGCTAAAATCAGATTCAAGTCTACAAATACACACATTAAGAAAATAGAAGCTATATATAGTTGTTCAATCCTGTAATCACAAGCACGTAGAACTGAAATTTGTAAGAATCATGAGTTTGAGGCCATCCTGACCTATTTTGTGAGACCCTTCAAAATTAAAAAGAAGTAAAAGGGGAGGAGAAGGAGAGTGAATAAGAGGATGTGGAATACAAAAGGAGATATTTCAAATTAGCAATATAATATTACATCTTATTTAATTGAAATAGGAATTTGAAATAGATCTCAAAGCTTGGATATATAAAAAAAGCAAAGATTATAGATAAATTCTAGAGATAATACAAAATACAATGAAATTAAGAATTAGATTTTAGAATATACACTTAGGGTGATAATCACTAACAAAAATAAATAAGCCAAACTCAATAGAAAGACAGAATATTACCACCAAAACCAGGAAAGAGTTATTGCCAACAATCCATGTGACAGATATTTAATAGTCAGAATATTTAAGGAAGTGAAAACAAATAAACAAACAAAAAAAAAGAGTCACAGAAACAACAGAATTCTAATTGGTTTAGGAATCTAATCAAATAGTATTCAATAGAAACAATGTTCCCCGTCCTCAACAATTATGGAATGCAAATTAAAACAACTTAGCGATTTAATCCCTCTCCAGTCAAAGAGGCTAAGATTAACAAACTTCTGGTAACAGCACTGATGAAGCTGTGGCAAATGAGAAACTCTCAGGAATTGTTAGTGGGAATTAAAATGATTGCAGTTCAGTCACTCTGGAAATCAGTAGGAAAGATCCTCGAAAAAAAAAAAAGTAAAAATAAACCTTTCATAAGACCAAACTAAAATAATTATAAAATAACCTCAAAATAAATCACATAATGGGCAAACTAGAGGAAATAATGAACTGAAACATAAAGCTTTTACAACTGAATCAAAGAATCAAATCAGTAGAATAACCAATAATTCATGAAAAGATTGATTCAATAATTAAGAACCTTCCATAAAAGATAATTCACAACTATATAGATTCTCTGAAAAATTCTATTTAACATTTGTAGAATTAATGAGAAATTATTCTGAAAATTTTTCAACAATTTGTAGAGGAATGAAAATGCTCAAATTCATTCTATTAGGACATCTTTACTCTGATAGCAAGGCCAGACAAAATTGTTGCTAAAAATTAAATTTGTGCAGCAACATCTCTGACTAATACTGTTGTAAATATTCTCATCAAAATCCTTGTAAATGAATTTAAATTAAATTTAAAAGGATTATAAATAATAAAAATTTAAAATTAATACCCAGCCTACAAAGATATTTTACCAGACCACAGTCTGTAATTGTAATAAGCATTATTAGAAGAATAAAGGAAGAGTACATAATTGTTATAGGTGATTTAAAAAGAATGTACAAGGGTCTAAAACTTTTGGTGGTAAAGAACAAACACATACACACAGACACCCACACAAACACAAACATGCCAGGTGGATCTCTATGAGTTCAAGGACAGCCTGGTCTACAAGAGCTAGTTCCTAGACAGGCTCCAAAAGTTACAAAGAAAACAAAACAAAAACAACAACAACAACAAAAACCCAAACGAATTAAAAAAAATATAGAAAGTCATCATAATCAATGTTGAGAGAATGATGTTTTATCCTACAACATGTGGAGCAGGAGAGGGTCAACAGACTATCTGTTACCAATCAGATAGTATTGGAAATCCTTGCCACAGTATTTAGGGATGACTGATGATACATAATACTCACCAAATTGGAAAGGAAGACATAAAACCATCCATAAAAGTGTCATGATTTATGTTTTCAATACATAAATCTCCAGATACGCTATACAATTACTGATTTGCAGAATACAAACTAAGCATATAAAATACTCATTTACAAATATCAAGTATGAGCAATTTAAAAAGAGAATGTAGCTATAATTCCATAAATAAGCAAGAGGCTCATTAAGAATAATATTGATAGGAATGGTGGCGTGAATAATGTTTTACCCCAGCACTTGGCAAGGTAAAGCACACACTTTGTTTGGTTTGAGACAGTCTCAGTGTACAGCACCATATGACTTGGAATAATTATGAAGAACAGACTGGCTTCAAACTCACAAAAATTGACTTCTAATATGATGTTTGGAAAAGTATATGGAAGTGTACAGATACACAAATCAATTGAGTCAATTGGAGATGTCAGAAATACAGTTACATGGAGTATCAAATGACTTTTTTCAAGGTTGTTATGACCATTTAGAGAGAAAAGGGCTCTGCTAGTATCCAGGCATCTGATCTGTACTGGCCAGTTGTTGGGGTTCCTGAGGTGATATGTCCTCAGCTGCAGCCACTAAGAATGACATCTGTGCATATTCGATATGTTTCCCTTTCTCTCTGTCTCTCTCTCTGTCCCTCTCTGTCTTTTATTTCTGCTACGCTTGCCCCCAAGAACCAGTTTCTTCTCCCCCTTCTCTGCCCCCTTCTTTGCCCCCTTCTCTGCTCTTTCTCTCCACTCTTCCAAAAATTCCCTATGTGAGCCTGGCTGTATGGCATGAGTTCTCTTTAAAACAGTTTTAAATAATTACAAGTTCTCTGTAACAAATGATTCTTAAAAAAAAGGTAAACAAATATAACACAATGAAGGTGAACTCCTTTCTTATATCACATAGAAACATATGTATCCTAAAATTATAAAGCTAGAAGAAATGCACAGCCTTATGATTTCTAATATTTGTTAATTTGAAATTGCACAAACAGCATGATCTTTAGTAAAATTAAGTAAAGAAACAGGACAAATTTAAACTTTTAAAAATGGAAATAACCAATAACACACTGAGAAGTGGAAAAGCAACTTGTAAAATCAGAAACAAATATATTCCAATTATATATATGCTAATATCTAAGTGCCCTAAATAATTCCTATTATTCATGCAATAAACTTGCCTAAACTTTCATTCCAAAGTGATTATCAAATGGATAAAAAGCAGAAAAAAACTGAATCAAAAATAAAATGTATTTTAAATTCTAACATATCAAGATGACCATTATTAAAAAAGAAAAGAAAGAAAGAAAGGAAGGAAAAAAAGAATAAAAGAAAACATACCCATTTGGAAAAATGGGACCTTTACTTACTGTGATTGGAATATTAACATGTTGTCATTGCCACAACTATTATTTGAGATTACTCTAAAATATAAAATAAAATCACACTGTGAGCAAATATTTATACTTCTGCATGTACCCAGAACAACTGAAAATGGACATCTGAAAGGGATATATTTATATCTGTTTTCATAACAGATTGATTCTATAATAGGTAATTTATCTAAATAATTTATCTCTATTGGGATAAATGATCAACTATAACATGACATATAAGAAAACAATGAAGATTATTTCAGATTTGAATTGGGAGGACATATTTTTATATGGAGAGAATCACTTGATGGTATTAAAATATTTTCGAATATTTGTGTAAATATTTGAAGCAATGCTGAAGTTTTATGAGCAGTTTAAAAGTCTGCATATATTTGGGAAGCAAAAGCACACAGATCTCAGAGTTCGAGTCCAGTCTGATTTACAGAGTGAGTTTCACAACCAGGCCTCTTACAGAGAGAAACCCTCTCTCAAAAACTAACAACAGTAAAACAATAACTAAGAAGTTTGTACACATGTAGGTGTGTATATGTGTGTATGTGTGGGTGTGTGCATGTGTATAAAATAACAGGAAGCTGACATTTACTTTAATAGCAGACTAGATACACTACTGGTTATATGAATACTTTTACTAAAATAAATTTGTTTACATGTACACACACACATACAAACACACATTTAAGTCCAGCTCAAATTTGATTGAATTGGTTTTCCATTCTTCTTCATCTAATTCTTATTATATCTTCCATAGATATAAACAATGTAGAGTCAGATTGACTTAAAACTCAATAATCTAAGATAATAACAATCATGGTAATGGTGTACAGTATATTCATTTTTCATGTTCAGTGCTAGAAGCGATTATTCTAGAGTGCTGGTTAAATACCATAAGGTGCACATAAAACATTGGCTGATCTTACTTGATATCACCCATGGTGAGACAGAGAAGAAACTGTCTGACTCGTTTTTAGATGAAGAGATTACTGCCAAGATATTAAGCAGTTTCCTCTTCTTAAAGAAAGCAGTCTAAGTCAGTTTTTCTAAAAATAGAATTTTTCTTTAATAGCATATTTTCATGGCTGAAATTTCATGGCAGTTTAACATCATGTGTTTTAGCACCTGATGAAAAGCAAAAACGAATATCCACCAAGATAAAGTCTATGGGAAACCAACTATATCAAACATAGATACAGATGAATATTGTATACAGAAGAAATTAAGGTTTTTTTATTCTCTTTTGTTTCTATCATATGTAAGTGTACTTATACTAATGATACTGGTTAGTAAGTAAATGGATTTTCATGGCCATGAAATGACATTGACTTTTGTAATCACAAGCCTTTGAGTGTAGTATTCAAGTAGAGGATGATCATAAAGCAAAGCCTCCTTACTCAGACACGTCTACAAAAGTGATAACCATTATCACTGATTAGCTGATCTTTGAGCTATAATTAATCTGGGATAAATTAAGTTATGGGTATTAAAGATAAGGAAGCATTAAAGGCAAGCAAATTATTGAAGTATTAGTGTCAGAAGAGATTTTTATGTAAGCAGTACATCCTAATGGAAAGTACAAGGTTCGATGTGATCTTCTGATTCTACTAAGAAAGCTGATAAGAATTTCCAAACCTTAACCTGGGAAGTTTAGTGAAAGTAAATCTCCAAGTAGCTTTCTTAAATATAACATACTATGATCATTGTCGGTTTTGCTACAAATAGTTTGGGTCGGGTTCATTTCAAAGAAAATTTCATGCCTAACCATGAATAAGCATAAATCTATTATTAGACAAGTAAACAAGCAGACATTTGAGACTTAATTTTTGGAAAATGCCAAGTAAAATTTATTCATAGCATTGTTACATTTAAAATATCGGCAGCTTGCTACTAGGAATTTATTCATAAATAGCATTGTGTGCAATTATATAAATTTGTCTAATAAAACTCAAAGAGTGCCATCAAGATATGACATTAAAAATAATCCTTTACATTCTCTGCATTTGCATGCATAATTGGATAGAAAACTTGGGTGACATTCTATTGTGACATCTGCCAGCTAATATAAAAGCTAATATAAAATGAATCAGTTTAAATACATGAAGATGAATTTAACTTTCAGTGTCTTAGAATGAATTTAAAAAGTGCATGTTAAACTGTAGTAGGCAACATAAATCATGTAATTTTATAAATTTTGACTTTATACTAAAGACAAAGTCTTTTTGATGTGGGTTCTCTTGGATTTTATTATCTATTTATACATGTTCTTTGGCAACTTTAATTTAGAATTTAGTCTTGCTTAAGATTTTAACTGTCAAGTAATTATGCTTTATAACACATTTGGGTCTTTAAATTTGAATGGGTTTAGCATGGTAAATTAGAGTGTGCAAGTTTCATCTCACCAACATATTGGAATTCTTCCATTTTGGTATCAAGTGAAAAAACAAATTATGATGAACTTAGAATTTTAATGGACTGAAATTAATCTTCTGTAGCTCTCTTGGTAAATGTGAACCTAATGTATCTACTTTCTATCCTAATTACAATTAGTTACAACAGTGTAATTTATCATGCAAAAGAGCTTTTTGTTTGTTACATCAAAGACCTTGCAGTACAACTGATAGAAATTTCTGCCTATGGATGCCTATACATAATGAATACTCTAGGAAGTTTTAATGAAGCCTTCTGTTCTCTGAAACCTGAACGGACCCTTTGAAATTCTATTTTGTCTTGAAGTAGAAGTGTGCATAAGGAGTATACCAGCCATATTCTTATACCAGAATTTAGCATTCATTTCACACAAAAAATATACATACCTCATTTAATGATAGAACTCTTGTACAAATTTGATAGTTAGCTTGATTCATTGAAGTCAGTCCTTACATCTCAACTTTAGTCTTAGGCTCTGCTCTGAAACAACTAGAAACTCCCTCCCGAAATTTAGGATAGCCCCCCCCCTCTCCTTTTCAATTAGGATGGTCCTTTTGGTTTGTTTATTTATTCTAAATATTTACTGTCGTTTTAGAATGTGTATTGACCTTCTTAGAATCTGAAGGAACTAGACTGAACATGAAGTTATTACTCTTCCAGGAGATGTTGGACAATGGCTCAGTGTTTAAAAACACTGGCAACTCTTGCCAAGGACTCATGATTGACTCCTCTAATCATATCAAAGCTTCGAATCTACCATGAATAATCAACTGTGATTTCCTGAGAGCTTGTGATTTACTTACAACAATAGAATCACTAGATTAGGTGTCTTTTTGGGCTTACCTCTTCTTCATGTAGCACTAAACTTTTGGTTCACTTTGGTCTTAGAGGTTTTTAATACTGATTTCCTCTCTCTAGCACAACATTTGGTTGCAAATTCTTTGCTTTCACAGAATAAAAATGTATTGTGATAATTAAATTTCACTTATTTATTGCTGTATTTAATGCTTGAGATCATTGCAATGTTTGCATGAATTGAGGTAAATTATTGTCCTAGGTCAATATAAAATCAGAAAATATACATTCCTGTTATGTTTCATAAGGTCTAACATTTAGTGTTAGAGTTTTCAAAAGAGTATGTTACTATATGTAATATTTCTAATGATTGTCTAGCCATTTTGAAACACATCTTCCTATTTCTAAATAACAGTAAAATATTAAGAAAAACATATCAGTATTCATTTTATGTTCTAAGATATTTGCAAAGAATATTTAATTTAGTAAATTTATGCTTATTTTCTTATGCTCTAGTTATGGTGAAATGAAGTGTTCAGTATTATACAGCAAGAGAATAGCTCATATAGTTCTGATTAAATATATTTAATCACAACATAAATTAATTCCTTTAGCGATATAAATTCTTCAGAGTTAACTATTTCTTCACAAAGCATGTCTGGTTGTTTTAAACTAACCCTCTAACTATTGCTGTGTAAATCTATAAAATAATTTTGACTTCTAATTTTAAATATGTATCAAAAGGTAACATTTCCTTTATGAGATGAGTGCTCATGCCCTTAAAAAGATATTTTCAAATTCTCAACTATATCTTACAATTGAAAGAGTAAATTATTTTTTTTTAAACAATCAGGAGACCATGGGTCCAAGGAGATGGAAAAGTGAGTAAAGAACTTGCCACAGAAATCTGGGTGCCTGGAGGTATGTCACTTTAATGCACTTGCTGAGGAATGAAAGAAAGTTGATAGCTGGAACTGACTGGCCAATTAGTCTAAATGAAATGCTAAGCTTTCAGCGAGAGATCAGATCCCTTTCTCCGACAATTAACTGGTAATATGATTGAAGAAAGACATCCCAAGATCAGCCATTGCCCTCCACTTGGGTATGCACAGATGAGTGTACCCATACATATACAACATATGCAAGCATAGACACACACACACACAAACACACACTCTCACACACACACCATATGTTCACATAAACAAAAATTTCACAGAAGGAATCATTACACTGAAAATATTTTCTCCATTCCACATTTGTTATCAAGTTTGTTGAGACATTTTCTAGCCTGAAAATCTTCATCCATCTCAGTTGCCATATCACTGTTTTTTTTTAATTTACCGCAAACTATTTTGTATAAGGAATGAATAAAGTTGATTTACCAAGAACATTAAAAACAGCATATAATACATTTTAGGAGTTGTGTCTTCACACTTCAAAAGGTGACAGTGTAGGTTTCCTCCTCAGGATTTTATCGCATTTGGAAGAACTGGGTCAGGAATCACAACTGCATTTTTTGTACATGCCTGGATTTAACTCTAAGGAGGTTAGAGGTCTGTTTGTGACTCACATTTATTAAAGAACTATCTTGGGATTTGCAACCAAACTTTCCAAATAAAGTCTTCACTTTTCAATCTAATAACACACACCAATAAAAAGTTTAAGGTGTATGCATATAATAATATATTTTAATTGTTTTATAAAATTATGCCTTTAGTTTTATGGTAAAATTTCATACTTACATCTTCATTAACAATCCTGCATTTACTAAGTAGTACTATATTATCCAAACTCAAGGACACCAGAACAAAAGTTTAGTTTTAGGAAATAGAAGACTAAAATGTTATTCTAGATTGTGCAAGTTTTTCTACCATGATAATATGGGGCAAATAAGATCAATGACTAAAACATGCTTCCTTCTCTATTGAAGTATGGCCAAAACAGTTATATACAAACAGTCACATTTCAGCCACACTGATGAGTGCTGATTGGCATTGCACTTTCCAAAGGGCATCAGGCTTTTTCTCTCACGTCATTCTGCATTCATTTCTCTGCTCATCCAGACACCCCAGTGAAGCATGACAAATTACTCTGAAAAATATTTATCAATGTTCCCCCATCTTTACTCTCTTCCCTCTACCCCCTCTCTCTCCTCTTCCTTCTACTTCTTTTCCTCTTCCTCCTCTTCCTTCTATCCTACCTCCCTTCCTCTCCCATATTCTCTGTCTCTCTCTCAATTTAATAAAAGGCAATCATTATAGAAGCATAATACTTGTGGCACTTACATAATATTGAGAAACACACTCACCCAAATGCATGGAAACCAATTACTCTTGTCTGTGATTTCTCTTATCATCACAATTTGTCTCTTCCCTAAGAACTTCATTTCTTCCTTACTAATAACTTTGGGTATTTTCCCACTGCTTAAATATTTATCTCACAAAAATATTCCATCCACTAGGCACTATGTCTTTGGGTAGTCAAGAAGATGACTTTCCTTTTAGTGATATAGTTTTCACATATAGACTACATGCTGGGACATGTTTTCTAGCTGAATGTATTTGTTCAAGGAGGACTGTAGACACATTAAATCCCGCTTTGTTACTCTTTACTCAGACTAATATCAAAAATATCAACTTTTCCTCAGTCTTACACAAGCTGCACGGAATTATCTCACTTTGTGCGGCGAACTCCCTGACCAGCAGGAAAGAACAGCCACCAGACGAGGATTCTTCTCAAATCATGCTTTATTGGAGCCTCTTGGTTGAAGGGAGAGCAGAAAGCAAGGGGCCCCGAGCTCTGATTTGCAGCTGCTTATATATGGAGTCTGCCTAGCAACCTTTGCTACTTTGATACTTTAACTGCTTTTCTGGAGACCCACCAGCCGGAAAGAAAGCAGGGGAACATCCCTGTCAATTACAGACCACAAGGAAGTTCACCTGCCTGTCAGGGGAAGTGTGGGCAGCTAGATCACAACAACTCATCCTGTTTTCTAGTGGAAGAACTGCAACCTTTATTATGGTATCAAGCGAGGCCGGGGCCAAATGCCATCTTGTAATGGCAGCCACTCAAATCGGCTCCCTGCAACTTTGGTCTCAGAGCACATTCAATCTAGACTGAATGATTTTTTGTAAATAGATAATAAATTTCAAACTTTACAGCTATTTACAAAGTCAGAACTACAGATGTCCAACCAAGGTTAGTAAGGAAAGCATGCCAGTTCTTTGCTTACTAATTCTAATAGCAATTGACCTATGTCTCAGTTCCAGAACTGTTAAGGCCTTCCATGGGAGTCAACAAAGCATAGCATATCCAGATTAGGCAGGACAAAACTCCCCCCTCCCATTACATCAACGCTGGGCAAAGGCATCCACCACAGGGAATCAGTTCTAAAGAGCCCATCTCATGTATCAGGCACAGGACCTGGTCTAATTCTAAGGGACCTACAGTAGACCAAGGTACACCATCATCACCCACATGCAGAGGGACTTTGTCAGTCCCATGTCGACTCCCTACCTGTCAATCCAGAGTTTGTGAGCTTCCCCAAACTCAGGTCAGCTGTCTTCTTGGGTTTCTGTGCCAGTAAGTTTCCATGTAGTGATCTTGATTTCCCCTACCTCTTGGCCCCTCACCCCCATTTCCCCACCTAGTCTTGCTCATAAAGGGAGGTTCTTCCCTCCCTTTAACTATACTCTCAGACCTCTGCCCACTGCTTGGCTGTGTATCTCAGCAACCGTTTTCATCAGTTACTGGATGAAGGTTTCTTTTTGTCTTACTGGGTCTGTATTACCTTACCCAGGATGATATTTTTCTAGTCTATCCATTTGCTGGCAAATTTCAAGATGTCATTGTTTTTGTTGTTGTTGTTTTTTGAATTTTTTTTTACTGCTGAGTAATACTCTATTACTCAATATTACTGAGTAATACTCAGTATTACTCAGCAGTAAAAAATACTCAGTATTACTGAGTATTTATTAATACTCAGATGTACCACATTTTTTTTCTCTATTCTTCAGTTGTGGGGTATCTAGGTGGTTTCCAGGTTCAGGCTCTTAAAAATAATGCTGCCTAGTTGAGCAAGTGTCCTTGTAGTATAATTGAGCATCCTTTGGATATATGCCCAGGATTGATATTGCATGGCCTTGTGGTAGATTGATTCCCAATTTTCTGAGAAATTGCCAAATTGATTTCCAATGTGGTTGAACAAATTTGCACTCCCATTAACAGTGGAGGAGTGCTCCTTTATTCCACATTGTCTAAACATAGACTGTCATTAGCATTTTTTATTTTGTCCATCCTGACAAATATAAGATGGTATCTCAGAGTCATTTGATTTACATTCCTCGATAGCTAAAGTTGTTAAACAATTATTTAATTGTATCTCAGTGATTAGGGTTCTTCTATTGAAAATTCTAAGTTTAAATCTACCTTGTTTTTAATTGGATTATTTGGTATTTTGATTTCTAGTTTCTTGAATTCCTTATGTATTTTGGATATCAGTCCTTTGTCAGATGTGGTATTGGTGAAAATCTTCTCCGAAAATCTGTGCTGCTGTTTTGTCTTATTGACTATATTTTTTTGCATTACAGAAGTTTTTCTGTTTCAGGAGGTTTCATTTATTAATTGTCAATCTCAGTGTCTCGGCTGTTCATGTTATATTCAGGAACTAGACTCCTGTGCCAGTGTGTAAAGATCACTTCCCACTTGAGAGATATTTCTTATAATATGCTCAGCAAAGATTCGTTTTTCATTGAAGAACACTCAATCTAGAATGAGAAATCTGCAGAGATACAATTTAGGACTGGGAGACTCATCTCAACAATATAGTCATATAAATCTGTGATAACTTGGTTGAATTTGATAATTTTTAATCTAAAAAGGGGTAGAAAATGTTTTTTTATTATATACCTTGCAATCGTCAAAGGTTTTATTATCTCTACAAGAAAAGAAAAACAAGACTAGCTTTTAAAATCAACTAATGGGATATAGACACCAACAAACACAACCACGTATCATGAGACTCCAGTACATCAAACAAGATGTCCGACTTGTCCTTGAGATATAACAAGATGAATTCATCATTTACCAGTGTGGAATTGGTAAAAGGAGAGTGCGTCTACAAATCCAAAATTCAATTCCCAGCACCCATGCTGAAAAGCTCACAACCACCTGTATCTCCAATTTCAAGGATCTGATGACCTCTTTCTGCCCCTGTGGGCACCAGTATTTATGTGGTTCACATGCATTCAATCAGAAACATACAGATGTCCATTCATTGAAAGTATGTGCATTATTTTTCTCAATATTTGAAATCCCTTGTTCTGTTACTGGTTAGTATTGTTTCTATAAAACATGGATGTCACCCTGATCCTTGGGTGAGGCAACCTGAGGTTTGAGTAGAGAATAAAGGAGACACAACAGACGCTGTTGAAATAAGTATTCAATGAAATAAAATTTAGGAAATAAAGTAATTTTTTTGTAAAAAATAAAGTAATTTTTTTTGTAAAAATAGCAAGGCCAGGTAACTGCAACTAAAGGAGCAGATTCAAAGAGTCCTAAGTTAATGGTAGCTTTGACTGAATTGAACATTAAAACTACTTTCAGACAAGGACAATGTGAGCCTTTTGTAGACAACAGCTCACTCTATCTCCTCATGCCACCAAAGACAGAAGCAACTGCTGTCAGTTACTCTTGGTTTTGATTTTGTGGTCAATTCAGGGCAGTGCTTTGTGGCCTTAAGCTCAGGATGTATGCTTGAAATAAGAGGTTGCTAACTACAGTTCTTACTCAAATTTACCTTTCATTTATTTCTTTTATCTAAGCCTGGGTATCTAGAAACATTTAGTAATACACTTTACCCTTCAGTTCTGTGGGTGAGTAAATCCTTCCTATTGATGCCTCCTTGTCTTCATAATCCAAAGCAGCTCTGTCAGTTCGCTTTAAACTTGCAACCACAAGCAGTTTTTAATTGGTTGACAAGTTTATTGTTTGTTTAAATTTTTATGTGTGTATATCTTGTGAGGGAGGAAGGAAAGGGCACATAATTACTAGAGTGCACATATGGAAGTCAGAACAATTTTTTGGATTCAGTTTTCTCCTTCCATATTTCATAGGTTCCAGTGATTGCTTCATCATCAGAAAGTAGGGGAATTAAAGCCAGGAATGAACTCAGATCAGGAACACTTAAAATGTTTCTTCCATGTAAGAGTTCAAAGACAAGTAAGGATCCAAAATTTGGATTGAACTTGTCTTTTGGGAAACTTCAGCTCTATCTCTATAAGCAGTCTACATTTGAAATTTCTCAACGATGCTAAAAAAAATGAAAATTATTTTTACTACCCTTCACATTAAGTCTTTAACAATTTATTTTACTCTTTAGAAAATTAAGAAATCTAGCCAAAGGAGTATACTAAATCAGACATGCTTCTCAGCTTTGGTGGTATGGATTCAATAAAACTTCAAGTCCAAGAGTTCAGGGAGAGTATTTTATAAGAAACACATCAACACTGGTCCCATCACAGTTAAAAAAATTCCTAGAAATATCTCTGCCTTATTTTTTCTAAGTTTCTTGGTTTGCTAAGTCTGATGTTCTATTATGCTGACAGTTTGATGTCTGTAATACCTGCATCATTTTGAATGTTAATCGGAACAAGTCACGTGGTCTTCTCTTGTTCTCATTAGGCACCATAGCTGGCTTGGTACACATGGGATATCAATGAATTTTCCTATGAGTAATGGAATTTTTGAACAGCTTCTAAATCTTTCAAGAAAGGTCATTGCAACTTAAATAGCAAAAATGTTTGGGCTAGTGAAATGATACAGTCTATTTAAAATTTAAAACAAACTAAATTTACTTTGCTTATGTAAGATTCCTACTTTAAAATGGTATTTATCTATGTTCTCAATATTTTAATTACAATATTAGATATTTGTGGCTGTGGAGTTAGCTTATTGCATAAAAGTATTGCTTTGCAATCTTGAGGAACTGAGTCTGAATTCTTAGCATTCATACATGTAACATCTATGGCCAAAAAATGTTTGTAATGAATATTTCTTTTTACATTTGCACATTTATTTGAGCAATAATTATTCTCATTTGTTTAAATAGATAACTTAAATTTAATAATAGGAAGCTTTACCTTGTATAATGTAATTTTGATTACTTGCCTGATTTTCTAGCAATTTTGTGTGCATGTGTGCATGCATGCATGTGTTCATGTGTGTTGTG
Source organism: Alexandromys fortis (assembly GCF_014885135.2). NCBI lineage: Eukaryota > Metazoa > Chordata > Mammalia > Rodentia > Cricetidae > Alexandromys > Alexandromys fortis. The sequence goes on along the minus strand of NW_026068014.1, from coordinate 218,715 downwards.
CTTGCACACATGCACATTCACGTATATATGAATATAGATGCCCTCACTCATGAATGTTCATGTGGAGACTAGAGGCCGAGTTTAGCAATGTTTGTCATCTACCATACTCCCTCTTATTTTGTGAAACATAATCTCTTAGTAAAAGTGGAGTTGATTTTTTCAGCTAGATGAGGGGTTACTAAGTCACCTGGACATGCTTAGACCTGCTCTACCCTGTCTCAGTTCAGTGATTACTGCATCATGCTGCCTAACTCTATTTTACTTGAGTCCTGGGGATTAGAACTCAGGTCCTCAGGCTTGGGCAGCTAACACTTTACTCACCGAGCTCTCTCCCTAACCCTTGAGCAACTTTAATGATAATTTCAGGAATCTACTTTAAAATATTTTATTTAGTAGCTTTACTCAGAAGGAATGTCTTTTTAAGTTAGGTTACTTTTCTACTTGGGAAATAAAAAAAAGAAAAGACATAGAATTTTAAAAGCATGTATTTTGTAGCATTAGACCTCTATCATGGATAAAATTCCCAAGAGCAGAGACTCATTGAAGTTTTTTTTTTGTTTGTTTTTTTTTTTTTTTTTTTATAAATTCTTCCTTACTTTTGCTATTCAGACTCTTGCTAACATTTTAATGATACAGCTGAGATGCTGGAAAATTGGGTAGAAAATAGCTATTGAGGGTTTAAAAACCAATCAGAACTTCTGTCAGCCCCATGAGGCTAATAAGAGAAAACTAGAAATCTGACATTAATAAACTAGGAACTTGTGGGCTCAAGATCCTGGAGGGGAGCACAGATCAGACATCACCAGTCAAGGACAGTTGCTCCTTTTCACTTGTAGCTCTCTACTGATTCGTGACTTTGAATTGACAGGATGAATAACTAAGCAGAACTTTTAAGAATATCAAAAATTTTACTACCTGTCTGTTCATTCCAAGCAGATATACACGAGAATCATGTCACCATAGTGAATGAGCCCTGGTAAAAATACCATGGTTTCAGCTGTCACCATATGTCACAAGACAATGCCTTGCTTTTCTGTCTTTTTAACATTAAACCAGGTTTCCCAAACAGTGAAACATTCCTGCTATCTCACTCCCTCTATTCTCTAATTATGAACAACTATAAAAATAAATGTTATTGCATGGCTAAACCATAAATACATTAAGGAATTTTTAAAGAAAAATAAAATAACTATAATTTCATATCCTATAGTTCATAAAATTAAATTCAAACCCAACATATAAAATTATGAGAAATCAACATATTTCATGAATACAACTGAGAAATCTTAAACTACATATTTGTGAGCAAAAGCTAGCCCGCACTTAAAATGGATGACACAACATGACCAAATTATTCCTGAAATACTAGACATGATTTTGGCATATGTAATTTAGCTAATGTAATACATAATTTAACAAAACTAAGATTTATTAATTCTTCTCTCATACATTACATCCAAACTGAAGTTTCCCTCCCTCCATTCCTACCCTACCTTTTTTCTCCTCCAGATTAATTTTTTTTTCCCCTCAGAAAAGAGCAAGCCTCCAGGTATACCAACTGAACATAGCATAACACCATGCAATAAGAGCAGGTATAAAAACATCAAGGCTGGACTGATGCTGAAAACAAGTCAAATATTCCCAAGATAACTCTGAATAGAGAATTCTAAGGTTTTTCTCTATTAAAAAGTTAAAATCATAGAACAGGAATGGGGATCCAACATCAAAGTGTGGAGCACGGGAGGAAGAGGAGAGGAGTGGATGGGACCACAGCCTTTTTGGTAACACAAAGTCATGCCTTAAAATGGCCCAGTTTCTCAAAGGCCATTGTCTGTAGGAGGTTCCACATCACCTCCCCCTTTTGTATAAATAAGAGAGTTTCAATCCCAATACAAAACTATATACAGTAAGAACATATATCAAGTATAAAAATTAAAATTACAACCAGCATAAACAATACTAAGCAAGGAACATATGTTGAATGTTTCAATAATCATTCTATCCTAATGAGTAAAAGTCTTTATTAGGATGACTTGACTAAATCATAAGAAAAAAGTTACTTTGACTACCTAATCTTCAAACCCATCGAAGGCCTGAGAAAGGAGATAATATTACTTGAGTAGGCAGGAAGTGCAATCAAGCAGCTTTCACAATGTGCAGTACATGACAGAGACAACTGGATACCTGGGCAATCAAAGTCTTATTTGTAATCTTGAAGCAACAAACTTTGGCAAAGGCCTAAAGTAACTGACAGACACTTTTCAGAGGCAAGAAAAATTTTCAATACTGTCTTACCCTGTCTTGGCAAGGTTTGGCTATCTTTTTCTTATATACTTCTTATCCAGTCGAGATGCCATGCATTTTATCAATGGCCGAGACATGGGTAATTCCTTGCTTAAAGGCCAGTTTTGCAATGGAGAAAAATATTTCCAAGTGGAGTGACTTCAGTGTTAAACATTTTCTCAAGAATATATAGGTGCTGCATGGAGCAATCATGTCTCATGTCAACAGAACCCAAAGTTATTTAAAAGACATGTTCTACAGTTCTCTGAAGTGGTTGAAGATTACCTATCAATGCAGAATACAATCTCTATTTAAAAAACCTGATTAGTCTAACTATAAGTATGACAAAAATGAATAACTATTGACCTGTAATACTTAAGACCTGCATAACTTAAAGAATAAGACTTCATATCAGAATACTAAACAATCTTTAAACAACTGTACAGCAAATTAGGACAATGACCTTAAAATGTAAACAATGTATAGTACAGGTATATTGATCAGAGGTAGAGATGTATAATGAAATATGACAAATATATCCTAAAATTGTATCAATATACAATATGTCTTAAATCAAGGTAGAAACATGCATGTGTACAAACTGACAAAATAATTTTGCATGGGCGTACAAATATTGTAATCAGAAAAGGCCTATGCTTCTACGTCTCAGACCACCCACCCACCAAATCCCAGTGGCTCTATAGATACAGCCGGCATCTTGTACAGCTTCAGGAGGCTCAGACTCCAGCTTTACAGCCGATGTGCTGCCATACCTGCCCAGGCTGCCGAAGCCCAAAAGGTTGCCTATGTTGCTTACTTTAGAGGACGCAGGCACCAGAAGGTCTCCAAATTGCACACCAGGCTAAGAAAGGCTATTATGTCTGAGCCTTTGCCTCATAGTGTCACCTGCTCCAGAGCCTTGGACAGCACCTTGAGACCTCAGCCAAGCAGGACGTTCACACCAGTCACAGTCCTCACAACTCAGACCTGGCCAGCACCAGACTCTGGGCCCTCATCTTCTGTGCCACCATGCAGTTCACTTCTCCCTGCTAAGGCAAATGTGTTACTCCCACAGATGACAGGTAACTCCCCCTCGCCTGACAGCACCGCTCTGAAGGCTACAGCAGGAGATCAAGAGTCAGTGGATTTGGGATTGTATAGGGTCTTTATGTTACGGAATTAGTGGGAAGCTTCTGTAGTTCTTTAGGCCACAGCCTTATGCCCAAATGGTGTCTCCAGATGAAGGACAACATTAGGGAATTGAGTCTTGGTTCTGACTCCTGGGGAGTCAGCCCTTATCTGGAGACACCAGGCAAACCAAAACAGGAAAAAAAAGTGCCTTTCTAACTGAAAGGACAGGCAATCATGACGGACAACACACAAAAATGAGAAAGAATGGGGGTCCCAGAGCTTATCTTCCAAAGGGACCAAGGGGCCTTTTAAAAGAAGGAAAGGATGAAGGTCCAAGTGCTTACTTACCAAAGGGACCAAAGTGCCTTTTTATTCACAATACACTATCGTGGAGGCATTGTGCAGCACCATGATTAAGGAGAGGAAGATGACTAGAGACTGTTCCCCGAAAAATACAAAAATTACAGCCGCAATGACAAAAAAGGACTCTGAGCAGGTGAGCTCAAAACCTGTTATAAGTCCTTATTCTGGGTGCCAGATGTTGCTGAGCCCTAATGTCCTCCTTGGGGAGTGGGTGAGAAGGTGCAATGTCAATGAACACAGATGCCGGCAGTCAGGTAGAAGGTGTGAGGCATATTTGTTTATTTAACAATGGGGAAAAACTTTATAAACCCTCCCAGCACCCAGGTGTTCTGATCTGTTTCTAGTTGACATCACATATTTGCCCCTCATTGGTAAGACATGATCAGAAATTCTGACAATGCCTGTTGCTAGGCACTCAAGAAACATTGCTTGGTCACTCCTCATTGGCTAGGCATGGTCAGGATGTCCTACAGCACCAGGCAGTTCCAGGTTGACTCCTATTGGTCTTGTAAGCCTTAACTTACTACAATGTGAGTCAAATAAGGCAAAATTAATCAAGTTACAAACATTATGTGCAGTTGCTTTTATGGCAGTTATACCTTAAACAAGTTAATAAAATCAAACAATATAATAACAATAATAATCATAATAATCTAAGATCAAGTTTGCCAAAATAGAGAGTCCTGAAAGCATGAACTTTATATTACTTGAAGTTTTCATTACTTTGGAGTGTTGGGTTCTTGTTCTCTTTTTAATTGCCTTAAAATCTTCCTTACAATCCCTATGCATATAAACTTCAAACACTCTTAAAAATAATGTGTAAACATATTACAGCAAGAATTTTATCATTTTCTCAATAGCACACTATAAAACACAATGTGGAAGCAGGTGGGAAGGTGTTAATGGTTCTTCAGAAAGTATATGTATAAAAATAAGGTAAAAATCTTATTATAAAATTATAGAAGCACATGCATTTATACAGCTATATCATAATGTAATGCTACTCATTTACATTGAACAGTACTGAAGCTTTACCCTCATTAGGATATCCATCCTGAGAGAATTTTCTGACTGGTTTTTTTCCAGGTTTAAAGTAATGTATATATAAATGTACATTTACAATTTTCTGTTTAGAAAATCTATAAACATCACACATAAAAACAACTACTGTAGCAATTTCTTCAACAAAGTTATAAAGAATGTGAGTTACATGACTTTCCTGAAATAAATGGTGGAAGAGCTAATAGCCACCATAATGTACAATATCTTCTTGATAATATGACAAAAATATATCTAAATTTTAATTAATTTATTTATTTATTACAGTATGGTATAATGTATGTGTTTGTGTGTATGTGTGTGTGTTTATTGTATCTGTTTGGTGTACATGTTATATTTGGGCGAATGTGTATATGGTATGTGTATGCATATAGTGTGCTCATGTGTGGTATGTAAGTATGTTATAGTGTATGTAATATATGTTTTGTGTATATGTAGTTTGAGGTATGTATGGAAGTTTGTGAGTGTGTGTACACTTGTGTGTGCACTTGTGTAGTGTGTATGTGTGTGTGTGTTAAAGGACTGTAGCGAGCTGCGTGGTGTCACACCTGATGGAGATGTATAATCCACTCCTGAGATTGCTAAGGCCTGACCGATGCTATGATCACGCAATGATTATCAGCTGCCTGCATATGCGTGAACCTATGGGCAGTGCCCACCTGGCAGTTCGGGGTTGGCAGCCCATGCCTACTTAAGGGCTGGGAGAGGGTTTGCCCAGAGAGAGAGGATAGAGGTCAAAGAAAGAGAGGAGAGAGGTCAGAAAGAGGAAGAGAGAAGTCCAAGAGAGAGGGGAAGAGAGAGAGAATTGTAAAAGGTCCTGGAATAAACTGCAGTGAGAAGAGCTCCGGTGGTCGCATCATTCCTTGTGGGTTGAGGGTGGCCGTGACAGAGGACAACATGAAAGAGTGGTTATCTTTCTACCCTATGGGTCTTGGAGATTCAACTCAGATCATGAGGCTTAGTAACTCATATCTTTACCTGCTAGACCCTCTTGTCAACTATATCAGTCTGTCTACTTTTATTTTTTTTTTTTTAGTGACAGGTAACTGTTATATACCATCATTCGAAATAGTACTTATTAGCAAATATACTGATTTCAATCAACCAAAAAGATTTCTTTGTTTATAAAGTCATACCTGCAGCTTGTGCAAGAATGTGTAGCATGCTGGTAGTTCCAGAGACTGTTGGAATTCCACAGATTTTCTAGGTATTGTCTTAACGACTTTCTGTTGCAACTTGGCTTCTATAACATGTGTCTGCATGACCTCCAAGGCTATCAATTATATAGTTGACATCTCCCTGAGTCTGTCATTGTTGTGGAACAATGGTCTTTTTCCTGTCCCTTGTATTATTTTTAATAAAATGCTGATTGGCCAGTAGCCAGGCAGGAAGTATAGGTGGGGCAACCCGGCAGGAAGTAGAGGGGGGAGAAGGAGAATGCTAGGAAGAGAAAAGAGAAGGCCACAGTGGTGACCCAGCCTCAGAGAAAGCAAGATGTGACTCCCTCACCCAAAAAGGTACCAAGCCACGTGGCTAACTCAAACAAGAATTATGGGCTAATGTTAGTTATAAGAATTAGTTAATAAGAAGTCTGAGCTAATGGGCCAATGAGTTTATAACTAATGTAGACTTCTGTGTATTTCTGTGAAACTGAACGACTGCAGGACTGGGCAGGACAGAAAACCTCGGTCAACATGCCATTATCTCAAAGCTCTGTCTTTCTGTCCATCTGGGAATTGGCATCATTAGCTATTGTATATATGGGCATGTACCCCCTGGAACAGCAAGTAAAGAGGACTTTTACCCACTTAAAATATGGTTAGGAACCCTGCATCGTATTTATCCTAAGGATTTTGTGGAACACCACTCTAGCACTAAAGATTGCCAGATGCTGAGGAACTGATGGTATCTCTTTGCTGTGTTGGGTTGGGTATCAACCCAACATACTTCCCGGAACACTCCCCTGAGTTCTCACCAAGGTATTATACCAACTGATTTGCCAATAGACCCTGAGTGATACGGTTATTTCCTCAGGATGTTGCTGTAACAGAACATAGTCAGGCACTTTCCAGTATTAATTGGGAGAATTTATCCTATGTGTTTGCTATGGTAACAAGTGTTCTTTTCTTCCTGAGAACCAAGTCACTTTTTCTGTTCCTAGGTTTGAAAAGAGGATTATGATGAGAAAGAAATCAGGATATATTAACATTGATTAAAGGAAAATCATCTCAGTATCTTGTTCATCTATGTTTAATCCATTCTAAGTGCATTAAACAACATTATTGTTCATGTAGTATTTGGTAAAAAAAATGAAAAATTTCAAAGTTGATATGGATATTTACCATTTATTTTAATTTTTAGTCTTCTATTTCCAAACGTGGTCCTCTTTTATCTTCCTTTTTCAGCTGTTTACCTGAAAAAGTTGAAAAGGAGAATTTATCTCTCATGCTGAATTAGATTTAACATTTTCACCCCTTTTAACTGCTTTGAACACACAAAAGCAACATTTTATTGTGACTCTGATGAGTTTGCTAACTCTAAATCAGTTATATACTCTCAGCATGACAAAAATCACAATGTAGTACTCCTTCTGAACTTGGATTTAGTTCATACCTTAGAATATAGAGTTATAACAAAATAACCCCACCATATGTAGGTCTACATATCATAATATCATTTTATCTTTATTATCACAACATTCCTTCACAAGTTCATAAGTTTATGAGAATGAACACAGCTATTACCCTCCAAATCTGTCAGTAAAATAGACATTCATGATAAGTAAATTGCCCAGAAAACATTTAGACTGAACATGACTTTAATGATATGTTGTATCTATAAAAGAGATATAAAAAATTACACATTTTATATTGTAGACTTGGGAAGTAAAAGTCATTTGAAGAATTAAACATGTTGACACTCACAAAACAACAACAACGTTAAACCTTGCCAGGTGCAATGTGCTATTGTAAGGAATTAACTTTAGAGGAAAAAAAAAAAAACACTGTTCCACAGGAGCTGAACATCTAACACTGTGTCATGAAGGGACATCTTTACAAAATCCTTGGACAATTGTGAGTTTTGTTTTGTTTCTTATACTGTACATGTTAGAATAATAAGAAAGTAAAAGAAAAAGTCTCTGAGGTAAAATCAATGACATTTTGAAATAGAAATATTGAAAAGTAATTCAGGAGCTTGTAAACACAAGAAAAAGCATACATTTGAATTTTTCTTATTGATCCAAAGATATTTTACATTCATAGACAGTTATGAAAGCTGGGTGTAGGGTGATGCACATGGTTGCCCGACTCCCTAAGTACTTTTAGACATTTAATGGCTTCTACAGGAGGAAGAGATATTTAAACTCTAAAAAGCATAGATAACCTGTTAGAATACCTTTGTTAATTTCTGATTTAACCTATATATTATTCATTCAAAGACACTTATAGAAGCCTTGTTTTATATGTTCTTGGTACTGTGAAAGATGATGATAAAAACTGTGTTATCAGAGGATGACATCTCTACACAAAGAAGTCAATGCATCCTAAAGATTTCAAGATAACATACTGCATTTTTAAGGTGAGGAGACTAAGATCCATAATGAAGACAATGAATGAAGAATTAACAAATGAAAAGCCAGTAAATCTCATTTGACAGAGAGTGATAGCAATGATATGACTCACTAAGAATAATTTTGGAGCTTAATTGGAGACTTATAGTGTTATATTAAAATTGCATTTGGGTGGACATTTTAGTAAGCATTTTTACTGAAAATATTTTTTCATACAGTATATTCTTATCATAGTTTTCCCTCCATCATTTCCTGTTAGATTCTTCTCACATCCTCATCCATCCAACTCCCCCTTTCTCTCTCCCTCTTTCCTTAGAATAAAGCAAGTAAAACACAAACAAAACAAAGTAACATAAAAAACAAAGAAAATTTATGAAACACAGGTATACACAGAACGTCTTTCTTTCTATTTCTCTCTCTCTCATACACACACACACACACACACACAAACACACACACATAAACACACACCTTAAAAATTTAAATCACACTTCCATGGCCAATGATAAAAAATGTAAGTTCAACTATTTTTTATATAATATTTCCATATGAAACAATTATATTCACTGGATTTTCAATAGAATAGTACCTAAATTTAAATCAAGCAATTATAAAAGATTTTCTAAAGTCTTAACTCAGAAGCTATTTCATATTAAGTAAATAAAATATACTCTTATAACATGAAACACTTGGCCAAATATAAGTGTTAATAGTCTTATTGTTGACTTCAAAGAAGAAATATTACGTTCTTTTTTTTTAATCTCGAAATCACTTTAATCTGCATTTCCACAATTCCTAAGGACTATGAACACATTTAAAAGATTTTTTTAACCTTATCATTTCTTCTTTTGAGAACTCTCCAGTCAGCGTCTTAAACTTGCTATTTAAAGTTATAATAGGGTACATTCAAACTAAAATCTTCTGAAATGCTGTATAACTAACTTGCATTGACTTGTACACAACTGAGCTAATACATTTTGTTACTAGAGTTTCACAGATCAAATCCAAGGAATATACTATATTTTCCCATGTATTTGCTAATTAAATAAAGGACTAATTGATTTCCACTGTAACGTGTATGTATAACTGAGCTGTTTGACTATTTGGAGGTTGGGTAGTAGTTGATAATGTGTCTCCTGTTATACTCCATAAGCAACAATCAAACTTATCCAGAGACTTTGTCATTTTTGTCTTATCTGCAGACTCACTCTTCTTTGTATGGTGAAGTTTCTGGGAAGAATATGGTATTGATATTAAAAGATATTATGAGGAGAGTGGAGGGCAAAGTTTGATATTTAAGCCCTCATAAGTTGTTTGTAGATAACACATGGTCAAAATGAGAAGTTTCAGGTTACTTGAGATATGAACGTCTAAAATCATTTATAATTTTATTCATTGATTCAATAATTTTTTTGAATGAAAATAATTATTTACTTTATATCTCAGCAGCAATTTCCCCTCCATCATGTCCTCCCTGTCCCTGTCCTGCAATCTTCTCTGTTGGCAACCTCCAATTCAGTTCTTCTACCTTTTTGTTTAGGAAAGGACAGATCTCATATGAATATCAATAAAACATGACCTATCAAGTTACAGTAAGACTAAGTACCTCCCAATGTATTAATGCTGAGCAAGGTGACCCAGTATGAGAAATAAGGTGTCAAGGGCCAGTAACAGTGAAACTCCTGTTCCCACTGTTAGGAGTCTGACAAGAGGACCAGTTACAGAACTGTAACACATAATGCTGAGTGGCTTGGGGAATCCCATTCAGTTTCCATGGATGTCTCTATGTGCCTCTATGAGTCAAGATTAGTTGATGCTCTGAGTTTTCTTACAGTGTTTTTAACCCTTCTGTCTTCTACAATTCCTTTTTCCACTCTTCTATAGGATTCCATGAGCTCTGCCTAACTATGGCTCTGCATCTGTTTCTAGCAGTTGCTGGATGAAGCCTCTTTGATGACACTTGGGCTAGGGACCAATCTATGTATGTACCAGCACATCATTAGTATCATTCCATTGACACTTTTTTTCTCCAATTGTGTTTAGCTCTATTCTACATCTCTTGTCATCCAGTCAGTGCGTTCTGATGCTTCAGGAAGTGTCGTAGGAGGGTTTTCTCTCCTGTCATGGAGTTTAGGCTAGACCGGTCATTCATTGTCCACTCCCTCAATCTCTAAACCACACTTACCCTGTCACATCCCATAGTCAGGACAAACTGTTAGTTAACTGTTATGTGGCTCAAATGATTTCCCATTCTCTGCACTTGAAGGCTTGCCTGGTGACAGGAGATGGCCAGCTAAGGCTATGTATATGATAATCCTGCAGATCTTAGCTAGGGTCATTATTTCAGATTCACAGGAGATTCCCTTGTTTTTAATCTGACCCTGAAATGTTGCATTAGGAGCGGCAGGACTGCGTCCCCGGCACCCGGCCGCCCGCATGGCTAGCTTATGCCCGAAATAATTACACGGAAACTGTATTCTATTAAACAGTGCCTGGCCTGGCTAGTTCCAGCTTCTTATTGGCTAGCTCTTACATATTGTACTAACCCATTTCTAATATTCTATGTAGCCCACAAGCTGGCTTACCAGGGAGGATCTTAACCTGTGTCTATCTGGAGCGGGAGAATCATGGCGACTCCTCGACTGAGCTTCTTTTTCCCAGCATCCTGTTCTGTTTTCTCCGCCTACCTAAGGGTTGGCCTATCAAATGGGCCTAGGCAGTTTCTTTATTACTAAGGAATCACTCCCACATCACTGAAATATCCCCCTTTCCAGTAGTCTCTTTCAGTACTGTCCCTCTCAATCCTCCCTCTAACCTCATTGCTCATGTTTCCATCCCTACTGACACCATTAGTCCACTCATAAAATCTCTTATATTTTCCTTTCTCAGGGAGACCCAGGTGTCATCCCACGAACCCTCCTTGCTACTTAGTTCTCTAGGTCTGTAAATTATTACATGGTTGTTCTTCATTTTACAGCTAACATTCACCAATGAGTAAGCATATACCATGTTTATCTTTCTGGGTCTCGGTTATTTCTTGCAAGATGATTTTGTCTAGTTCCATCTATTTATCTCCAATTTTTCTAGTGGCCTTGTTTTTAAAAGCTGAGTAATACTCCATTGTATATATGTACCACAGTTTCTTTATCCTTTTCTTAATTGAGGTACATCTAAGTTGTTTCTAGTTTCTGGTTATTACAACCAAAGCTGCTATAAACATATTGGAGCTCATATCCTTGTGGTACGATTGAGCATCCTTTGGGTAAATGTTCAAGATTGGTATATCTGGGTCTTGTGATAGATTGACTACTAGTCTTTTGAAAAAAAACCAAACTTACTTCCAAAGTGGCTTTACAAGTTTGCACTCCCACCAGAAATCGAGTAGCATTCAACTTGCTTGCTCCACCTCCAGTGTGAGTTTTCACTGGTGTCTCTGATCTTAGTCATTCTGACAGATGGAATAAGGAACTTCAGAGCCATTTTGATTTGATTTTCCCTCATGGCTAAGGATATTGAACATCTCCTTAAATGTTTCTTGTTCATTTGAGATTCATCTGTTGAGAATTCTCTTTTTAGATCTGTACCCCACATTTAATCGGATTATTTGGTGTGTTGACTTCTATTTTTAGTTCTTTATATATTTTGAAAATCAACCTTCTTTTACATGAGAGGCTTGTGAAGGAATAGCATTCCCCATTCTATAGGCTGTCAATCTGTCCTATTAATGGTGTCCTTTGTCTCACAGAAGCTTTTCAGTTTCATGAGATCCAATTTATTAAGTGTTGATCTTTGTGTTTGTGCTATTGGCGTCCTCTTTAGAAGTTGTCTCATCTGCCAATGTGAACAAGGCTATTTCCCATGTTCTTTTCTATCAGGCTCAGAGTGTCTGTATTTATGTTTTGGTCTTCGATCCACCTGGACTTGAGTTTTGTGCAGGGTGATAGAATCTCTTTGGTTCTTCTACATGCCGTTATCCAGTTAGAATAGCATTTGTGGAAGATTCTTCCCTTTTTCCATTGTATAATTTTGGCTTCATTGTCAAAAATCAGGTGTTCATGGGTGAGTGAATTTTTCTCTGGGTCTTCCGTTCAATTCCATATCCACCTGTCTTTTTTTAAATGCCAATATCATGTAATTTTTATTACCATTACTTTGTAGTAGAGCTTAAAATCAGAGATAGTGAGTGATACTTTGATAGTTCTTTTACTGTACAGGGTAGTTTTAGCTACTATGTTTTTTTTTAATCTTCCATATGTAGTTAAGTATTTTTTCTTTTAAGTCTGTAAAGAATTGTGTTGGGATTTTAAAGAGCATTGAGTCTTTAGATTGCTTTTGGTAAGATGGCCATTTTTACTAGGTTAATGCTACCAATCCATGAACAGGGGATATATTTCTATCCTCTGAAATCTTATTTAATTACTTTCTTTAATACTTGAAATTGTTTTCATACAAGTATTTTACTTCCTTTGTTAGATTTACAAAAACATATTTTATATTATGTGAAGCTATTGTAAAGGATGTTAGTTTCTTGATTTCTTTCTCTGTCCATTTATTGTTTGTGTATAGGAAGGCTACTCACTTATTTTGAGTTAATCTTGCATCCACCCACTGACGGAAGGTGTTTATCAACTGTAGAAGTTTCCTGGTAGAGTTGTTGGGGGAACTTATGTATACTATCATATCATCTGTGAAGAAGAATACATTGACTTCTTCACTCCCAATTTGTTATCCCCTTGATTTCTTTTTGTGTCTTATGCTCTAGCTAAAACTTTAAGAACTATGTTGAATAGATATAGAGAATCATTGCCATAATTCTTAATTTCGTAATACATCTCAGTAGTTCCTCTTGCCCAGAACTTTCAACACTGGTGCAAATTGACCTTTGACTTTTCATATGGGATCCCTGTTTGCCTTGTGTCTTTCCTCAAATGTTGAATATAAATGTGTTTATTAAAAAGGGATTAGAATAATGATTATTTATAATCTAGCAATAATTCCTTTGGATGTTTGCTGGAGGTCAACATAAGAATAAAAGAATTTACTGAGAACTCTTTACATGGGGATTGACTGCAATATATGGAAGGTTTCATTGTTGCTTCTGCCAGAAGAGAACAAAAGTTTGAACTCAGCTGTGACTCAAACAAGACAAACCAATAGAACATTTTAGTTATTAGTTTCTAAACCTGAAATAGATAATACTATTTATAATTTTCTTAAATAAATAATGACTATATAGAAAAAACATAAAAACATGCAATAATGCGAAGTGTTGGGAAGGCAGAGGGAACTATGATTCATAGATTACAGCAAACAAGCAAAAGTCTCCACAACAGATCAGAAAATGAGACAGTTTAATATTACCTATAAGTTTTCAAGATACACTTCCCCAGGCCAACGCATGTTCCTATGGTCTATTGACTATAGTCAGTCAGAGAATTGCCCTCATCTTGATCAAAATTATCTCTGAGTTAACAGAATAGACAATTCTGAACTATAAGACAGCCACCACCCTATTCTTATTTCAAAGTGGAAGCCTTACTTTGCTTGTGAGAATTCTTCCATTTATCACCTTTAGAGGACGATCATCTCCACTTGGAAGATGACACTGTAGGTAAAAGCAGTTACTGCAAAGCATCTATAAAGGGGTTACAGCCCACAAACATGTGGTGAATAAGGAGTTAAAAACAGGAATGATGATAGCTATGAACATCTGTGGACTGCCAGAATCAAAACAGCATCCAATAAATGGAATCCTCCCCTACTCCCAAACAGCATCTGTCCCTTCTGATAAAATCACATTAAACTGTGTTGATAATTACATCTTTGAAACTAGAGGAGTACAGACCTACAGAAGGTATCTTCAACCCCAAGAACTCTCTCTGCTCATAGAACCCGCAAGTCCTCAATGCTCCTTGGGCACAGTCCCAGAGACTGTCACTCTTCACTGATATAAGTAGAGGATAATACATTCTTCCTGGAAAGTTTGAATAATTCTTTATTTTATTTCCACATCTCCTAGGACTATCTAATCTAACAATAAGGATCTAAGTTGAAGTATCAAGAATGTATGTTAAAAAAGGAAAAAGAAAAAAACATGGTGTAGTAAAACCTGACATAAGCCTAGTATTGCAAAAGGCTGGAGATAGAATGAGTTCTGGGACATTCTGGATGCCAGCATAGATCCAGAATTAGTGAGAGACCTGTCTCTAGTGAATAAGGTAGAGAACACCCTGCATCTTTCTCAGGCTGCTGTATGTACTTGGGCAGCATGTACATACATACACTATGAATATACTACATATACACACATACAGAGATAGATAGATAGATAGATAGATAGATAGATAGATAGATAGATAGATAGAATCAGAGAAAGATTGGGAAAGTTAAAAAGAGAGGGAGAGAGAGAATAAAAATCTTTTTAAAATTAATTTATTTATTTCTCCATTCAAAAATTTACACTTCCTCCCCTCCTCCCATCCCCCTCCAGCTCTCCCACTCCCCCTTCTCCCTCTCTCTCCCTCCTTAAAAGAGGGCTGGGAACCCTGCTCTGTGGGAAGTCCAAACCCCTCCCCCCCACATCCAGGCCTAGGAAGCTTTGCATCCAAATAGACTAGGGTCCCAAAAAGACAATTGAAGAGAAAAATTGTATTTCATTAGCTTGAACTGGTACTCAGAAACAAAATTCCTTGACAGAAAGAAATTCCATGAAAAGAGACCTTGTAACAAGAGCACATAGATACCATATGCAGTGAGAGTTCTTGCCAAATCCTGTTCCTTGGGCCGATATACACTTGAGTGAGAAGCAGGCAGCAGGGATGTGGTACTGATATATCTTTTTAGAGATTTGGGTTTTGAGATCATCCTGCTTTGGAGATTATGAGCCCAGAAACCTCCAATATCTGAGCCATCTCATGCTTCCAACTAATACAATATAAAACATTCCTCATCTTTCCCCAAGGTAGGACCAACATGGGGTTCCATTAATGACTGAGGCTGAACTCAGTTGAGACTACTTCTGTGCTTAGCATTCCTCCCCTACCTCACTTTCTTTTTTTATCTTTCATAGAGCTCCTACTCCTATAACTTTCAGAAATAGTTGTAACATTTTAGATTATGATTTGACTTGTAAAAATAACTCAATTTAGAACCACATTTTTAAAATGTTATTTATTTATTAAAAATGTCCATCTCCTCCCCTCCTCCCATTTTCCTCTTACTCCCCCCACTCCTCCTCCCTCTCCCTCTCAAGAGTCCAAAGAGCAGTCAGGGTGCCCTGCACTGTGAGAAGTCCAAGGCCCTTCCCCCTTCCAACCAAGTTTAGAAAGGTGAGCATCCAAACAGACTAGGCTCCCCAAAAAGCCAGTACACGCAGTAGAATTAAAACCCAGTGCCATTATCATTGGCTTCTCAGTCATCCCTCATTGTCAGCCACATTCAGAGAGTCCCGTTTGATCAAACGCTTGTTCAGTCACAGTCCAGCTGGCCTTAGTGATCTCCCATTAGATCAGTTCCATCGTCTCCGTGGGTGGACGCACCCCTCCCTGTCCTGACTTCCTTGCTCATGTTCTCCCTCCTTCTGCTCTTCATCTGGACCTTGGGAGCTCAGTCCAGTGCTCCAATGTGGGTCTCTGTCTCTATCTCCATCCATCGCCAGATGAAGGTTCTATGGTGATATACAAATATACAAGATATTCATCAGTGTGGCTATGGGATAAGGCGAGTTCAGGCTCCCTCTCCTCTGCTGCCCACGGACCTTGTTGGGGGCTTAAGTGCGCCTACTGCTCTTCCAGAGGTCCTCCTGAGTTCTATTCCCAGCATACTACATGGTGGCTCACTACCATCTACAATGGGATCTGATGCCCTCTTCTAACACGCAGGGAGCAATCATATATGAAATTAAATAAGTTTAGAAAATCAAAGAGAATCCATGGCTCTTACTAGAACCACATTTGAAGTGAAAATGTCTGCATCTAGATTGCAGGAGAATGAGCCCACGGAAATGTGAGTATTCTAAGTGATGCTCTTCTTGCTTTTTGGATCACATATACAACCATATGGGCCTTATATATACCTCATACGCTTTAGGTATGTCAATCAAGTCTGGTCAATAATAGTGTATATGACATAATGAGTCCTCATGAAGTGTTCATTACAGAGCTAGCTAAAAGAATTCACTACAGTGCAACTATTTTGGCAAATTATTTTAAATATTATGAGGTTTCTTTTTTTCACAAAATAAATTTTAGGATTTAATCTTAATAATGATTTCTAATAAAATTTGGTTAATACGCTTGTGCAAGACACAATTTTTAAACATTTTATCTGCACTAATGAAATCCTTTCACTTATACTATGAGGCCAACAATGGTAATGTTTATAATCTCTGTACATTCTGAAGAACTAGGAGGAAATGAGATTAAGAGAGAGAAAAAGAGGAAAAGAGACTCCTAAGTATTTATTCAAATTATTTCTATGGTATTAATTTTAAATGCTTTAGTTTAAATTTGTGTGTCTGTCTGTCTGTTTTCACATTTTAATGCAGTGCCTAGAAAAACAGAGAGAGAATAATATATCCTGAAACTGGGAGTTTCTGCTCTGGTTGTGAGTCATCTCATATGGCTGATGGAAACTAAATTTGAAGCATTTGCAAAACCAGTATGTACTTTTAACTATTAAGTCACCCCTTCCACTCCTTATGATACCATATTTTATGACAAAGTATAAATAGCCTTGTTTCCTTTCATTCTATTACTTACCACTATTTTCTTTCCTACAGTTTTGAGAATACTCAATCGTTTGCCTCAACAGTATGTAGAAAAATTAAACAGAATAATGTCTTTCACTTTTACAGTTGGGTTTCTATTGTAATGCAAAGTGTTCTGGAGGGGAAATTTTCAGGAATTACTCTACATGAAAGGAAACTTAGAAGCAACTTAGTACAAAATATCTGCTTATAGAGCCAGGCTTATGTCTTTCTTTATAGAAATTGAGCTTTTACAGATTCATTCTCATTGTTAGAGTCAGCTTTTCAAAACTAATTTGTGGTTTGGCTCAGAAGGTAATTTACATAGTATAAGAAAAATATGTTCTTTGATTTTTGTGCCTCATTAGAAATTCATTTTGATTATTGGGATTTCAAAGTAATGATTTAAGTAATAATCAATGATATTATAATTCATATTAATTTGAGTTCATTTGATATACAATGCATATTTTCGTTAGGAAGCAAAACAATCACTGGAATAGAAAAGATAAAAATAGCTTCACATGCATACTGCCACTGCTCGGCTTTATAGCTGACTTGATTGTGGCCTCTACATTATAAATGAAGAGACTGATCCCCAAAGGTGCTGGGATCCTGGCAGATTCACACAGCTACTTTGGGTCAGCACTAAAAAGTGAGCATGGGAATTTAAACACACTCAAGCAATACTCACCTATTTCCTGAAGAGGCAAGTAAGAATCATTTGACTGTTTTTTGGAAAACAAAATTGGTATGAAGCAGACATGTGGAGTAATTGCATGTAGAAGGCAGGAAATATGTGCCCTGATGGTTGCCTTTTTAAAGAACCAAAAGTTTAGTTAAATAATCGTCATGTCTGGACAGGCACATTTCCATGGATTTGTGAAAAATACAAGTGTAAGTTTCCTGATCTCTAATCAGCTCAGATAAGCAAACCCATATAAAAAATATTTTCTCTATTTACAAAGAGAGCTGAAGGTAGTATGCAGTGATTGAATAACCTTACTTTGTACTGTGAAGAAATTCCTCTTTTCTCTGTCCCAAAGTGAAGATAGTATTCTTCTTATGTATGAAATTAAAGACTTAGAGATTAAAATTAATTTCAAGGGGAAATTAAAGATCATGTACAAGGTATGTGATAAACATTGCTACTGTGCATCATTAGTCAGATTTTGACACCTAACTATGTCTCCAATATTATCTTTCCCAATACCAATAACATTTTGCAGCACAAAAAATTCATTATGACCATTAAAGTAAGAAGCCACTTAAAATGCATCACTTTAGCATTTTTTAATGTTTAATGTATTCCTTATATTAATTTATTATGAATACTGTACAGATTTCATCACAAACTAAATGCTACCTGAAGAAACTACAAACTAAATAGCTAACTGGAGAAATCTTCCTCTCCTACTTGGGAAGTCCAAGAGTCTGAAATCAAAATGTTGACAGGATCGTGCTTTCTCCAATGGACTAGAGGTAACTCCTTCCTTGTCCATTCTATTATTTGATAATTACAGATATATCTTGGCATATAAGTGTATCATTATAATATTTTCCATTGATGATATGGGTGTTTTTCTCCTGAGTCTGTATAAAATTCTTCTCATTCATAAGATCATATTGGATTATGGATTGACTATACTCTTCTATGACCTCACCATAGTCACTCACATTTTCCGTGAAACAATTTCTAGATAAGCAAACATTAATGGGCCATGGGGTGGACCTGATCCATATATCTTTTTGAGAGAACACAATTCAAATTTTAAAAGTATTCAACTTGACTTCTAAAATGTTATCAAAATTATGGATCTATTTCAGTGGGTCCAGTTTGTTTATAGTTATAATATTATTAGGACCAAACAAACGTGAGATTTAGTTGCTCCATCTGCACACTCATTTCTCTATCACTGCTCCTTCTTTATTGCCAGCTTAGCTGCTGACATCCTACCGGCTTTATACTTCATGAATTGTGTTGTATCGCACATTCTGTGCATGATTATTTTATTCAGCATAACGTACAAGAGTTTTACCCGAAGTACTAAGTTGTTCTGGCTAACACAGTGTCATTTTCTAGTGTCTAGAGAAAGACTTTATATGGAAATATCATTATTAATCATCAAACTAGTAGTTTATAGACAGGTGATTAAAACAATATCCAATTATCTGAAATGTATACAATGACTCAATATGCTCATATTTATTAGATTGGAAATGTATTATATACTCACATGCACATAACAAAAGAACATTGGAAACTGAGTCCAGTAAATCCCAGTGATGCTGTAAAGCATTGTTTATTGCCCTTTGGTGTTTCATAAATGCCTCTGATTTACCTTTGTGTGTGTGTGTGTGTGTGTGTGTGTGTGTGTGTGGTGTGATTTGTGTGTGTGTGTTTACAGCCTCTATAGAATTTACACATTGATAAAATGTTAATACAGACTGCTGAGTTGTGGTTTGGAATTTTTTCATAGTATAAATAATACCTTCATAAACAATTCTGAAGCAAATGAACATTATTTCTAATGAAAGTCATTAGCAGTAGGAAATTTCTCTTAACTTATATTCAAAGCATAGTTTTGGGTCGTCAAACATTCTTAGTTCTGATGTGCCAAATGAAGTAATTTTAACATGTCCATCTAACAGATGTTACTGCCAGCATCTTGGACTGCATTTGGAAGATAGACAGATACCTCTCAGTGTGTTTGTGTGTACGGATGGGCATGTGTTAGGGCTTTACCTCAGGAGAAGAAGGGTACAAAATGCCAATTACCAAGACCTAGACCCTATGAGACATGATGGGACAACGTGGTATAGAGATGAACCATGTGGACTGTGACTGAAATGGAATAAATATTTTTCTTTAGAGGAGAGCATACGAGAAGAAGAAACCACCATAACTTCAGTATTCATTAACTCAATCCGTTTCATGACATATGTTCTATGGGCAAGAGTCTTTGTGTAATGTTAAGATAGTCATAATTTTTTCTACAGTACTTCTAATAAGTGATAATATATCAAGCCCAAACTTCTTTTTGTGTCTCTGTATGTTTAATTTTATGAATAGATAAGGCCCTGTGATATTTCTCCTTAATTCCATTTGCTTGTCTAATCTATTATATTTATTTTAACCATTTAGAATTTTCATTTTAGAAATAAATGCCCTGGTGTATAATTGCTAGCTAAAATTTTCTTAAAAACATCCTGTCTTAAGAAGTTACCATCCAAGATGGAAAATTTTAATCTTGGAGAAAACTACAACATAATACTGCATCTTAATCTAATATTTTACAATCCATCCTCACATTACAGGAAGATTTCTTATAAGATATAGAATTCATTTGTTTTCGTAACAGTGTTCTTCAAAGTCTATAACTATGGCTCATACAAATAAAAACAAATAAATCAATTTTTTTCACTTAATGTATTAACTGATAAGAAGACCAGTAGACTTATTAAAAGGTTGAAAGGAACTGCATGCAATGGGCACACACAGGAGGTGCCGAGAAATGAAAGCAAAGTTAATACTAGGTAATCAGGTTCCTATCCAGAGTGTAAGTTAATTTAATACTCATGGATAAAATCCTGTTGCCATAGACAGGAATCATTTGCATCACTATTGGTGTAAAACTTAATGGAGCTCTAACAGCTTAGCCCAGAGAAAGTTCATATCCCTACTGACTTAAATAACTCTAGAAGGACTTGTTAGTAAGTTCCATGTTTTACTTCACTTACATTTTTGTGTTCAATTTCAAAGTTTTCCAAAGTTCTTGCAATGATACACATGTGTTTACCACCTTTGTTTAGTAACCAATTGAAAGCTTCAATTTTGAATAGCTGCATTAGGTTTCTTCAGCTCCTTTTCTACTCAGAGATGGAGAAATGGAGAGAGTACCGGGTAAAGCTGCTGTTTTGTAGCAGAAACAATCTTTAAATTGGCACAAAAAGAGCTTAAATCTGTGTGGGAGCCCCAGCTCTGTCATTAAGTAGTTGTGCGGTATTGGGTAAGCTTGGGCTTCTCTGAGCTTTATTTACTTTTGTCTGTAATGTCAGAATGTTAATATGTACTTTGAGAACTTGCTTTGAAAACGCAAGATTAAAAAGAGGAAAATGCAGTGTAAATGGGAAAGTGCTACATAGGAGTGAATTGCTGTTTTTATGGTATTTTTCCACCAGGGTTTTGGGGGTAGATACATTCCACCTCAATTTCATTTTGTCCACTGGTGTACCATTAAGTAGATTGCTGCAGGAATGATACCTCTCTCAAAAGGAGGAAAATGTGCCTACATTTAACCCTGTTTATAAAACCACAATCTGTGCAAAACTATTTGCTCTTTTGGAAATTCAGTCAAAACAAACTCTTGAATAAACATTTAAGAGATTCATGTTTTTCTTGGCCAAAAGCTCAGGACCTGAGAAATAATTTCTTTTTTTTAATTGATTGATTTTATTGATCTATAAATTTTTCTTTACTCCCTTCCTCTCCCCTCCCCTTCAGCCCTCTCCCATGGTCCCTATGCTCCCGATTTACTCAGGGGATCTTGTTTTCTTTTTTTCTACTTCCCATGTAGATTAGATCCACGAATGTCACTCTTAGGGTCCTCATTGTTGTCTAAGTTCTCTGGGATTATGATTTGTAGACTGGTTTTCTTTGCTTTATTTAAAAATAAAAACACTTATAAGTGAGTACATATGATAGTTGTCTTTCTGGGTCTGGATTACCTCACACAATCTGGCCTTCTAACTTGTGTGTGCTTCTGACTCTTAAAGAACATGATGTGTGATTCCCATGAAGATGTGCTTTTGCTAATATTTTAGTGAGGAGAATAATTTGTAAGACAGCAAATGCTTTTCTCTATTGTCTTTCCTTGAGGTCAGTAGAGCTCAGTTGTTTCACTGAATGAAGTAATACTGGTTTTATTATTTATTGTATTCTTGTGATTTTTTAAAAAAGGCTAATTTTTCTAACATGCGGCTTGTCCTTACTGCATTGGCATTTTGAGATTTATAATCGACAGTATTTTCAACTTTAAATAAAAAATTGTTTGCTTCCCAAACATGCAATCCATGTGGTAGCTGAATGAGACCGTTCTGAAGTCGTTTACATACCACGGTACTTGTGCAAGTTTGGTGATATGTTGGAAAGGGGAAAGTAATGTGAGAATAATATGAAAAGGGAGGAAGAAATTGATGAAAAGGAAACTTTAAATCATTATTTATTTGAAAAGCTTGCCTTTATGCCAATGCTTTTAAGTAATTATTATTGTATATATCTGTGTATGTGTGTACACAATGTGTGTGGGTGTGTGGATGAATTCCTTTTCTTTAAGAGTGCTGGAAACACAAATGCTCACCTCCACATCTAGCTTTCTCCCTGCACTCCAGGGATTGAACTCAGATCATCCGGATGCTCAGCAAGCACTCTGCTTTGACGAACTGAGACAAATTGTTGTTCCAATATCCTAATAGTCTAATCTCAAAAACTGCAGCCTTTGTTTTATTTTTCTTTTGTTTACCAACAATAATTTGTCTCTCATTGTTAACAAAATTAAAGCAGCAAACAGACAAATAACTAACTGGGGCACTGGAAGTGGAAATTAAATTTCGTTGCAGCAAGAATGATACTCTGAATATTATTAAGGGACTTATAATAGAAAAGTGAACAGAAAGGATTTAGAGAGACATTGTGATAATCACTGGTTTTCTCAATGGAATTCTAAGTGTATGAGCTATAAGGGAAAAGCTTAAATTTACCCCATGTTAGTTGAGTCCTTCCTGACAACTTCCTAAAATGAATAATAATAATAATAAGGTAGAGCAAGAATGAAAATGGCCTTAATAGCATAGATCTCACAATTTTTTACTTTTATTGCACATTTTCAGCAGAAACTCCCACAGCCAGTTTGGTAGGTGTGACACATCCTTACATTCTGAAGCAAATGCCAGGTTTCTTAATGAGGATGTTCAATTTTGAAAGCAGTTCTGTAGGTTGAGATTCATCACTAACCTTCTGCAATGGAAGAGATGATATTGAATGTGTCAGATGCCTGATAAGGCTCGTGACACAATGCATTTAGAATGTATAATCAGTGTTCTATCTAGTTCCTTGTTCCTTGAAAAAGGCCAAGTTGCTGTGAGTGAGGGCTTTTAGAGACACTTTGATATCAGCTATATACAGAAAGTGTAAAAAGTCTCACACATAACCTATAGGTAGATTAAAAATTAGAGAAAATTATATTTTATCTTAATGTTAAAGTAATTGTGGAAAGCGCTGGAGAGATGGCTCAGTGACTAAGAGCACTTGCTACTATTATAGAGGACCAGAAGTTTGTTCATAGCACCCATATTGGATAATTAACAACCAACTAAATTGCAGATCAAGGGGATCCAGCACACTCTTCTGGCCTGGACAGTACACTTGTATACATACACATACACACACACATACATACACACACACACACACACAAATAGGAACCTAAGAAGATTTTCCTAAATTCTCCTGTGTGCCATTGTGCACAATAGTGCTTTTTCAGCAAACAAAAGTAAATGTATAATTTATTATGAATAGAAAAATACTTGATGTATCTAGCACATGTTAGAGATTCATAAGTATTGTATGCATGAACTGATTTGATCTTAGACAGAAACTGCAAATTGGCATCATGGTCCATGTGATTATATTTAAGGACTCAAAGTAATTATTATGAGGGAAATTAAGGAGCCAGTGATGTAGGTCTCAACTTTTTAAGAAATTCAAAGTTCTCAGAAAAAGAACCTGAGAAGATTCCTGACAGCTAGTAGGTTATCTGTTTTTAGAGTTGCATCTGAAACAGAGTAACTTTAAAAGAGGAGACTGTTTGTTAAAACAGAAAGAAAAAGAAATGTACTTCGTGCTTAAATAGGATCATAAAAAATAGAGTCCTGTTCATTCGCCTTAACTATTTCTGCTTCCATTGACCCAATAAGATGAAAGACAAAGTGAAGCCTTGGCATCTGAAGCATTAGAAACATCTCAAAGGAAGACTGCAGTATTATTATTTTTTTATTATTTATTTATTTATTAAAGATTTCTGTCTCTTCCCCCTAGCCGCCTCCCCTTTCTCTTCCCCTCCCCCAATCAAGTCCCCCTCCCTCGTCAACCCAAAGAGCAATCAGGGTTCCCTGCCCTGTGGGAAGTCCGAGGACCACCCACCTCCATCCAGGTCTAGTAAGGTGAGCATCCAAACTGCCTAGGCTCCCACTAAACCAATAGGTTCAGTAGGTTCAAAAACCCATTGCCATTGTTCTTGAGGTCTCAGTAGTCCTTATTGTCCTCTATGTTCAGCTAGACCTGTTTTAACCCAGGCTTTTTCAGACCCAGGTCAGCTGGCCTTGGTGAGTTCCCGATAGGACATCCCCATTGTCTCAGTGTGTGGGTGCACCCCTCGCGGTCCTTAGTTCCTTGCTTGTGCTCTCTCTCCTTCTGCTCCTGATTTGGACCTTGAGATTTCAGTCCGGTGCTCCATTGTGGGTCTCTGTCTCTGTCTCCTTTCATCGCCTGATGAAGGTTAATATTCAGGAGGATGCCTATATGTTTTTCTTTGGGTTCTTCTTCCTATTTAGCTTCTCTAAGAACCCGAATTATAGCAATACTGACAACCAAAGAAAATGAGTCATTCTTTTGGGAACTGTGTACCCAGGAGTGATATGAGAGGTCCTTCTGTCTATGTGTTGCTTTGATTGGTTAATGAATAAAGAAACTGCCTTGGCCTGTTGATAGGGCAGAGCTTAGGTAGGCAGAGAAAACTAAACTGAATGCTGGGAGAAAGAAGGGCAGAGTCAGAGAGAAGCCATGTAGCCATATGGAACTTTAGCCAGTAAGCCACAGCCACATGGTGATACACAGATGAATAGAAATGGGTTATATTAATATCTAAGAGTTCGTTAATGAGAAGCTAGAGATAATGGGACAAACAGTGATTTAATTAATATGGTTTCTGTGTGATTATTTCGGTTCTGGGCAGCTGGGACAAACAAACTGCCTTCCTACTACACAGGAGTAGAGAAGAGCTCCTGGTAACTGAGCGCTAGTGAGCACAGTATCTGTCCATCTGAAAAATAAAATGGCAGATGGCAGAAGTCAGCACACTGGTGACCCTCTACGCTATTATAGAAATGAGTGTCCTTTGAGGCCAGTGGAGAACAACCCCTCCGGTATGTTCAAATTTGTACCTTATGTGCTCCTTCATTAGTAACAAAAGAAAAGGAATTATCGCCATTAGTCCTCCTTAGTGTTTGCACAACATGAAATGGTGGAGCTATCAGGACGTTTTGGAGGTCCCTTAAAGAAAAGCTACTTCTGCCTGTAGCTACTTCCTCCTGTAGCTTTCCTTTAATGAACCTCCAAAATAAGGGAATCTCCCTTTGGCATTTGGGGAGAGGGAAAGGGGCACCCAGCATTCTGTTCTGCTGCCAAGTTTAGAATAATGTATTCTCTCGATTCTTTCTTAAGACTTTACCCAGCTCTAAGCCCATCCCTCAAATGGCCAAGAGACCCCTCCCCGCAGGAATCTTATTCACCTGAAGACTCAGGCCATGGGAAATGTAATTGAGCCTTTATCAAGATCACTCACTTATTCTTCCAGGGGCTTATTTCATCGGGCAGTCAGTTAAGGAGCTTCTCTCAAGCAGCTAAGCTTGCCTGCTTTGCTTTTCTGAGAAAAGAAAAAGAAAACACACACACACAAACCACTTTTTTCCTTTTCTTTTTCTTGCAGATGCTGACCCAAATCCAAGCCTGTCTTTCCTGAAACTTTGGCCTTCCTCACTCTTTCTCAAGAGCTCTTCCCCCTGTCATGCAGCTGCTTTTCTACCTGACCTCCACGGCTGAACACACCAGTTCTCTGGAACCATATGTCAAAATGTGTGACTTTCATTCTTCTTTTTCTCCATGTTCCTCCTCTCAGAAACTGCCAAGGTGTATAGCTTGCCTGAAGTGCTGTTTTCCCGACAATTCTAATAAAATAACCCTTGAACATTCTTCTGAGTCCATTTTAAAAATTCTTCTAATAATGAGAGTAAGAACCCAAATGGACCCCATGTTTCTCTGGTAACATTTACATAAATACCCAGTTAATATCAATGTAAAGCAACAAAAAGGAGGGTGCGGAATTCTGACATGCTATGTGCAATAGCCAGTTTACTTATTTTGGGTTAGTTGAAAAGTCCCATGAAGCAGCAGGGAAATCGGTGCGGCTAAGTTGACCATCTGAGGATATACATCAGCATCACAGAAGTGAATGAATTCATCATTTTATAAACACTATCCATCTACAATATTAGCATGGCCAGAAACCCATTCAGTTGCAATTTCTAGCTCCATGAAGAGGGATTTATAAGGCAATAAAATCATGAAAAATATATCCCATCTAAGCCTAATCTTCCACCAAGAGGTAGTTTAAAAAAAGAAAAAGAGAAAGCCTAAACCAGCATGGAGGCACTTTGCCTAGACATTTTATTTCCTTGAATAAAGCTGTTGGAGTTGAACACCTGCGCATTTTGAACATGATCTCATTGCATAATGAGTACTTAGGTAAGTGCACTGTGGTTCCAGGTGTCATTGTCTTTTCAGTCTTTGGCAAGCAGAGATGTAGCATTTACATGACAAATGATGGCAAGAGTTTTGGCTGTGATGGCATATTCTGCTCTGGGAAGATATGTAGAAAGGGACCAGCAGCTGAGGCCAATTTGACATAATGCTTATCTGCTTGGCTAGTTTCTTTTGAACTTCTCTGGGTATCTGTGGGGCCCTGGATGCCACTGTTCATACTGCAGCTGTGGCAATAAATGGCAAGCAAAGCCGTTGCTGCTGCTACCCTGAATTAAATCCACTTTCATGCTAGTCAGCCAGAAGATACTTCTACTATGTTAATGGAGCAGCCTTTATTTTTTTAAAAAAAAAAAATTAAAATGGGTCAGTGATGACACATCTTAACATTTCCCTAGTTCCTTTGAAGTATTCATGGCAACAGAAATATGAAGCCCTTATGGAGCAGGTCAAGTTTCACACATACATAATTCATTCTTAATGCTTTTCTTTCCAAAAGTTTGTCCTGGAGTCAGAGGAATGAGGCAATATTAAAAGACCAATCCAGTGCGCTGGCATACTTCCATTTCCCACTTCTCAAAATAACTACAAAAGAACCAAAAGCTTTTGTGGAAGATATTTATATAAATATATGCTTTGTTAAGTACAAAATAGTGAAGTAATGGATGCTTGCAAATATTCCTTTTATGTGAGTAGATCAAGTAAAGCAAGTTTCATGGAGATATGTTTATGTCAGGGTTGGAAAAAAGTCATTGAAAGTCACATTTCAAATCATAGGAAAAGAAAATTCTCAAGTTGATGCTTGCATGAATGATACTTCTCGTAATATTCTTTAACTCATAAAGTAAGTTTTACTAAGCCCTTGCCAGAAGCAAGCTACTATTCTGAGTACTAAAATTAAATTTCCTTTTCGATCCTTTAGGAAATTGTAAAGATCTTGGCCACAGAGTTGTTCTATGCGTTTGAAATAACTGTCAGTTGCCATCACTCTATCACCAAAAGGCAAGAGATTTCTAAAAGTATTACATAGAAAGTCATGTATTTCAAAATTATCCATATCCAAATATAAGGTAAAGACTCCCAAACTTAACATAATCAAAAAAACATTTTCTAACATCAAGTACCAGCTTGGACTGTTCAGTTCTCCAAACTACAGGTAAAGTGACAGTCTTTTATTTTTTTTTTTTAATTCAGAACTCTTCAGTGTCATCTCTGATGTTAGGCTACATTTATGCACCTTAATAAATCTCAGCATCTTTAGTCTCTTAGAAGTAAGAGACAAAAAAAAAGTGTCTAAACTGACTGAAGCTATCAAAGCACTTCTCAATGCTTTGGTCTAGGCTGGAGGTCCAGGGAGTGGCACTTCTAAGGCTCAGCATGTAGAGCCCATTTTCCCTACCTCTGTCAGCCTTAGTCTCCTAGCAACACCCATGTGATCTTACAAAAACATAATTGCTTATTATTTAAGCCATATATATGAGGCTTTCCTCATCACAGTTTAATTAAAAAAAACTTAATGCAGAATGTTCCATCTATGATCAAGGTAGTATCATCAACAAAAGCCAAGGGCTTTATGAGATATTGAATAAAGAGACAAAAGATGACACTAAGGTCAGCAATATCCTGGAAAAACAGCAGAGTGTGATAAGACATTTCATAAGCTGTTCACTTGGAGGTAATAGTGTATATTTAGTAAACATTGAGCTGTAGATATAAAGGTTTTGAGCCAAATGGTGGTAGAGTGTGTTTTATATTAATCAATCAATTTGAAAAGCTATTTTAAGTAAGAACAGGGTATTGATAACTAGTTTCTAAAGAGATAATAAAAGGGAAATACACTGTACTTAGAGACTTGTAGAATATATAAAGTACTTTTAATTTAGGAGTTTCCTTGGTTTTGTTTATAATGAAAAGATTCTTAAATTAGTATAAAACCTAGTGGTTAAAGAAGTCATTGTTTATTATGATATGCATTACCAAGTTGGAGACAAAGTCTAAATAAAATGTTAATTTCAAAGTCATACTGTGATGTAATTTCAAAGTCATACTATGATGTGTCTTCAAAGTCTCTAATTTATGATCCTATCCAGTAACTGTCTCTTCCTCCCTTGCTCTACCATCTTGTTCATGACGTCTTTCTCTCTTGTTTTACTTTAACCTCTCTGTCTTAGTGGCATTCCCTTCTGAGTTTTAATAAAGGGAAGTTTTTCCCTTCTTACCTATTCCTCCTGTGTCTGACATAATGTGTCATTCCCTTTTAATGCCTTTCCTCTGAAAGACTTGTTCATGGCCTCATTGTCTCCAAACCCTTTCTATGGAAATTAGGGGCAATCCTATGTCAGCTCCTTTGCTGAACCAACCTACCTGCTGCAATTTCTTGTTTCTATTTAAGACCCAACTTTGTCAGATTCTGAAAAAGTTTGTTTCTTCCTCTTAGACAGTTGGCCTTTTGCTGTACGGGAATCCATTTAGAATAGTACTTGGAAGATTCATCTCTTGTACAAAGGCGTCATGCCTTGTTGACCTCATCTAAACCAATTACCCCCACACCCAAACTCCAAGTCCTATCACATTGGAATTTCAACACATAACTGTACAATTTAACAAACAGGATCTCACAAATTAAACATAAAATGAAATCAAGAGCTAGAAAATAAGGAGAGGGTAGATGTAAAGAAGAATAGTGACTTTTTTAACATGCAAAAGAAAACAAGCAAAATTTAATTTTTTTCTTTTAATTATATCATCAAAAATGCTTTCTGTCTTATTTTAAATAGACTCTAAATAGTCTAAGAATAAAATGCCACTGCTCCTACCAACATTTTACAGGCAAACAAACAGCAGCAGAACTTGTTTAGTGACAAGTTTGAAGCATCTTAATAGCTATGGGCCAAAAGAGTGTTCTCTAGGAAAACCAAATGCCTGTACAGTAATAGACACATTTCTTGATTATATGCAAAAATTGGGTTGAATAAATAGGGGTTCTATCATTAAAGCAGAGGGTGCAGAGGGGGAAATGTTTACATTTCCTTAGTCATAGGAATAAATACAGCTGTAGTTTATTATTGGTTACAATGATTCACTTTCTCTACACATTTGCCTTACTCCTGTAACCACAGGCTTTGGTTTAAAGAACTTGTTTGCCAGTTTGTTAGGAATATTGGTTAGTTTTGATACGACTGCAAACAACATTAAATTGCGACTAGGTGTGTTAGTTTTCCGTGCGTCTTTCATCTATACCAGAGACTGAAGTGAGAAAACGTATGGGACCGAATGCAGCTTATACAAGTCTAAGCCCAATAGAACCACTGGTGAAGAGATGGTACTATATATGTATCTCTCTCTCTCTCTCTCTCTGTGTGTGTGTGTGTGTGTGTGTGTGTGTGTGTTGTAAGGAGGATGCTTGTTTGTTTCCTGGCTGCCCAGACTCCAGAAATAACCACACAGAAACTATATTAATTAAATCATTGCTTGGCCCATTAGCTCTACTCTCGCTTCTTACTGGGTAACTCTAACATCTTAATTGAACCCATCTCTATTAATCTGTTCATCACCATGAGGTCATAGCCTACGAGCAAAGTTTCAGCTCATCTATCTCTGGTGGTGGATCCATGACTTCTTCCTGACTCTGCCTTCCTTATCCCAGTGTTCAGTTTAGTTTTTCCCACCTACGCTATCAGGTCAAGCCAGTTTCTTTATTAACCAGTGGTATTCACAGCATACAGCAAAGAATCCCACATCGTGTGTGTGTGTGTGTGTGTGTGTGTGTGAAAGGTAGCTATTAAATATTGTAATTTCTTAAAAATGAATGCTAATATTTTAGAAATCAATGGATAAGAGACTCAAAGTATTTTAAACTCTGAAAAAATAAAGATTTTTACAAGGCTAATTGATAACAGCAATGTTTAACTTTTTTTTTTACTATAAATTTTTTTATTGAGAATAAGAAAAAAAAAGTTTCCGCCTCCTCCCCGCCTCCCATTTCCCTCCCCCTCCCCCCTCTCTTCTCCCCCTCCCCCTCTCTTCTCCCCCTCCCCCCACTCCTCTCCCCCTCCCACTCCTATCCAAAGAGCAGTCATGGTTCCCTGCCCTGTGGAAAGTCCAAGGTCCTCCCCCCTCCGTCCATGTCTAGGAAGGTGAACATCCAAACTGGCCAGGCTCCCATCAAGCCAGAACATGAAGTAGGATCAAAACCCCTTGCCATTGACCTTGGCTTCTCATCATGTTTAACTTTTTTTAATATAGTTTCACTCCAATTATGTATACATGTTTTGGAGTTGTATGCAAAATTTATGTGAAGGAAGAAAACACACAAAAAAGAAAGTCACAACTATTTTTCAAAAGTAGAGATGAGAAAGTTTATAAAGTTTCTAGTTAGAATATTTAGATTCATTTCATGTTCAGCCAATGCCTAGTCACATGGTTTTGAGGGAAGAAACTTCAGTTTTTCCCTTTTTATTATTTTAATCACATGTTTTTACCTACCCTAGAGACAATTATGGATGTGTAGTTATTAATATTAATAATTAATAGATGAGTTGATGTACTACTTCTTACAAATTGTAAATAAATGTTAGAAACTATGACAGTTGCTTTGTTATTTGCATTTTAACAATGTCTGTATTTTAGTTATTTGTGAAATTATGTTTTGTGTCTGTGTTGAATGTAATTGTGTTTCTAATATGTGAGTACACATGCAGAAACCTGTGTGTATACATGCGAAGGTCAGAGATGGATGTAAGGTACCTTTCTCTACCTCTTTTCATCTCTTTTAGGAGGATCTCTCAGTTGTTTTAATATTCCTGCAAACTGGGCAGCTAGCTTCTGGGACTTGCCTGTCTCCAGTACCCAGCTTTGGATTTATAGGTAAATTTCCTCAAACCTCGCTTGTATGTTGGTGTTTGGGATACACACCCAGGTTCTCTTACTTATCCAGGAAGCAGTATACCCAACAAATACACATTCCATTTTTTATAAAAGCAAACCAAACCAAACAAACAACAAAAATTGGTTATGTCAGACAAAAGTCAAAATCACAAATCTGGAAATTTAATCTGTCATGTTTTAATATAAAAAGTTATAAAATGTTAAAGAGTCTATTAAGGAGAAGAAAGGATACCTGTTCAAAAGGAATGGTGAAGAGCTAGCAGACAACTGCAGAGCGAAGCACATCAGGGCTCAGCTGATGGTCTTCAGAGAAGCTGTCTGATTATCTCCAGGCATTGTAAAGAATAGCTTGGAAATGACCTAGAAAAAAAAAAAAAAAGATGGAGCAGCAGTCATTACAAAAGATTCACATCTCCAGGTCTCAGTAGCATTCTTTGCACCCAGTGGGATATAGTTTGATGAAGTCCTCATTTATGTACTAAGAAAATAAAATAATAAAAAGATTAGTGAAGGCTTTTTGCCTGCCGAGAAAGAACATGCTGGATTCTTAGCTTTTACAGGTGTTTAGTAAGCTAAGAGAATGATTATTGAACAAAGAATGGAACTCCTCCAGTCAGAGAGGCAGAAATGTTTGGATCAGGAGGGTCTTTGAGACAAGGCAAACAGGAACAGGCTAAGTCAATCATGAGTTTAAGAGGCGTATTTTTACAATTGGGGGCATGCATGTGACTTACCAGCATACTTCTAGGCCAAATATTGTGATAGAGAAATCATAATTGATCATTACAGATTATTTTCTTGGTGCTTTGTAATCAATATCAAAAGGCATGAATTTGGGGGTATTAAAGACTGAATGCAAGGCATTGCTCACAAAGCCTATGCTACTTCACCACTGAGTTGTATCCCCAGCCCAAGGCATGAATGATTGACCATATATACAGAAGTATCCTAAAAACAACTAAATTGCATAGTAAAATATGCCATGGCTTTTTGTACAGTACTTAACATACTGAAGTTGAAGGTTGTTCATTTATCTAAAATTATGATTAACGTGAGTAATCTTTTATGCTTAAACTTTCCCTTTTAATTTTTATTTTATGTGTATGGGTGTACCACATGCACGTATGTGTATCTGTGTACCACAGGAGTGAGTGAGTACCAACCCAGTTCAGAAGACAGGGTTTGATCCCTTGGAATACGAGTGACACATGGCTGTATTTTACTGTACGGTTGCTAGTATTCAAACACAGTTTCTCTGGAAGAGCAGTCTGTTTTTAATCTCTGAGCAAACTCTCTTGCTCTACTGTTTTCTTCCCAATTGAATGGAAATCTTCCATTGTACACGAATATCACTGAACAAATGAATAGTTCCTAAATAGATGGCTATTTCAAAGGTTAAGTACCTCACTGAACATGCCATGTGTATGCAGGCCAGTAGATTCCTACAAGTGCATCGCTATGTGACACCACACAGATCAAGAAAAACCATTGCCAGACACTCTGAATGTTCCTTTCCTATAACTAAAGCTGTTGAGTTATTATCTTTTTTCTGAAGGGTAACCATATTTCTGACCCATGACAATAAACGTTATCTTCTCTTCCCATGGTCTTTAAAGAAATTGAGACACATGGTATATCTTCATTCTTTATCTCTGGCTTCTAGCATTAAAACTAGTAGCATTTAACATGGACATTTAATACAAGTAATAGGCAATATAATAGCTAAGAAGGACTCGCCCAAAAGAGTTGGCAGTTTAGAACCAGTTTGGGAAATGCTGTAAGTAACCAGCAGAAATACTGAAATTGGAATATTCTCAGAACACATTGGAAGTTGTGGATGGAGTATATTAAGTTCCTTCATCCTTGGTTTTAAGGGCTCCTCAGAGGAGCCACAGGTCATTGGGTACAAGAAGATTTAGAAGGTAAATTGATCCTACCATCATTTACTTATTATTGCTATGACTAGAGAATCTGTATTTTTCTACACAGACTTTATTACAGACCACATGATCAAAAACCATTTTCAAACAATAATTACAAAATAAATTTGCAATCATATTTCTAGACAATAAAGAACTATCAACAGGTTCAAAGAAGATGAACCTTATACTAAATTATGTACCTTATGGCGCTATATATTGATGTCATAGAACATATTTAATTAAAAAGTAGTACAAATTGTACAAATTCTACACAGAAAAGCCATTCAAAAGCATGCAGTTAGAAATAACTCAGTTAAGTGAAAAGATAGTCAGTCTTGGGCATATAACCAAAGGATGCTCAATCTTACCACATGGACACTTGCTCAACTATGTTCAATGTTCATAGCAGTGCTATTCACAATAGCCAGAACCTGGAAAACACCTCTCAGAACTTTCACTCAGTAACTGATGGAAGCAGATGCAGAAATTCACAGCCTAGCACTGTGTCAATTTCACAAAGTCCTGTCGAAGAGAGGGAGGATGAATTGTATGGGTGGTCAAGGTCATGATGGTGAAACCCAATGACTGGGTATTGGGTTTTATCAAATGCTTTGTCCTATTTACCCATATGGTGACACCACTTGCTTCCTTCAGTCTATTATTTTCATTTATTTTTTTAAATTAAATAAAATTATTTAAATTGTAATTAGTGATTTCAAAACACCGAAAAAACCTTGCATAATAAATATTCATACATTTGCTTATGAAGCACTAGTATTTTATACATATTTAATTCAATTTGTTATTTCAAGTTTTAGTTTTTAATTTAGTATTTGTATATGTGGTGTAGGTATGTGATATGTACTCTATCATGTATTCAGTAGATAACATAGGTTTCAAAGAAGTTGGTAAGTAAAAGTGTTGACAAAAATAAAGAATCCTTTGGACAGGAAATATTAAAGGTAGATTTAGCAAAACATACAGTATATATGCATGAAATTCTAAAACAATTAATATAATAATATGTAACACTTTGTCTTGTGTTTTCATAAATCCCTCAAAATAGAATTTATACCAAATAATGAATAAAAAATTAAATAAACAATGTACTTAATTGCTTCTACAAAAACATTAATAGAAACACAGGTGTTATTTTTCCAAGAAAACACAATTCTTAATGTGCATTTGCTTAACAATTCAGCATAAAATATCTGTGGAAAGAAAATGGGGCACAATAAAAACATATGAGCATACTATTTCATTTGAATCTTGAAAATCCATCTCTTTAGGCCTGACAAGTTTAGGTTTACATATACACAAGGTGATAACTGAACTCAAGAATATCATTAATTAATTTGATGTAATTCACATTGAACCAAACTTATAGAACAATGACAGACTATTCATGCTTTTGATAGTTACATGCAGCATCCACTTGCCTTATTTTCTCAGACATTACCCAGATTTAAATGAACATAAAATAAGAGAAATGATGGAAAATATGCTTTCAGGCTACCGTATGATAAAACTAGAAATAAGTAGCAGAAAAAAATTCTGTAAAAGTTTCAGAGTTTAAAGTAAGAAGTATTACTCTCTTTGTTTTGAATATTAATGTTCTTAGACTCTCACTGATGATAATGAGATGACTTTTTATCAAATAGACATTTTGAATGCCACACATTCACTGTTCTAGACAATCAAATATTACTAGACTATTTCATCACAGCAGAATGCTAGATGAGGTCATTTTATATGTTGAAATAATTTTGCAATTGAAAACAAATGGAAAAGGGGGGTAAACTAATAAAATAAGCCAACAAATATAATAAGGCAACTGAAAAGTGCTTCTTTATTTATAAACTTCTATAGCTATATATCTGAAGTAAGGCTTTCAGCAAGAAATGTAATTAGATGTATGGGGTTTGATTCATTTTGCTTGACTCAGTGTTGTAGCTCCTTCTGTACTGTTGCTAGAAGTTTACAGTTTTCTTTGTTTGTTGTACTTGGCTCTCAGCAGCTTACGTGTTCATGTGGCATAATTCAGTTACCACAAGAGATCTGGGCGTCTTTATTGAACTACATCAATGGTCTTGAGAAAATAATTACTATTCATGGCTTGAATTTACCACCTTCCTGAACTAATTAAAAATGACTATAGAGTGACTTCTATAGTTAACTCTCTTTATCAAAACAGAAGGCAGGAGAATATAATGAATAATTCTCCAAAAGTCGAGGGTATCCCTAGAGGAGGAAAGCATGGAAACCAAAGAGAGTCACAAGACATAGTAAGTAAACCAATTAAGAAAATGGAATGTGACTTCATAAAATTGTGCAGGAATGTGTGTGGAAAACTTGGAAACGGTCTGTGGTAATAAAACTAGTAACTGGCATCACAATGTTCTATGTGTGCTGGTGCACAGCTGTAAGCACATCTACAACCTAGGCACTCAGGAGCAGAGTGAGGAGGAACAGAAGCAGTCAAATAGTACATTTAAGCCACAGTACTCTACAGGACACCCAATCTCAGAAAAACAAAAATCAACCAATAAAGTACAGAAAGCAAACAAACAAGAACATGTCAAAGCTGAGAGAAGAATCAGTGTTGAACTTACATATGAAACAGATATTCTTATATATGAAATACATAGAGTAAATATTTAGAGTGTTTCACAGGAAAAAAGAGATCATAAATTATTTCATTAGAAATACAAAAACTGAACCCCCTATTAGAATTTTAACCCATGAAAATTTCTCTTAAGAACTGTAATTGATTAGTGCTAGTTACTTATTTTCAGCCTCAAATCCTCCCTGGCTGTGTATATTCAAAATAAGATAAGTAAGGACTAAAGTAAGTAAGTCAATAAGTAAAAATAAAAAAAGATGACTAAGATGTTCTTTATTATCAAAATAAAATGCCTGCAGCACGGACAGATAATGAGGTAAAAATATTTTAAAATTGTTATAAAATACCTGCTAATATTGACCTAGTTTTTGTTCTACTCATATCGTCCTTCTTAGAAATTTTTCTGGTTAATCGTTACAACCAAGCTAGTTTTGGGCAAGTGAATGAAAGTAGAAATAGACTGTATACTTCCTGTATACTTTTCTCTTTGTAGGTAAAAACTGTCCTGTTCCCCTAGTTTTCTTTTGAAGTGAATACATTACAAGCATTTGTAATGTGTTCTTATGAAAGACATCCTACAATAACAAATGGCACTTGTAAAGGGTAAATGAAGGAAGTTCAGGTATTTCCTTTAATAAAATGAAGAAAGAGCAGAACCTACTTTTGCCTGTGGTATATTTATATTAGATAATAACTTTTATATATTCATGTCTGGATTTCATATTACATATATTTTCATCTTTTCTTAATAGATACAATTAATCTTTCAGGAATCTAAAAAATAATGTAGCTAAGCTGTAAACAAGATTTGTAATTTTACAGAGATGGGACAATGTTGACCTTTGATATTTATTGACTTTATAATGAGTGCTAAAGGAGAAATATATATTAGTGGCTTGCTGTGGTGTGAATGTGAACTGTTTTCCATAGATTCAGATGTATTCACAAGTGATCGGGAGCCACTGGATGCAGTTAGTCACTGGGAGAAGATCTTGCTGACCAATAGACTACCCACTCCCCACTTCCTTCCTGATCCTTTCCTGACAGATGAAAGGTGACCAGCCTTCTGATACACCATGATGGATTATGTCTCTCTAAGCAAAAGCCAAAACAAAATCTCTCATCCTTACATTGTTTCTTCACAGGTATTTGGTCCCAAGAAAAGTAAATAATACAAAAACTGAGAAATATTTTCTGGTAAGGAATTAGAGTTCTAACACATATAAACATAGCTTGATTTTGACTGAAATTTCATATTTTTTCTTGGTTCTATTACAACATGGCAATAGTTGTCAATACACATTAAAGAAAGTTATCTCTTGCTGGGATATGGACAGAGAGCATTAGATAACATTAACATCTGTAACTTTTATTTAGTTATTGCTTATTTAATAACTTGTAACCCTAATGATAATATAAGTTTAACAGGCTATTTTTTAGCTTTTATAATTTTTAATTATAATTATATGAATGTATGTTTCCCTGCATGTCAGTGTGTGCACTTAAGTGTAGTTGTTTGTAGAGACCAAGGATTGGATTACCTGTAACTTCAGTAACATTAGCTGTGAACTGCTGGCAATCAAATTGCAGTCCTCTGGAAGATTGACAAGTGTTTTTAATGAATGAATGATCATGTCCATCTGGTTTGATGTTCATTTTTCTGTTTTAAGTATTTTTTTTAGGTATTAAGTGAAGCTTAACACAAGAAATTGAGCCAAATATATGAACCAGGTAGTAAACACTTGCATGTAAGCACAGATATCAATTTTATTCCGGTTAGTTATTTGAATCAGTCATGGACTGGAATAGATAGTATTTGCACTACTTGGTGGAGGTTTTGATTCTACCATTCTGATCAATATGGATTTATTTTTAAAACCATCAAGTCATATTCAGACTGAATATAACAAATTTCCTTTCATTCAAATAGATCATATCAACAGTTTTAAGCTCCTACTTTAAGCTCCTACTCTAAGGCTACCCACCCAGAGCAGTGAGCCTCAAGGTCCCCAGTAAGAGAGCCCGGCACCCTCAGCCTGGGCTCCAGGGGCTCCTGTGTTCTCCTGGATCCTGCACTGCCTGCCCCGTCCTTCCTTCTGTCCCTGGATCACTGGGCTACCAGGCGGCCCTGTTTAGGTGCTGAAGAGTTCCATCTGGACGG